>NC_135581.1:11889469-12192500 GCF_965152235.1 Eretmochelys imbricata | reverse complement strand
ACTGGCTTTCCAAAGTGGTGCCTCTCGCTTGGGTGATTCCCAAATTCATTCAGGATTGTGTTCAGTGCAGTGTCTAAACACTTTCAGTTGTGGTTTTCCTCTCCCACCTTTGCATTTTATATTAATAAAAATATTTGTTTGAAGGGTTGTCCCAAATGGGCTCCCAACCCACATTTGCAATAGCTCCACCCTCCAGGTGATTCTCTGTTGGTAAAAGCCTTCCTTTTGGAAGGACAATACAGTGGTTAGGGTGCTAGCCTGTGACTTGGGAGACCCAAGTTCAATTTTCTACTCTGCCACAAACTTCGTTTGTGACCCAAGGCAAGTCACTTAGCCTCTCTATGCCTCGGTTCCCCATCACTAAAATGGGGATAACAGCACTTCCCTTCCTCACCAGGGTGCTGTGAAGAGAAACACACTAAATTCATTAAACCTTCTGAGGTGCTCCAAGTAACGAGAGCCATATATGCACCTAGAACAGATCACTGAGACTAAGCTGTTTGGGGCAAGGCCTGGCAAAACTGCTTTAAACCACAATTGGTACAAGGTTCCAGAGACACTTCAAGAGAGGAGGGTGCATTCGGGGCAGAGTGGAGGTGTATTAGTAGAACAGGTTTCAGATGACAGCATTACCGCTGCCATCCACTCTATCCACCACTGACAAGAACAGTGAATGGCTTGATTCTCTAGTGTTCCTTCACAACTTTTGGAGAATTACATTTAATTATATCTTTAAAAGACAGCGTTTGAAAACTCAAACTCCTATGTTTGGAGCACTCATTACAGTCACTGTGTTTGACGGCTGTATTTTTGCATGAAGTGGCCAGGAGGAGTTGCAGGTGTGCTCTGCAGAACTCTTGAATGGAGATGGCACATTGGGTAGATGCTCTTCGTGTCCCAGAGAGGGGACAACAGGCCATCCTGTGCAGAAGTGCTCTGGGACAACAAGATAGCAAGAACACAAGGAAGGATATTTGATAGGACTAAGCCTTGCTTCTTTCTTCATTCAGGCACCACAAACATGGTTTATTCTGGTTGGAGAAGACTAAGAGGAGGGAGAAAGAGCAAGGAGCGTGAGAATGAGTTATAAAGTTATACTGCCAGGAGTGCTTTGCATTCAGGGCAAACTCCTGGACAAAATCCAGCCTATATTGAAGAGGGTCATGGAAAGAAACCCCTCTATGAAAAATCACATTCATTTGTTAAGAAATCAATAGCTCCGAATTATTAACTTCCTCTTAATAACAATACCTCCTCTTCAAACTTCTTGTATTTTCAAACACTCACATCAACTTTAATGAATAATTCACACTATTTTGGATAGATAAATAAATTATGGAGTGGGTGTTTTTTGTCTTTCATATTGAAAATGTCACTGCTTTTTATTCTATTGCTTTTAGTGTTCACAAAGTTTGAAAATGAGCCACAGATTCAACATGGAAATATTTAGGCTCTGGCTTTCGACCCAAATTACAGGAGTTCAGATAGGTCAGTTCCTAGTCATTGGGGGTGGATTAATGATGTTGACGGAAAAGCTCTCTCCCGTCGGCATGGAGCAGCTACACTAGAGATCTTTCAGTGGTGCAGCTGCATCCGTACAGCTGCGCTGCTGTAAGCTCTCTGCTGTAGACATGGCCTGAGGCTCTGCTGTGGAGCTGCCTATAGACCCCACCCTAAAGAGCACACAGGTATCCTGGAAACTGGAGAACAGCAAGAAAGGCACCAGAGCAGATCTAAACAGCTGCTTAGAAATGCCTGAGCTCCACACAGTAACTCTGGTTAAGGTTACACTGCTCTGTTTCTGAGCGTATGGGGTCACTCATCTAACAGGCTAACTGCAAAACGTATCTCCCTCAACACCATAACCCTCCCTCTCTCTAGGCCAGCGGTAGGTGAACTACAGCCCGCGGGCCGCGTCCAGCCTGTCAGACCTTTTAATCCAGCCCTCGAGCTCCTGCGGGGGAGCGGTGTTGGGGGCTTGCCCCAGTCTGTGCCTGCCGCGGCTCCCAGAAGCAGCGGCATGTTGCCTCTCTGGCTCCTACACATAGGGGCAGCCAGAGGGCTCCGCACATTGCCCCCGTCCCAAGCGTTGGCTTTGCAGCTCTCACTGTCTGGGAAGTGCGGCCAATGGAAGCTGCAGGGGCGGCGCCTGCGGACGAGACAGCACACAGAGCAGCCTGGCTGGCGCCACGCCTCCGCATAGGAGCCGGAGTGGAGATATGCCGCTGCTTCCGGGGCTGCTTGAGGTTAAGTGAAGCCCAGAGCCTGCACCCCTGACCTCCTCCCATGCCCCAACCCCTGCCCCAGCCCTGATCCCCCTCCCGCCCTCCGAACCCCTCGGTCCCAGCCCGGAGCACCCTCCTGCACCCCAAACCCCTCATCCCCAGCCCCACCCTGGAACCTGCACCTCCTTCCCACAGCTCGTACCCCCTCCCACACCCTAACCCTGTACCTCAGCCCAGAGCCGCCTCCAATACTCAGAACCCCTCTGCTCCACCCCCAGCCCCTTCCTGCACCCCAAACCCCTCATCCCTGGCCCCACCCCAGAGCCCTCACCCCCTCCTGCACCCCATCCCTCAATTTTGTGAGCATTCATGCCCTGCCATACAATTTCCATATCCAGATGTGGCCCTCAGACCAAAAAGTTTGCCCACCCCTGCGCTAGGCCATTAAACCACTCCATCTGCAAGATTGCCTTAAGAATGTGTTGCTGAGTCGCTATGGGTGATGCTTAGCTACCAATCCTATTCTGTGTCAAACAAGGACTAGTTAGTTTCATTTTTCTAGAAATAGAGAAGGGGAAGTCAGCACTATCTCAGTTTCATGGGGTCTGGGATCAGATGCGGAGGCACTACTCTCGTGGCTCCAAGAAGCAAGACTCTACCAGCCTATTCCTCTATCACTTACCCAGGCTGCCTCTATGCATTTCCACAATAACCTACTGAGTTTGCAAAGTTGCTGCTGAGTTACTCCAATATTCCTCTCTAACTCCCTATCTACCTACACTCTGCCACCCTCTTGTGCTGCCCCATGTACCTCGAACCCTTAGAGTCATTCCCCTTGTTTAAACCTTGGGCTGAAACCTTTGTCAGCTTTAGTTTATGATGGACACGCTCTGTAAAGAGTTTGTGATACCGTGTGAAGGACACCATATAAAAAATGAATTGCACTGTATTAAATAAAGGCTAATAGGAGAGAAGCAGAGTATTTTCTGACCTAGGCAAGTTTATGATCACCTCTCTCTAGAAATAAAATTTGCTAGATTTTATGGGACTGTTTGTACACAGGGGTGGGGAGAAGTAAGAGGGGAAGAACATGCAATCTGAATGGCATAGCAGTTCCGTACCAGGCTTATATCTCTCTACGACTGCATGGTCTAGTGGATTTGATTTAGGCTTTGGAAACTTGCAATTTGTAACATTACAACCATGAATTATAACTTTTCTTAGAGGTAAAAAAAAGTTTTAAACTAAACAGACGGCACTGGTTACTCGCTTCCACTAGAGCAGCTATCAAGTCCTAAATGGTATTTATTTTTATCCGTCAACATTAGCTTATTTTTAAACTGCATATACTATATGGCTCAGCCTCCACCTCCCTTTGTGTACTGCCCCCACAATCTCCATCCACAACCAAGCCCTTCACATAACTTAAGGAAGAATTTTCAAAGATAGCTTTATTAACTATATACTTCAGACTATATACTGTATCACTATATCCTTTATTAACTAAGTATCTCTACGGTCATGGGTTGCCTGAATACTGACTCTAAGGTGTCATAGAATCATAGGATAAGAGAGTCGGAAGGGACCTCTGGAGGCCATCTAGTCCAACCCCCTGCCCAGAGCAGGACCAATCCCAACTAAATCATCCCAGCCAGGGCTTTGTCAAGCCTGACCTTAAAAACTTCTAAGGAAGGAGATTCCACCACCTCCCTAGGTAACGCATTCCAGTGTTTCACCACCCTCCTAGTGAAAAAGTTTTTCCTAATATCCAACCTAAACCTCCCCCACTGCAACTTGAGACCATTACTCCTTGTCCTGTCATCTGCTATCACTGAGAATAGTCTAGATCCATCCTCTTTGGATCCACCTTTCAGGTAGTTAAAAGCAGCTATCAAATCCCCCCTCATTCTTCTCTTCCGTAGACTAAACAGTCCCAGTTCCCTCAGCCTCTCCTCATAACTCATGTGTTCCAGTCCCCTAATCATTTTTGTTGCCCTTCGCTGGACTCTCTCCAATTTCTCCACATCCTTCTTGTAGTTTGGGGCTCAAAACTGGACACAGTACTCCAGATGAGGCCTCACCAATGTCGAATAGAGGGGAACGATCACGTCCCTCGATCTGCTGGCAATGCCCCTACTTATATACCCCAAAATGCCATTGGCCTTCTTGGCAACAAGGGCTCACTGTGTCCAATGATTGTGTGTGTGTTTTTCCTACCAATATACACGAGGACTTCAAACTCCATTTACAGTTGCAGAGATCAGAGAGGTTTAAAGACCCTTTGCATATGGAGTTCTACCCATGCAGAAGAATTACACCTGCTCCAATGGCTACTGCCAGGGTTCTGAGGGTCGTGATCACCCTGCCCTACTTTTTCATGGTCAGGAAAAAGCTGAGGACCAGTAGGCTACTGCGGTCAGCACAGAGAAGGGAGGCTGCTCAGCTTGTCAGCCAATTCATGAAGCTCTGGGAGTGGGAGCAGATTCAGGCTGAACCTCCTCTCTCAAATTAATACTGCGCTGACATGGCTCCATAAAGCAGGTATGGAGGAGTCATCAGGCTACTGAGCTTTGCAGAGGAGTTAAGCAATTGGGGGGGGGGGGGGGCGGAGGCAGCCCTTCGCCCCCCCCTTCCAGTTGCCAGGGGGAGTGTCCCTGCAAGCTCCTGGACTGTGCAGCGTACACATTGTCCCTGCAAAGTCTAATGTATGAAGTCTCTGCTTCCCCTGGTAGCTGCTGCATGTTCCACAATACTCTATAATCACTTTCATCCCATCCTGCTTTTCAAGGCCCTACAGAACCTTGCCGCACCATTCATCTCTATTCCCTTTTTCTCTGGCTCCCTCACGTGGAACCTCGGTCCTGCTTCCATCTTCTTGCCTTGCTGCTCCCTTTGTTTTTCTTCTGATTTTCCAGCATGGATTGAGAGGGCATTTCATGCACAGGAGACAGAAATAACCCAGCACCTACCTCTCTTTCAACCCACCAGGCAACAGTTTCCTAAACACAAACCTCACCTCTACAGTAATTAATATACTAAAATTGTGTCTCTGTACACATGCACACTTCAGACACAGGAGGGTATGAAATGCTAGAAATGTTTTATAAGCAAGAGGTTACGATTATCACACTAGGCATAAGTGTGAATCAGGGAATGAGTTATGCAGGTCACCCTGAGCAAGTCACAATACAACCTTTTTAGCCATCACAGCCAGCAAATATTGAGCGCGTATCACATACATGACAGACCATCTATGTCAGAGAATAAGACAGATTTTTTTTTTAAAAAAAATGACTGCAACTAGTTCTTGGGCTACAGTCCCAGATAATATGAATAGAGAGCACGGAGGAGTGAATTCTACATTTGAGTGGAGAAGGGGAAAAACATGTCTTCAGTTAGCTATTTTACAAAAAAAGGCAGTGGTTTTGAGGTTGTGAGGACCACACACACACACACAGTAATTACATGTGTTACATTGCAGAACCACCAGATATTATCACAGGCCTTTGACTGCCTCCCCTGCACTCTACCCACTAACTCATTTCCACTGGGACACGACTATTATTGCTACTGCCACCAACATTTAAAGCCTCTGATGTGCATCAAACAGCGGCTATTTCAACAGATAAACTGCACCTGAAATATTTGTTTCTTCTCTCCTCCAAAATGAGGAATTTCCCACAGGGATTACACACTCATCCAAGCTGCAGGGTGGACAACAGCCAATCCTGCACCAGAGGCATGTTTAAAGTTCACTGCTTCATCACTTATCAGGGCTAGAGACGGGAGCTTTATGCCATTGGAAAGGAGCAATTTCTAGCTTCCCACAGGAAAAAAGAACTTTTACTTTTATGCCAGAAAGTTCCCCAGATACTGGACATTAAAATTCTGACATTGCTATTTATGGAAAGGCTATTTTAGATCATTTGATAGGTTTCTAAATTGTGTATGTTATAACGTCTCCCTTTCTCTCAATAACCCCTCCTTCCCCCTGGTCTTTATGGCTGGACTCTATGATACTAAGGTAGCCTGTCTGTATATGCAGAGGGATATAAAAATAGTACCAAACCCAAACATTTAAAATGCTCTAACCCCAGAAATCTAAAACAGCTTTTCTGGAAAATATGTGGCATATACAGAACACATGATGGGGTGGGATAGAATAAAGGTGTTATTGGCTCTCACTTGGGATGCAATGAGCAAAATCTCAGGTTGATAAAAACTTTTAACCGCAACCTCACCCGGTATATTTGTTATTTTAGAACATAAGAATTGCCATACTGGGTCAGGCCAATGGTCCATTTAGCCCAGTATCCTGTCTTCTGACAGCGGCCAACGCCAGATTCCTAAGGGAATGAACAGAACAGGGCAATTATCAAGTGATCCATCCCACCATCCAGAACCTGCATCCGGCAGCCAGAGGCTTAGGGGTTCTCTACGGTTTGTGACAGGGCAAGGCCAGATGGCTATAGTAAAGTAATGGGAGATAGATATATTAGCCACAGGCTAAACAAATCCCTGTTACCAGAATAAGCAAATGGCAGAGGCTCCAGGTCAATTAAGACCTGGGGCCAATTAAGATATTTCCAGAAGGCAGGGAGAATGCTAGGTTGATTGGGACACCTGAAGCCAATCAGGGGCTGGCTGAAACTAGTTAAAAGCCTCCAAGTCAGTCAGGTGGGTGCACAGTCAGGAGCTGTAGGAGGAAGTTGCACTGTTGGAGAGACTGAGCAGTACACACCATATCAGGCACAAGGAAGGAAGCAAGCCCTGAGGTAAGGGTGAAGTGGATCTTGAGGAAGTGGGGGCTGCTGTGGGGAAGTAGCCCAGGGAATTGTACACATAGCTGATACTATTAGGGTCCCTAGGCTGGAGCCTGGAGTAGGGGGCGGGCCCAGGCCCGCCCACCCCCCTTTACCCCCCTGATTAATCACGGAGACTGGGAGACAACAGAGACTGTGCCAGGGAGGATAGCTTCTCCTCACCACCCTTGCTGGCTTTATGATGAAAATGGCTCAATACGCTGTGACCCTTGCCTCTAGAGAGAGAAGAGCTACGTGGAGGGCTACAGTGAGCCTCTGAGGCTAGTATAATCTGCCAGGAAAAGCGGGACCCATGGAGACAAGAACAGAGCTTTGTCATAGCTTACAGCACTGCAGTGGCGTAGCTGCACTGCTGTAGTGCTTAGTGAAGATGCTATCTTTGTCAATGAGAGAGCTTCTCCCTTTTGCACAGGTACTCCAGCTCCCGTCAACATAGCACTGTCTACACTGAGGTCGGTATAAGTATATTGCTACGGAGTGTGGATTTTCCTTAACTCTAAATTTTCTTTGACCCTAGTTATTTCTTTGGCCTTCACAACATCCCCTGGCAACAAGTTCCACAGGTTGACTGTGTGTTGTGTGAAGAAGTACTTTTTTATGTTTGTTATAAACCTGTTGCCTATTAATTTCATTGGGTTTTAAGCCTGGTTCTTGTGTTATGTGAAGAGGTTCCTTAGTCACTTTCTTCACACCATTCGTGATTGTATAGATGTTGATCATATCCTCCCTTAGTTGTCTTTTTTCAAAGTTGAACAGTCTTTTTAATCTCTCCTCATGTGGAAGCTGTTCCATACCCTTCATCATTTTTGTTGTCCTTCTCTGCACCTTTTCCATTTCTAATATATATTTTTGAGATGGGGTGACCAGAACTGCAGGCAGTATTCAAGGTATCATGGATTTATACAGTGGCACCATGATATTTACTGTCTTATTATCTATCCCTTTCCTTATGGTTCCTAATATCCTGGTAGCTTTTTTGACAGCTGCTGTTATTATGATTATGTTTTCCAATATATATTGCTTTGCATTTATCAACACTGAATTTCACCTGCCATTTTGTTGCCCAGTCACTCAGATCTGTGATATCCCTTTGTAACTCTTCACAGTCTACTCTGGATTTAACTATCTCGAGTAATTTTGTATCAGCCACAAATTTTGCCACCTCGCTGTTAACCCATTTTTCCAGATCACTTATGAATATATTGAACAGCACTGGTCTCAGTACAAATCCCTGGAGGACCCCGCTATTACTACTCCGCAGTCTGAAAACTGATAATTTATTCCTGTCCTTTGTTTCCTGTCTTTTAACCAATTACTAATTCTTGAGAGGACCTTCCCTCTTATCCCATGGCTGCTTACTTTGCTTAAGAGCCTTCCATGAGGGACCTTGTCAAAGGCTTTCTGAAAGTCCAAGTACACTATATGCACTGTGTTGCCCTTGTCCACATGTTTGTTGACCTGCTCAAAGAATTCTAATAGATTGGAGAGGCATGATTTCTCTTTACAAAAGCCATGTTCATGGAATCATAGAAGATTAGGGTTGGAAGAGACCTCAGGAGGTCATCTAGTCCAACCCCCTGCTCAAAGCAGGACCAACCCCAACTAAATCATCCCAGTCAGAGCTTTGTAAAGCCAGGCCTTAAAAACCTCTATGGATGGAGATTCTACCACCTACCTAGGTAACCCATTCCAGTGCTTCACCACTTTCCTAGTTAAATAGTTTTTCCTAATATCCAAACTAGACTTCCCCCAACTTTTCCCCAACAAATTGTGTTCATCTATGTGTTTGATCATTCTGTTCTTTACTACAGTTTCAACCAATTTACCTGATACTGAAGTTATACTTATTGGCCTGTAATTCCCAGGATGGTCTCTGGAGTCTTTTTTTAAAACTTGATGTCACATTAGCTATCCTCCAGTCATCTGGTACTGAAACTGATTTAAGGAATAGGTTACATACCACAGTTACTAGTTCTGCAGTTTCACATTTGAGTTCCTTCAGAACTCTTGGGTGAATACCATATGGTCCTGGTTACTTATTAGAGTTTAATTTATCAATCTGTTCCAAAACCTTCTCTCTATTAACACCTCAATCTGGGACACTTCCTCAGATTTGTCACCTCAAAAGCATGGCTCAGGTGTGGAAATCTCCCTCGCGTCCTCTGCAGTGAAGACTGATGCAAAGAATCCATTTAGCTTCTCCACAATGACTTTTGTCTTCCTTGCGTGCTCCTTTAGCCCCTTAATTGTCCAGTGGCCCCACTGACTGTTTGTCAGGCTTCCTGTTTCTTAATTTTTTTTGCTGTTAGTCTTTTGCTAGTTGCTCTTCAATTTTTTTGCCTGCCTACTTATTCTTTTACACTTGACTCGCCAGAATTTATGCTCCTTTCTATTTTCCTCAGTAAAATTAATATTTTGAAGACATACACAAGTGTGCTACACTATACATTAGACTAATCCCCCTTCTGACCCCTGATGGACTTTATGTATTGTTACGAGTTCTAGCACTCATTTCCCAGAGCCAGTACAGCTCCCTCCACTCCCCAGGTAAGCCAGCTTTACCAAAAGGTCAGACTGGTATTTCGTTTGTATTCATGCCCCCAGACTAATGGAACTGCTTCTGCTGTGAGCAGCAAGGAGGCAAGCCAGTGTTTCCTAGAAGATCGAGAGGAAAAAAATGCAAAGCATTTTACCCTCCCAGCAGGAAACAAATACCACTGCCAACTCTTTTTTGTTTGTTTTATTTTTAAACAGAGGTTCTCACATTTTGAACTTTTCAGCGAGAAGGTGCAACCTCCATTAGATCCCTCTATTTATATTTAACTCCTTGATGATATTTAGAAGTAGTGACACCACCTCAAACACATTTCATACCAAGGAAGCACTGCCTCTTTACACCAAACAGTTCAACCTCCCCCTAGCCCCGCCTTTGTTCCTCTTGCTCTAGTAAGGGGTCCATCTGCTAATTAACTACACTAGACATTTCCTTTGTGCATGCTTTAAAATGTCCTTGCCCTCTTCTCTCAAGCTCAAAGAAAAGCAGGTCCTGACCCATTTTATTGGTCCATTTTTCATATTCTACTTTACTTCCTGGAGTCCACTTTATGAAAACAATTCTTTATAGATAATACTGCTGAGGATGAACAAAATGATGGTTCACCATGGAGCAGCGAAGCAGGGGAAAATCCTTTCAAATAGCAAAACTGCAGCAATGTGACAAAAATGTAAGGGTGAACAATCATGTTTTCCCCAGAGGTTTACAAGATGCTTGGTAACAGAGCCATCATCTGGATAGCGAGACTTTCAATCATATTATCATGCCTTTGAATCTTGTATTTCCATCACATGATCCTGAAGTGTTAATGTTAATGTGAAGGGCTATTCCCATAACTACACACTGCACTAATTCTGCTTCCCTTAGTAATGCAGAACCGAAGTCTCCTCAGATCCTGCAACAACTGTCCCAAGACCAGCAGTAGGAACCAAACTAATTGCTAGGCTGGGAGATAAGGTAGCATCATGCTCAGCCCAAAAGCGGAGTCTCATTTTCAGACTTTTGAATTATTCATCACATGCTAACTTTCAAACTATTTCAGTTTTAAATGTTTAAATATTTAATAATTGGGCATTAAATATTAATATAATTTTATTAGAAATGTTGGAAGCTGGGCACTAAGGCTCTAATTATTAAGTTTATCATTGGCAACCGATTGGCTAGGCAGAGTGGCTTTCCAGTTTATTAAAGAGAGAGAGAGAAATAAAAACCAAATACTCAAAGAACTCTAATTCAATATCACATAATGATCCCCTCTAACTGGGCCATTCACACTTTCCAAAAACCCTCTCCTTCTTACAAAAGAATGGAAGGAACTTATGTAGTTGCAACAGGTTGAAAAGTCTCTATCCTTCAGTTTAAAGGATCTGTGTGTCTGATCTAGATATCTCATACAGAGATCAGTCTCAGTCTAAAGACAGCTGAGAAGTCTTTGTCCACCAGAAGAACAACCCCCCCCCCCCCATCCCAATGGCCTGTGATAGAATTAAGGGAACATATTACACCTGATTTGCAATAGAAACAAAGAAGAAGCAGATTCTTCCCTTTCTCCTAATATAGTGTTCAGATGAGACAAAACTGGACACAAGAGCAGTACATACTGCTGTCTGTTTCCTCGCCAGCAGCTTCTGCCTTCTATTTTCCCTGAACAGATTACACAGTTCTTTAACCAAGGTCCATGCAGAGGGAGAGCCCATCTTCCTGTCTCTCTATATTATGAGCACACAATCCCTACTGCGCTGGAAATTGTATGGTTTACACAAAGATGACACGTAAGCCCTGGAATTATATGCAAATGAACAGATCCGTTCTTCACATCTTACGATTACAATTCTGACTCTCAAACAACCGCATTGGGTAATTTCTGCACCGGCTTTCAAACAAGGGGCACCTCTGTGTTATTAACATCTCACTCTGGCAAGCAGTTTGTCACCTTTCACAAAAATGATCTGAAAAGACACCAGCAATTATCCCCAACGAGATTATTGGGTGACTATGTCCCAGCACAACAGCTGGAGGCTAAAGTGACATAATATTCGCTGGGAAAACTCCCTTCCCAAGTTAAGAGAACATGGAACAAATTAAAGCAAAAATGAACTGAAATGCAAACAAATGCAAAACAAAAGAAATAATGAAGCTTGTTCTTTTGGCCTTGATCACCTCTGTAATTTCACCAGAAATATGTCTTTAGTAGGAAACCTGACCCTCCTGTACTCCAAAACCTCAAGAACAAAACCTTGAGGAGGAGCACTTGCTGACTGAAGTGTTTTGTGGTTGCTGAACCAGCGAGTTCTTTCTACCAGCTTACAGGGAGACCAGTCTTGAACAATTCTTTTTGGTACTGTGTCTTGGATACAGACCTCTTCTGAACCAACACCCCAAAACCCATATTCAGAAATCTCTGCTGAGGGACCCAGAGTAACACAAGAAAATCCTGACCAGCTGTTTGTGATGATAGGAAAAGTGGATGGGAGAAAGAACCGACACTGAAATCTTCCAGTGCATTTCTGCACTTCTGAGAAGTTTAATCTCCTACAGAATGCGTGAACCCATGAAGACTATGCATAGGCGCTGATTCCATAAGAGCTCCAGGGCTGGAGCACCCATGGAAAAAAATTAGTGGGTGCTTAGCACCCGCTGGCAGCCAGCTCCCCCTCCCTGCCAGCACCTCCTGCCCACCATGGATCAGCTGTTCCACAGCATGCAGGAGGCACTGGGAAGGAGGGAGGGAGAAACCGGGACAGGGAGCGCTTGGGGAGGGGATGGAACTGGGTGGAAAGAGATGGGGCAGGGGTGAGGCCTTGGGGGAAGGGGTAGAGTGGGGGCGGAGCCTGGGGCAAAGTGGGGATGGGGGCTTGGGTGAAAGGGTGAAGTGGGGACGGGGCCTGGGGTTGAGCACTATGCCCAGTTTTGCACGCTTCCAACCCAGGAAATATCTGTACAGTGCATACTAGTTAAAATGGAGCCATTCATAATATTTGTTTCTTCTTTTAAAAGGCTGCGCCACACAGTCCGGAGGGTGTATTTCAAGTGTTTGAGGAACCGTGGCGTTTTTTACAGAGATGTCATGTCACTGCAATGCATTTCATACAGCTCCTTTTGTGAGCATAGGACAACGATGCAAATACTTAGCAGGATACAGACAGATGAAAGAAAGGGCATGACAGGAGAAGAGGATGTTGGAAACAGCTTACAGAGATAGGCAGTGGGAAATTTAGAATATATGAGAGTGCGCAACCCCCCTTTATAAATTAAAAATACTTTTTTACATATTTAACACCCTTATAAATGCTGGAGGCAAAGCGGGGTTTGGGGTAGGGGCTGACAGCTTGCAGCCCCTCATGTAATAACCCTGCGACCCCCTCAGGGGTCCTGATACCCAGTTTGAGAACCCCTGGTCTAAGGGGTCTGCGAAGGTTGTTTTTAACATAAAACAGTGTTTTTCAGCCTGGGAGTCTGGAGACTATGTCTAAGATTTCCAAAGGAGTCCACACCTCCATCTGAAATTTTTTTAGGAGTCCACAAATGAAAGGCTGAAAACCACTGATCTAGGTTAAGCGTTTAGGGTATGGGTACATAGCAAAAGCTGCACACGGACTAATCTAGTTTGAATCCAGAATCCAGCTGGCCTGGGTGACACAGCAATGAATGCAGTGCTGTGTGGTGTTCGGCAAAAGTTATACAATCCCAGCATGGACCCTGGTATATACTTGGCTAGCCAGTCTGTTCTGAAGCCCACACTGCACTATCTTCCCTGCTACAGTTACCCGTGCTAGCTGGATTTTAGCCAACTCAGGTAAGCTAGCCTGTGCCCAGCTTTTGCTGTGCAGTCATACCCTCTCTCAAAGAGCAAAATGTGAAATATTTTAAGATTGGTACTAATTCCAGGTGGGGTCAAGCTGGGAAGGGGGAAGAGGATGAGATCAGACCTCTGTGTGTTCAAACTAGCTCTGACAAAAACCCTGTGCCACGGAAGACCCTATGTATTTGCAGCCAAGGAGGGCAGTATGGGCAGATCTAGTAGGACAGGTCAGCTTCCTTCAACCACTTCAAGAAAGAAACACTGTCATGGCCTACGGGGCTTTTGCCATAATGAAAAAAACGTACAGACTTGAGGGTTCAGGTTATACTACAGAAAGCTCTGCATCTCCGACTTAGTTGTAAAGGTGCTGAAAGGCACTAGGTAAAGGGGTCTATACAGCCTGATAATTTAACTAGAGCTTTTGGCTGAATTTTCACTGAAAATAAAAGTCGCTCCGAGAGGGGGAGCTGGGTGCAGGGAGAAGAGCGGGAACACATTCTAAATGAAAAGCACATTTACTAGGGTTTTTTTGATGTGCTTAAAAATTCCACTGAGGTCACCATTCTGGAGAGATGACAAACTCCTGGGATAAAGGCTGGGAAATCCTGGTAGTCATGCCACATTTAGCAAGTCAAAGATATGTTTGTATAAGGCTGTACAGGGCTAAATCCATTTTACATGCTGTATGTATTATTAATTTCTGACAGTGGGCTTAGAAAAACCTAATTCCCTGGAATATGAGCTCCCTTTGAGCAGAGGGAAGCCTTTTCAAAACTCATCTTTTATTGACTGAGTCATTTTTGAGTCAATCTGTCTGCTTTTGGCAAGACAAGAGTTTTAAATCTTCTCTCTCTTTTCCTCCCCTCCTTTTTGAGTCATGGCAAGTCTATTAAAACCTGCTAATGTATGCAGCAAGTCTTCCGATTTGAAATGTAATGAATTCCTCAGATAGTGGCAGATTAGGGGGAGAAGACTGTAGAAACAGCTGGAGATGCCAAAAAAAAAGAAAGAAAGAAAGAAAGAAAAGAGAAAAGAAAGAACTCTCCATATAAAGAGGACGTGGGGGTATGGGGAGGAACGGGGTGGGGGTGGGGGGGCGAAGAGAGAATTCTTAACCCTTTTCATGCTAGAAGAAAATCCTTAAGATCCATTAATGGAATCAGTTAAAAAAGCAGAACTATAAGTGGCAGGGAATCTTCAGGCTTGCCTGGGGCTGAATGAGACAAAGAATAAATGAATCGTTGCTCCTAGTCTCTCTCATAAGGCTAGGAATTTCCCTAAGTGAAATGAATAACTTACAGGAAATTAGCTCCATGCATATAAATATGCCATTGTATCCCAAACTCTTGACCCAGGGTTTCCCTTGCCAAATGTCCTGAAACAGCTAGTTTTGCTGTTATGTAACAACACACAAGGTCCCATGTGGAACTTTTTTTCCCCTCTTTCTTTTCTTTGGTTGGTTGGTTCCAGCTGCAATGTCTCCCACATGAGCTTGTGTTAGGAGCAAAAATAAGCATTTTCGCACACATCATAAATCATTTAAATACATTAAAAAGATACTTACATTGTGCTTTTCATCTTTGAAGTGCTGGACAAACAATTATACCATTCAAAAATCTGAGGTAAGTACTATCCCCATTTTACAGATAGGGAAACTGAGGAAGACAAATAAAATGTGTGGCTTAATTCTACGGCATTAAGTTGGGCTAACTCAGGAACTCCTGTCTTTATGGACCTGTGCTCATATTATGACAACACGTCTCTCTCTGCTTACTGGTAAAACTCATAACTTGGCCCTGGAATTTGACAACTTTAAAACCACATCTAAAGCAGAATTCTAAAGCAGCAAAACCTTGGAGATAAGCAAACACAATAGAGATAGTTTGACAGAGCACAAGCAACCCAGTTGATTACAATTAAACTTACGCTCAGCATAATTCAGATGCAAATGAGTAATATGGGGCCTACAGAACTGGATAGAATGAATGTAACATCCCTTTGCTAATGACGAGTGATGGAATTTGGTAACAATGGAGAAATCCCACCAGCAGATGCAGAATCATTCAATGTACCATCTCAAATCTCTTAACACAGAGAATAGTTATGAAAGCCAACGCATGTCTTGAAGGGAAAGCTCTTCTCTCCCTATAGATATGAGGCTTTTAATCCTCTTCTAAATCACAGAAGCCAAACTGCAGAAGAGAAAAATTCAAAGGATTGCAAAATTAGTTCAAAAACTGCTGAAGGCCATAGAGAACATGGAAGACAAGTGAAAAATCAGGAAAGTGCTAGTGGGAAATCATTACACTGGGATGCTCGACACATGCAGAACTTCTCAGAACAAGGAACAAACAGCATCTCATTTCTGTTATACCTTGAGGCCAGCAGAACACCGGAGTCACAGCCCCTCTTTTCTCCTCTTCTGCTCTTGCTGTCATGAAAACATTCCTTCTCCCCTTCACCCTAGAACACAGCTGTAGCTTTCATCCACCTCACCCAACCCTGTTGGTGTCATTCTTCCAAATTGGGAAACTGTGCTTTTCTACTAGCCCATTTAGCCTCCTAGTCCTTACATCTGTGCTCCCAGGCACATGGACTTTCATATCTCTGGTATAAGCACTTCCAGAGAAGAGACTAGATTACATTTGCCTTTATGTAAGCAGACACAATTCTGACCTTTTAACTAAGTCTCACCCTGTGATTCAATTGATGGCACTCTGACTCTGAATCAGCACTGAACCAAAAGGTCCCAACATGGTGTTAGGGACCACAGTGCTCCTGGAGGTTCAGAGATGTATAATGTAGGTCCGGATCATTAAAGAGTCCATGGCATTTTTTGTTAAGAGATGGGATGTTAACTACAACATCCTAAACAAATTCCATCTAAGGTAATAACATTCTGGCTACTTAAATTCCCGCTGAGGTTTCAACTCAAAGGCACTCCTCAATTTCTGCTGTCGGTACCATGTAGTGTTGCTGTCTGGTATTAAATTTCACTCCAGGAGTGAATGTATTTCAGTGAGGGATGAAGTAATCCCTGTTTAGAGTTTGCATAACAGCAAAGTTTACAGAGCACTTTGGGAATCCCTTGGGAGTCTGACATGCTTATCACAGAGAGCTCTGCTAACAACAGCTGTTGTAGAGGGCTCCAAGGATAGCCAACCTGGAATATTTTTGTTAACCTTTTCTATCTGAACTTACACTCCCCATATCCATCCTGCTGAATCCGCCTTCCTTCCTCTCTTCTGTGCACATCTTTGGTTCGGATGATCTTCTGCTTGCTCCTTGTGTTGCTTCAGTCTCCTCCACCTTGCTCTCCTCTACTTAAACTCAAAGGTGGGCACTTGGGAGGGGAGAGGTGTGGTTATTCTTTACAATATTGTCATAATGAGGTCACCCCAGACACGGAGTTCCATAGTCCTGTGCTATTGTGGAACAAGGGTATTTCTTTTCTAGTGCAGGAGAAGAGCTGAGTACTGTACATGGAGCTTTGACTCTTTAGTTCCCAAGAATCATCACACTGAAAGTGTGAAAACACACATACACACGTACGTCTTCTCTCTTCAGTATCCTACATTTCCAAGATCAAGAATAATTTAAACTAAGGTTTTGTTTTGTTTTTTAAAAAAGAGTTTTATTCTGCACTCTCATGAATTCTTCCAGATGGGGTCAATGGAATTGAGTATCATGGACAAAGTGCTGCTCACTGTTAATGGAGCCAAATGCTGGAACAGGTTGGCCGGGGTTTTAGATTAAATCATACTGGTGGGGCGAAGAAGAAGAGGGAGAATGATTGTGACGGGGCAGTTGCCCCTCACTGGCTGGCAAAGGGTTAATAGCAGCCTTTGGAGTGGCTGTGCAGAACCCAGCCCATCAGAGGAAGGCTTAGAAGCAGCCAATCAGGGCCAGGCTCGGTCTTATAAGAAGGGCTGCAGGGCAGAGGAGTCAGTCTCTCCCTGGAGCTTGAGGGAGAAGGACTGGCTGCCTGTAGAGAGAAGTACCTGGGACAGAGCAGTGCTGAGCAGGGTCAGGGGAGCAAGTGGAGCTCCAGCCTGACTGGCTCCCAGACTGTGGCCTTGATACAGGGGCCGAGTCAGTGCTGGCGCTTCAGGGAAGTGGCCCAGAGAAAGCAGGTATCGGCAGAAAGGAGGGAGAAGCAGCGAGCGGCTGCCAGCTACAGGGTCCCTGGGTCGCAGCCCAGAGTAGCGGGTGGGCCTGGGCCCCCCCTTTGCCCCACTGGCCACTGAAGAAAGTGGCCAGCCAAAGGACTACAGTTTGCCCCTGAGCGAGGGGCTAGATTAGGGGCTGCAGTTTGCCACTGCAGCGAAAGGCCAGGCAAAGGACTGCCGGTTCCCCAGAATGGGGGAGACAATGGAGTTGGGGCACAGCCAGAGGGCTGTGCCCTGAAGAGGATGCCACGGTCCAGGAGCAACATGGGTCCCCACAGACAGCAGAGACAGTGGAGACGCAGTGACGGAGAGTGAGACACCACAAGAGAGGGGTGCCCTGCTGATGGATAGAGCTACTTCCTGGAGCAACCAGCAGGAGGCGTCACAGTGGTGAGCACAACCTATTACAATGACACACACGGAAGTTCTTTGTACACAAGATCTGTAAATAACTGTTAGCAGAATTGCTCAGCTAAGTTTACGCGAAGATGTAGCGTAGTAAATTTGTACATAAAGAAAAATGATCACTAAAGGCCATGCTATATGCTGGCCTGCTCACACGTATGAGTAATCTCTGCAAAAATCCTGCAACTCTAATCCACAGTGCTGCACATTTGTCCTCTTCCTCTGAAGCACTGAGTGGGAATCACCCACTAAGATACAATGGGCGGTCCCATATAATCAATTTCCTGTGATAATGGGAGCAAGCCTCAGCAGCCCTTGGCCTTTTCCATCTTCTTCTATCCTATTCCCTTTCCATGGCACATTAAAAGCACTCATTTTAATTTTCCATAATTGCATACATTCCGAGGTACCTAGAGAAAACCATACCTATATAATAATATTGAGTTGTCTGTTTCTATGTGCAGCAAGCTACTTCTACAGCTCTATTCATATTTGGATGAGTGAGATGTTATTCTAATGTTAATAAAATAATAATTAATAATACTCAGTCTTTAACAGTTTTCATCTGTAGAAGTCAAAGGGCTTTACATACATTGGCATTCCAATTTTATGAATGGGTAAACTGAAATATATGGAGAGTCAAAGGGACAGGGAAGCCATTGCAGACCTAGGTACAGACCTTGTGTATCTAGATTCCCTGTCTAGTGCCCTATCCTCTGGAGCCATGCTGCCACCATCACCAGGAAAACTAGATTGTTAACAAGTAGAACTAAGATGAGTTTGTAATGAAAAATAAAATTAAAGAAATACTATCAGGTAGATTAGGACCAAGACTACTAAAAGCTCTTAACATATCTAGTATTTACAGAAACTTTTTCATTCTTGTTAGCTTTTTTACATAGATAGTTAGAGATGGAAAACATCTGCTACTTCATCCTCTCCCAAAATGTTTTGATTTAGACATTTTCCTGTCGAGTCTGCAACTTAAACATTGCACTATTGTGCCAGTGCCTTTGAAATAGCAAGGAAAAGGGATTTGAAATAGTAAAGAAACTAAAGTTAACAGACCAAGTCACTGAATAAAATAACGTGTGCAGATTTGAACACTACACATGAAAGTTCTAAACCAAAGTAGTTGAAAATAATGTAATTCATATCTTTTCTTCCAGTGCAATGGGACAGGATGGTGAGGTGAGGACCTGGAGATCTGTTAATGCTTTTTCATCTTTTGGGTATTCTGATCTTTCCTCTGGCTATGCATGTGTCAGTAAATATTAAGTAAATACTCAAAGTATTTTGGCTGATGTACATTATTAACAACTACCTCAAAGTGTACAGTGGGCTGAAAACAAGGGACATCCGCTGTACTTTATTAGGGCTTTTTATCATGCTGCTCTCTCCATTTTATTTATTTGTTCTAAGGTTCTGAAACCAAAAGTCAAACAATGGCTTAATAGAAATTGTAAAGAAAGCACGTGATCGGATGCATATTTTAATTAGCCATAAAAATTTACAGACATGTGTGACGGCTCTGTCCTTGCCTCCGTGGATCCCGCGTTTCCTAGCGGATTTCGCTAGCCTCACTGTGACGCTCCAAGTAACCCTTTTTTCTCTAGAGACAAGGGTCACAGTCTACTGAGCCATTTTCATCATAAGCCAGCAAGGGAGGTGAGGAGAAGTTATCCTTCCTTGCACAGTCTCTGTTGTCTCCCAGGCTCAGTGATTAATCGGGGGGTAAAGGGTGGTGGGCGGGCCTGGGCCCGCCCCCTACTCCAGGCTCCAGCCTAGGGACCCTAATAGTATCAGCTATGTGTACAATTCCCTGGGCTACTTCCCCACAGCAGCCCCCACTTCAGGGGGCAAAAGGGCGGGGGAGGGAAGCCCGGGCCCATCCTCTACTCCAGGCTCCAGCCCAGGGACCCTAATAGTATCAGCTATGGTAGCTGACCTTTTAGAAACATGACATGTACAATTCCCTGGGCTACTTCCCCCACAGCAGCCCTCACTTCCTCAAGCTCCACCTCACCCTTACCTCAGGGCCTCCTTTCTTGTGCCTGATATGGTGTGTACTACTCAGCCTCTCCAACAGCACAACTTCCTCCCACAGCTCCTGACATGCACATCCACCTGACTGACTGGGAGGCTTTTAACTAGTTTTAGCCAGCCCCTGATTGGCTTCAGGTGTCCCAATCAACCTAGCATTCTCCCTACCTTCTGGAAAGTTCTTAATTGGCCCCAGGTGTCTTAATTAACCTGGAGCAGCTTCCATTTCACTTAATCTGGTACCAGGGATTTGTTTAGCCTGGAGCTAATATATCTATCTCCCACTACTTTTCTATAGCCATCTCACCTTGCCCCATCACATATTCCCCTCTCCCGCGCAACACCATAGAGCTGGGCAACTTGGGACACCAGGCAGTATGCTCGTGACACACCATCAGCGTTGCCATGGTGGTATTCAGCCCTGTGCCGTATGCGGAACTGGAACGGTTGGAGGGATAAGAACCACCTGGTGACCCTTGCATTCTTTTCCTTATTCCGCTGCATCCACTGGAGGGGTGCATGGTCCGTCACAAGAGTAAATCGCTGGCCTAAGAGGTAATAACGCAGTGTCTCCATAGCCCATTTGACAGCAAGGCATTCTCTCTCGACTACTGCGTATTTCTGTTCTCTTGGGAGAAGCTTTCTGCTTAGGTAGAGGATCGGCTGTTCCTCTTCTCCCACCATTTGCGACAGAACTGCTCCCAACCCCACCTCAGAAGCGTCTGTCTGTAAAATAAATTCCCTGTTAAAGGCCCGGGCTATGAGTACGGGGTCATTACAGAGGGCCGTCCGAAGGTCTGTAAATGCCCCCTCTGCTGCATCGGTCCACTTTACCATGTCTGGACCTCGGGCCTTCAACAGGTCCGTTAGGGGACTTGCCCTAGTGGCAAAGTGGGGAATAAACTGTCGGTAGTAGCCTACCACCCCTAGGAATGCATGGACCTGCTTCTTTTGGGTCGTCCGAGGCCAGTTTTGAATTGCCTCTAGCTTATTCATTTGGGGCTTCACTATGCCCCTTCCCACAATATATCCCAGGAACCTAGCCTCTGCTAGCCTTATGCAGCATTTAGCAGGATTAGCAGTGAGGCCAGCCCACCTCAAGGTGCACAGTACTGCCTCAACTTTCTCCAAGTGGGTTCCCCAGTCTGGCGTTTAGATGATAACATCATCTAGGTATGCAGCTGCATAACTAGTATGGGGGGCGCAGCAGCTTATCCATGAGGCGCTGGAATGTGGCTGGGGCCCCATGTAGCCCAAAAGGGAGGACGGTGTACTGGAATAGCCCATCCGGGGTGGAGAATGCTGTATTTTCTTTAGCTCCTTTGGTCAGAAGAATCTGCCAGTACCCTTTTGTCAGATCCAGTGTAGTCAAGAATCGGGCACTACCCAGTCTGTCAACCAGTTCGTCGATTTGTGGTACAGGGTATGTCTCAAACTGGGATATTTCATTCAGTTGGTGAAAGTCATTACAGAATCTCGTGGTACCATCAGGTTTAGGCACTAGAACAATTGGACTGGACCACTGACTGTAAGATTCTTCAGTAACTCCTAATTCTAACATTTTCTTTACTTCGGCCTTGATTTCTTCTCTTTTGGCTGCTGGGATTCGGTAGGGTCTCAATGTTACCTTGGCTCCAGGGATCGTGCGGATATGGTGATAGGTCTCAATCATCTGCCCTGGTTTTGTAGAGAACACATCTCGGTTGCGATTAATCATGTTGGCTGCCTCCATCTTTTGGATTGGCATCAAGTCGGATGATATCCTCACTTGCTCATGTAAGTTATCCTCCTGGGGAAGGGTCTCCTGCATGACTAAGCATGCCTCTCGATCATGCCAAGGTTTTAGAAGATTAATGTGGTAAATTTGCTCCGATTTCCGGCGGCCTGGCTGCTGCACCTTATAGTTCACCTCTCCCACGGCTTCAATTATTTCATAGGGTCCCTGCCACTGGGCCAACAGTTTACTTTCTGCTGTGGGCACCAGTACCATCACCCGATCCCCTGGTTGGAACAGTCGAAGCTTTGCTTGGTGGTTATAATGGGTTCGTTGGGTCTCCTGTGCTCTCTCCAAGTGCTCCTGTACAATGGGCGTAATTCGGGCTATCCGATCTCTCATCTGCAGTACATGCTCAACTATGTTCCTTCCGGGATTTGGCTCCTCTTCCCAGGCTTCTCTGGCTATATCCAGTATGCCCCGAGGGTGGCGCCCATATAGTAGTTCGAATGGAGAGAAACCCGTGGAGGCTTGCGAAACCTCCTGGATGGCGAACATGATGTAAGGCAATAGGGTATCCCAGTCTTTCCCATCCCGGCTCACCACTTTCCTATCATGCCCTTGATCAATCATCTATCGTCCCTATTGAACATTTCCACAAGGCCATCTGTTTGCGGGTAGTATACAGAGATCCGTAGGGCTTGTACATGGAGCAATGAACAGAGATCTTTCATCAACTTGGACATGAAAGGTGTCAATATCTCCTTGGCTAGCCCAACCCGGGCAAAGATCTGTACTAGCTCCTTAGCTATTGTCTTGGAAGCTGTGTTGCGCAGGGGAAAGGCTTCCGCGTACCGGGTTGCATGGTCCAGTACAACAAGCACATGTTGGTGGCCCCAAGCTGTCTTCTCTAGGGGCCCTACCAGATCCATGGCTATCCGTTCGAAAGGAACCTCTATGATTGGAAGAGGTATCAAAGGAGCCCGCAAGTGCGGGCGAGGGCTATGTAACTGACACTCCGGACAAGAGATGCAGTATCGCCGGATATCTTCATGTACTCCTGGCCAGAAGAACCTCCGCAGGATCCGTGCCTGGGTTTTCTCTCCTTATGTGTCCTCCAAAAAGGTGGCTGAGGGCGAGACTCAATATGGCTTTTTGATGTTTTCGTGGCACCGGAAGTTGTTGTATCTCTTGCTCCTGCATTTGCACCACGCGGTACAGGAGATCTTTCTTCACTATAAAGTAAGGTCCGGGCCCTGGACCTTCCCATTCACGGGTATCCCATCGATCTCAGCCACCTCTTTCCTGGCTTTATCATATCTGGGATCCTCTGCCTGGTCCCGCCCAAAAAAGTCTCTCTCCCGGGACTAACCTGCCCAAGCTCCCAGGGGCCGGCTTCTGCTTCTTCCAACAGCTTGCCGCCGTCATGGCTGGGGGCAGCTTCTGGCTCACCTTCTGTGGTGGAAGTTTCTCTGTTGGCTGCTCGCATCCATCTGCCTACTAGGGAGGTCTTCTGGCCCTGGGTCAGGATCAGGGTTCCCAAGGCCTTTGCGGCCTTCCTCTTTTTTGTCTTCCGGGTCTTTCGAGGGGCTGAGAACAGATCCTGAGAAATCTCAGCGAACATTGGGGGTTGACATTTCCCCGGTGATGAGTCGCTGTCCTCAGGGTCCCCCACCTCCCTCCAGCCTCTCCGGGGGGAGTAAATTATCAAACCCTGGATAGTCCCTCCCAATGACTACAGGATATGGAAGTTTAGGAACTATGCCCACAGTCACCTCAATGGGGTTTCCCTGAACCTCTGTCTCCACTGGGATGGTGGAGCAATGGCTCATAGCCCCATGCACGCATGTCACTCCTACGCATTTGGCTTGTAGCAGCTGACTATTTTTTACCAGCTTACCCGATATGAGGGTGATAGCACTCCCAGAGTCCACAAGCACTGTAGTCTCTGCTCCATTTATCCTCACTGACCTGGTGTAATTATGCAGGGCTAATGCGACCCCCGCGAGGTGGATAAGGGAGCATGGGACCTCCCAATCCCCCAAGTTACATTGCATAGGCTCCTCGATGCTGGGACACTGTGTTGTTATGTGTCCCCACTCCCCACATGCATAACATCTATAATTGCTTTTAATCACTCCCCTATCACAGGGGTTAGGGGGTTTAGTCCCGGGGTCCTCCCCACTCAGGCCAATCCCTCCCTTCTGGGTTCCCCACTGGTTTTCACCCCCCCCTTCTTCCACCTAGGACTCCCCAGGGGTTTGGCTGCCCATCCTTCCAGGTTTGGGGTCGGGTGCTTGCTTCGAAAGGGGCCTTCCTTAGTCGGTTCAGTTCTCTGGCTGTCATCCGTCTTTCTACCCGTGTGATCATCTCGTTGTATGTGGACAGATTGTTCTGGCCTATCTATTTGCGGAGATCTGGCGGCAGTCCCTGCATGTAATGGTCGATGACCAGGGTCTCCAAAATCTCCTTCAGCCTGAACATTTCAGGCTGTAACCACTTCCGTGCGAGGTGTATGAGGTCAAATACCTGGGACCTTGGGGGTTTGTTCTCCTGGTATTTCCACTCATGGAACCTCTGGGCCCTTACTGCTGCCATTACCCCTGATCGTGCTAGGATCTCTGCCTTCAGATGGGTAAAAGTCAGTGGCATCTGTGGCAGGCAAGTCAAAGTCGGCCTTCTGGGCCTCTCCACACAAAAAAGGGGTGAGAATGCTGGCCCTCTGCTCTTGGGGCCACGCCTCACGCTGAGCAGTCCTTTCGAATGAGTGGAGATATGCCTCTACATCATCTCCTGACGTCATCTTTGGCAGACAACCCATGGCCCTCAGGGTTCACGTCCCATCGGACCCCCGGGCCTGAGTGGTGAGGATCTTCAGCTGGTCCACCACCTCTCTCAAGAGGGCATGATCTTGGGTCGCCTGGCTCATCAATAATTGATTGGTTTCCTGCTGTAGCCCCACAGACTCCTGTTGTGCCATTGCCTGAACCTGGGTGGCCTCCTGCTGGGCTGCCGCGGCTTGTACCAGAGCTCTTACCACGTCCTTCATTGTGGTACAAAGCAAACAAACAAAAACAAACAAAAAAAATCCAAAACCCCAGTGCACTTTTTCTTTTTAAAAACTTCTTTCTTCTGCCACACTGTGAACGAAATCCCACTCCTGACACCAGTTGTGACAAAGCTCTGTCCTTGCCTCCATGGGTCCCGCGTTTCCTGGCGAATTTCGCTAGCCTCAAAGGCTCACTGTGACCCTCCACATAACCCTTCTTTCTCTAGAGACAAGGGTCACAGTCTACAGAGCCATTTTCATCATAAGCCAGCAAGGGAGGTGAGGAGAAGTTATCCTTCCTTGCACAGTCTCTGTTGTCTCCCAGGAACAGTGATTAATCAGGGGGCAAAGGCGGGGGGGGAGAGCGCGGGCCTACTCTCTACTCCGGGCTCTAGCTTAGGGACCCTAATACTATCAGCTATGGTAGCTGACCTTTTAGAAACATGACATGTACAATTCCCTGGGCTACTTCCCCCACAGCAGCCCTCACTTCCTCAAGCTCCACCTCACCCTTACCTCAGGGCCTCCTTCCTTGTGCCTAATATGGTGTATACTACTCTGTCTCTCCACCAGCACAACTTCCTCCCACAGCTCCTGACATGCACACCCACCTGACTAACTGGGAAGCTTTTAATTAGTTTCAGCCAGGCTCCTGATTGGCTTCAGGTGTCCCAATCAACCTAGCATTCTCCCTGCCTTCTAGAAAGTTCTTAATTGGCCCCAAGTGTCTTAATTAACCTGGAGCAGCTTCCACTTCACTTAACCTGGTACCAGGGATTTGTTTAGCCTGGAGCTAATATATCTATCTCCCACTACTTTTCTATAGCCATCTGGCCTTGCCCCGTCACACATGCCATACTGAGAAGTAATAGATAAGGAAAAGGTGAATTATGGTTTGTACTGTTTGCAGCTGTTTAATAAGAAAGATTTATTAAAAGAAAACCATATGTACTAATGCCTTAGATGACTTCAGAAAATTTCACTTAATCATAATACTGAAAATAAGAAAGTTACACAGCAGTATTTAAAAATATCTGAAAATGTTTCAGAAGCCCAACTGATCTGAAGTAGGCAGCTGTGTAATAACTGGGGCTGCAACTTTAATGAAAATTCCAACAGGAAATGTAGACTTGATTATATGTATTAAAACAGGAAAGATCAGAAAGCTGCAGCCACACAGGAGAGGGTTTTTTATTTTGCATATTATTTTAGTATGTACATCCAAAACAACCTTAGTAATAATACAGAACTTACATCTGTCTGTCTGCAGCTTCCAGTGCTTCTGGTTGCTGTGCCCTGGTCTTCCTGTCTTGATACATATAATTAGACACAGCATTTTCAAGAAATAATTAGTGATTCAATCAGGTTTTACACTGGATCAAGTGACTGCAAACTGTTTTAAATTCCACTGCAGTTTTCCTTTACCATATTTTAGGGCATGACATGTAAACTTGATTAGCTAATGTTTATACCATGCTTTGAAGATGTAAAGTACTACATAAGGGATAGGTATTACTATTAGAGAGGACAAAGACAGCATGGGCATGAAGAAAGAACTAAGCTCTGAGCTCAGAAACAGAATAATATCTTGTTTTCAGAAAAGTATTGGATTCCCTGAGAAAAATATGTCAACAGCTTCAAGCACCTAAACATGAAGAAAGCAGGAGGTGTAAAACATGGGAAACTGCAAAAGCACTTAAGTGACATAACATTGCTGATACCAGTGTGAGAACAGTGATAAGAAGTGAGGGTCAAGAAAAAAGTTCGGCCTGTGAAGAAAACAAACCCACACCGGACACAGAAGCATAAGGCACTGAGGCTATTATTTGCTTAAGGCAACTTGAAAGAAAGTGAAAAGTTTGAGAACAACATTTTAAGATGTGATTAAACAGAAAACACTTTTGAATAAATCTTTATGTACAGAAGAAGGGAGACAAGCTCTGAAGGGCTAAAGAAAGACCATTTCCTATTGTTAATCAGTAGTGAAGGGAGCAGGACTCTCACCACTAAAATTCTTGGTAAGGTGTGTTTTACTGGTTATCGTCATTTATTATTTATATCACTGTAGTGATGTACTACAGGATTTGACAAAGAAAATTATCCAATTGGAGAGGAAAGCTTAGGAAGGTATTTTGTTGTCAAGAGAATAAACATCCAGAGCATGCATCGAAAGGTGTACAGACTGGGAAGAGAGAGTATGAGCTGGATTCTGCCCTTAGTCCCAGTCAGGCAGTACCCAAATCCTGGCACCGTGACCAACGTAGGCATCTCATCCAAACTCAATTAAAGGAATTTAGAGGGAAACAAAGAAAGCAGTAGCTAAATCAACCAAGAACAAAGAGCAACAGACGCAGCATGTAGTGGGAAGCGAGAAAGCGCATTCCTTCATTTGAGAGAAATACGGCATATACACATTGCTCCAGAGAGACACAAGTGTACAATAAAAGCAAATAATGGACAAAGAGTATTGAACAGAATGACTGAAAAGAAAGGCCAGGGATTTTCCCCTTCTTTTCAGTATGTGTCTGTAACTGGATAACTAAATGACGTGATTTCTTTACAAGTTCAATTAAACAGTTAATTGATGCCGATGCCCTTTAGTACCTGGCATTTAAAATTAAGTAAATAACAGACAGAAGTACACACAGTACCCAGCAATAGGTTACGGAATCTCTGTCATTGGAAGTTTTTGAGAGCAGGTTAGAAAAACACTTGTCAGGGATGGGTCTAGATAATACTTAGTCCTGCCTTGAGTACAGGGGACTGGACTAGAAGACCTCTCAAGGTCCCTTCCAGTTCTATGATTCTATGAATAATTAAGCACAATGTGGGCTCCCCCCATTTCAGCCTATCTACAAACTTTTGCAGATAACTGTCTTTCACCCTCCTCCCTGCCCAACATGCCCACCCATCACATAATGTCATTTGATAACTGTGCATTGCCTCTTGGAGGTGCTGAAGAGAATGTACTTTAATATCTTTTGTATATATCTATATGCAATGGGTTGAATCACAGAAAGCCCCTTGGGGCTGCCCCCTGATGTGCCAAGACTACTTCTGCCCCTGCTTTCCTGCCCTGACAGCTTGCGACTTCAGTGACCTGCCTGGTTTGAGCTAGACCCGCTAGCCTGCTGCAAACCCAGACTCAGGTCTGAACCATGTCCCTAACAGATGTAGGCTTAATTGAAAGCAGCTTAAGAAGTGTTCCTGTCTTTAACACTCAGATGCTCAACTCCGGGGTAAACTCAAATTGTTTATGTATACGGGGTAAACTCAAATTGTTTGCCCTCTATAACACTGATAGAGAGATATGCACAGCTGTTTGCCCCCCCAGGGTATTAATACATACTCTGGGTTAATTAATAAGTAAAAAGTGATTTTATTAAATACAGAAAGTAGGATTTAAGTGGTTCCAAGTAGTAACAGACAGAACAAAGTGAATTACCAAGCAAAACAAAATAAAGCCCACAAATCTATGCCTAATACAGTAAGAAAACTGAATACAGATAAAACCTCACCCTCAGAGGAGTTCTAGTAAGCTTCCTTTTACAGACTAGTCTCCTTCTAGTCCGGGTCCAGCAGTCACTCACACCCCCTGTAGTTACTGTCCTTTGTTCCAGTTTCTTTCAGGTATGCTTCAGGGTGGAGAGGCTATCTCTTGAGCCAGCTGAAGACAAAATGGAGGGGTCTCCCAAGGATTTAAATAGACTTTCTCTTGTGAGTGGATACCCCTCCCTCCCCCATGTAGAATTCCAGTTACAAGATGGAGTTTTGGAGTCACATGGGCAAGTCACATGTCCATGCATGACTCAGAATTTACAGGTAGCAGCCATGGTTCACATGCTACCTTGAACATTCTCATGTAGACTTCTTATGTGGATTGGAGCCTTCCAAGATCCATTGTCTGGTAAGTGCTTCTTGACTGGGCACTTAACTTGCAAATTCCTTTCTAAAGAAGCTGACCAAATGCCTTACTAAGGTTATTTAAAATTAAACAAGTATACAGCCAATATTCATAACTTCAAATACAACGACACATGCATACAAATAGGATGAATATATTCAGTAGATCATAACCTTTACATTGATATGTTACATGGCATATGTAGCATAAAACATATTCCAGTCATGTCATATATACATTCATAAGCATATTCCCATAATGCATTATGGGGTGCAACGTCGCACTATATACTTTGCATTCTGAATGGAAGGAGCAGCCCCGCCAAGTCCAACCAACTGCAATGTATGTAAAAGTGATACTCAGTTCCCCAGAAACTGGGTCAGATAGGTAGGCTGGCTCAGGTCAGGCTGTTCTATGCCCCCTAACTACTCTATTGCCCTCCATTATTGGAAAAGGAAACTCTCTCCTCAAGCAGTAACAACCATGCAAAACAAACTGCCACTGTTGTGGAACAATGAGGTACAAACTGTTCTGCTCACAAGCCTGAAGTACAATTTCCACAGTACTCTCAAGGAGGCAGAGGTCAGGAGTAAGAGTCCCTTCCAAAGTCAGACCTGAACCTATCTTTGGGCTCAGGGGTCAATGATGCTACCAGTTTGAGCCAGCACAAACAGCAGGAATGTCAAGATCATTCCCAGTACCAGATTCCAACCTGTGGTTAACCCCTGTCAAGCTTTTCTTCATAACTGCATCACTGACTTAAATTCACCTGCACTAACCCAAGTGTACGAGGCTTTATTGTTCCCTGAAGCAGCTGGGTAATGGAAGGCCGGAAGGACTTGTTTTCCAAACATTAGTGACACATTCTCTTCCACTCTGCAAGCAAGAAAAGGGTAGTGTGGAGAACCTTACCTACCTCCCCAAGGATGTTGTGAAGTTTTAATTAACGTCTGGAAAGTACTTTGAGACCCTCGGATGGAAGGTGCTACAGAAGCGCAAAATATTGTCATCATTATGCTTGCTACCGACAGTTCTGGCATTCAAGCCACAGCCTTCACAACAGATGGTGAAGTCACTAGCACGGCTGGCTGCAGTTATAATTTCTCTCATCACAGACTCTCCTTGTTAGAGCAAATAGGCTGCACCTCTTGATTTCTGAAGGGCAAAACAAATTCTGAACTGACAGGACTCCGCTGTACTGGCCAGCGCTGCTGACACACTCAAACCAGCCAGCCTTCCAACCACCCGAAAGCAAGTCACCCGAGGGACTCTCTAATTAGAAAAAGCCTCAACGTCATTGCGATACTTCTCCAGCTTGTCACAGGAACCCTTCTGTTGCATTCTGAACATTAAAGGGAAACAACAAAGAATTATCCAGGTTCTGTTAAGTGTCAAACATTCCAATTTTAAACCAGGCACACAGCAGGGGGAGAATTTTTATAAGCCTTCAGCGCAAGTGTATAGATTTCTAACCGCTTTTATCCTACTCTTTGCTAACTGTTCATTTGTCCTACCATTAAGGAACACCTATGCTTACAAAAATAAAGGGGGCAGTTGCTGATGTGGTTATAATACTGCAGGGACTGGTACATGGATGGGTCTCAATTTTTAACAACTATGGGGTTAGAGAGCTGGGACTTATGGCCATCCATCTCTCCAAAGTGTGGTCAAGATACCGTAGTTACCATTTTGAATTTTTTTCCAGCTACTGCAAAAGTTCTCTGCATTTAGCTTAGAATGTCGCCAGCTGGAACTAAACCTTGGGACCTGGCAAACTCTCTGTCTGACTGAAAACTCTAACGAGACTCATGGAACGAGTTGGTGTTGTCAGTCCCAACTTAGCACTGCCCCAAATCCAATGATCTATTTTGGGCGTGTGGAAAGGGAAGGATCCTAAAGCAGAAAACAGTGGCTTAGGATGAAGGTGTGCAAGAATTGCCAACTAGGAGCACCACAGATACCCCAGCCCATGCTTTGGGGAGCTAACAAACTCCTGTGGCATATGCCCCATGTCTTGGGGAGGTGAAGACATGTGAGTCAAGTTCTAAGGGAAACAACCCCATCCACCACAGGTTTCTGGCTAAAATGGACTCCAAGGATGAAGCCACCTTGGCATACCCCTATTATGTGGGAGAGGACCTAGGGATCACTCCTGCCGGTTTAAGATCCGCTTTCCAAACCTCGCTCTGCTAAAGTTTGCTCTTTTAAAAACAATTTTTCAAATTCTATCTCATTTCATTATAGTCAAAGATAACAATACAACAAAGTCTAATAAGGGAATTACACATCATCAACATTATCAACCTATTCAAAGTGCCTATCCTAATTCTTTTAGATCTGTCAGCTGCCTTTGATGCCACTAATCATGAAGTTTTGATGACACATCTGCAGTCTCTAGCAAGGATGGATGAAGTCGCTCGAGTGCCTCTGATCCTTTCTTTATGGAGGTCTCTATTCTATATTATTTAAGTTCTTATACTGTGTACCCATCATAGTATTATCTGATCATCACACAGGGTAATTTTGGGCAGTTACCTGCCCAGGGAACCTGCTATACTTGGTATTGCAGGGATGCATTTAGTCACTCCCTTTATTCAATATGCGTATGAGGCTATTAAGAGAATCAGTGAAGGGATATTCTGCAGTCAGCTGCTGTCATTCTGCAGGCTTATTTCATCCAGCTCTGTGCTTCCATTATGTCTGACCTGGCTTGTGCAGTGGAATGAATGCCCGATGGTCTGGGCGGGCTGAGGGCTAGCAAACTGAGGTTCAGTCCATACAGCATTCAGGTGATGTGGAGAAGCTGGGGGGGAGCAGCTAGAGGAGTTGGTGAAGACTGTATCAGCATTTCTTGACTAAGGGAGCGCACGCAACATAGCAGGAGGGTTTGGTTTTATCTTGTCTTAAATATGCTGGGCAGCTCCTAGATGCTCAGATGAAAGCTGTGGCCAAGAGCCTTTTTATCAGACAGAGATAGGTGTGACTTTTGCTCTCTGAGCTGAACCTTGCCACAGCAAGCCATACCTTTGTCACCTTGGGGTTAGACTATTCTTTGTAATGTGATCTGCATATGGCTACAAGATGAGACCACATGGAAGCCAAAGCCTAGCAGAGAATCAGCCACCAACATATTAGGTTGTTGCAGACAGAGAGCTCATAACAGAAGTGCTCTATACTCTGCACTGGTTGCCAATACATTTCCAGGGAGAATTCATGGGGCTGGCTTTCATTTAAAGGTGTTGAGATGGTTTTAAACCTCTTTGTCTCCGAGGGCTTGTCTACACTTACAGCTATGTAGCTGTAGCGCTTAGTGAAGACACTACCTATGCCTACGGGAGAGTTTCTCCTTTTGGCATAGGTACCTCCCCTTCCTGAGAGGCAGCAGCTGTGTCAACGGGAGAAGCCCTCTCATCAACAAAGCGCTGTCTACACCGGGACTTTGGCTGGCATAACTGTGTTGCTCAGGGGTGCGGATTTTCTACAATCTGGAGTGATGTAGTTATACTGCCATAAGTTTGTAGCGCAGACCAGTGTAGAGATTGCCTTCTTTCCCATTTGAGGCTGCCACTGCTGCTATCAGCTTAGGGTGACCAGAAAGCAAACATGAAAAATCAGAACGGGGGTGGGGGGTAACAGGAGCCTATATAAGAGAAAGACCCAAAGATCTATAAAATCGGGACATCTGGTCACCCTACTTGAGCTGGAACACACACCCTCAGTGTAAAAGAGACAGGGATGCTGTCTGGATGTTCTCCAGGAAGGGTCCATACCTTTGAAATTAAATTCCCCTCCCACTGCTCCTCTAGAGTCCTCATTGGTTAACCTTTAGAACCAGCTGCCAAGTCCATCTTGGCATTACCAGTGGAGGGAGGGAGGGTAGGTGTGAATATATTAAGTGAAGAGCGTGCATTTTATCTCTGCACCAGATTCAAAAGGCTTTGAGTTTATACAGCATCATGGTACTGATGATAGTGTCATGGTTAAGATGGCACAGTCATTATAATCTTCTATTTACATACACTGATTACTTTCCAAATAGATTTTCTTTTAAACTAAAATTCCACCTGTTTGTTCTCAGCTCAGAAGTGGTTTGATCAGGGAAGTCTGAATAAAACTCTGCTTGATCATTTTTCAGTGGTCTGAATTATTATTCATTATTAGGAAGAAAAGTGTATCCATCAGTCAAACTTTTCAGACATACTCTTTTGTAATCTAATTCAAAGTTTAAAAAAGTCTTCAGACGTGTCACTTGAATAGTTTTCAGTGAGTACAGGGAACAAGCACGGATATATCAGCAAACCAGCATGCAGAGATAATCGTAGCTGTATACTGAGTGTTTACCTGAATATATGATCAGTGCTGCAACCAGTATACACAGCAAGGACTGAATCCATAGACTGATGGATTTCTTAATGGTGCAAGTGTGTTTGTGTGACCTGGCAATTAAATAAAAAGTTTATTCCTTTAAAAGAAGAGGAGGAGATTAAGGGCCTGATTCAAAGCCCATTGACATAAATGGGAGAAATTTCCATTGATTTCAGTGGGGTTTTGATCAGGCCCTGCCTGCCTGCTTAATGCAACCTTAAGGGTGAGATTATCTGTGTCTTGTTTATATTATTCTTTATTTTTAAACAGAACTACAAACTCTTAAGCTTGCCTCAAAGTCTCAGTCCAGTTTCAAAGTCAGGATATTCAAAGTTATATTTCTTATGACGGTAGGGTGACCAAGTGTCCGGTTTTCAACAGGAACACTCGGTCAAAAAGGGACCCATGGTGGCTCCGGTCAGCACCGCCAACCGGGCAGTTAAAAGACTGGTCAGCAGTGCTGCGGAGCTAAGACAGGGTAGTCCCTACCTGTCCTGGCGCCGTGCTGCGCCCCAGAAGTGGCCAGCAGGTCCGGCTCCCAGGCAGGGGAGCCATGGTGCTCCATGTGCTGTCCCTACCCTGAGCACCGGCTCTCCACTCCCCTTGTCCAGGAACCACAGCCAACGGGAGCTGCGGGGTAGGTGCCTGTGGGGGAGAGCAGTGCACAAAGCCACCTACCGCACCTCTGCCTAGGAGCCGGACATGCTCGCTGCTTCTGGGGTGCAGAGCAGACTCAGGACAGGCAGGAAGCCTGCCTTAGCCCTCTTGCTGCACCAGTGACTAGGAGCTGCCCAAGGTAAGCCTGCGCCCCAACCCCGAGCCCCCTCCTGCACCCTAAACCCCTCATCCCTGGCCCCACCCCAGAGCCTGCACCCCCAGACAGAGCCCTCATCACCTCCCGCACCCCAACCCCCTGCCCCAGCCCAGTGAGGGTAGGGGAGAGCAAGCCACTGAGGGAGGGGGAAACGTAGTGAGTGGGGGGCAGAGCATCGGGAAAGGGGCGGGGCCGAACAGAAAGGGCGGGGCTAGGACGTTAGGTTTTGTGCAATTAGAAAGTTGGCAACCCTATATGACAGCTGTAGGTTGGCTGACATTGCATGTGTTTTAAAGCACATTAAATTCAAAATAAATAAAGTAATTGAAACTGCTACATTTGCATATGAGGGACAACCTAATTGCTGTGGGAATCATAGCTTTGACTCTCCTGACTTTTGTGTGATTAAAATATGAATTTAAGTGTTGAATTTATGGTGTTTCTCTCATTTAATATGGAAATCAGTCTCTAGTACCTCATAGCTCAAAGAATGTGTTACTCAGTTTACTTGATTAGGCTGGGAATTGCTGGTCCTGCTGTCATCATGTTTACACTTTAGTGACAAGTTTGCACATCACATTCACCTAATGCAGTGCCATCAATTTACTTGTCAAAAATAAACTTATATCCGGCCACTCCTCAGGAATACTGAGCCTAGCTATATTTCACTTTCACCTGAAGCATTGGAGCAAGAATTTTAAAACGTTGGGAGTACAAACGAAAATGATCTTTCCCAGGGGAAACGGCTTCACAGGCAGGCAGGCACAGCAAACCCAGCAGACAGCAAGCCCATATGGCTAGTTTTCCTTTGGGTTATGCAGTTTATTTGAACCTCTCTCCCCCTCACGATTTTGGAGCAAGTAGAGCTGCTCTGTTTTTTCCACCTCCACTCATCTGGAATTACAGGCTTGTGGATTTCCTCTACTTCGTGAATGTAGCCAGATCTCGGCTCCCAGACAAGAATGCTGACCTGGAAATTGAAATTCAGGATTCTGGAAATAAAAAAATGAATTGAGCAAGTTTTTCTGCTGTGCAGGAGCACCACCACCTTGGATTTAGTTAAGCTGGAAACTTTTTGTATAAATTCAATAAACCAAGTATTTTCCCTTTCCTATCTGTCGTCCCTCACTCAGTCTAATAAAATCTGAGCCCAAGAGACCATCACCTCAGTGACAGCAGGAGTCTCAGCACATTTTCCTGTACGTGTGACACACACAGCAAACTCTCTCTAATAGATTTCCACCTCTTTGGGCTGTTCACAAGCTTTGATTTCAAGGAGAAACGATACATTGACAACGCGCAGAGCAAAGATCAAAGACTCTCCCCTGATGGAGCATTCTGCCACATTGGCAGTCTGGTTTTTCTAATGTCAGGGAATTTGTGTAGGCCCGAATTTGAGACATCAGCACAAGCCTTTCTTCTCATTCCTGCTGATGAATGAAAGAGCATTTTCAATTGTGTACAACCAGAGGCCTTATGGCACATCATCCCTAATCAAAGGCTGCTCTGTGATGTAAACTTCTTTAACAGGCAGCTTATATTACAACCACACAGGATCCAAAGGGCAGTTTGAGATCACAATGAATTTCTCTTTCTTAAAGGGATCTGCAGGGCTGCAGAGAGGAATCCAGCAGAAGCATCCAGACATTTAACAATGACACCAAGACAGGAGCTGTACAATCAGCATATTTGGATCTGGTTTCAAACACACACAAGGCAAAGCTCTTAAGCAAATTGAACTGCCAAGTTACTGAAGCCTACAGGCTAAACATATTGACACCTGACATCTTGTATGTGGATTATAAAGAAACCATCACCGGAACAGACATACAAGAACCATGGACATCATGGGTCCTGTCTACAATATGGCAGATTGCATCTGGTGCCAGATATAGTGGGAAGGAGGGAAATTTGAACATGACGAGAGGGACCATTTGATCCCTTCATTGCTCAATGACTTCTCTCCCCGTCCCTTTGGCATTACTTCCTCCATGAAGAGACTGATGAGGATACTCCTGAAGCCTGAAAGGATACTTTTGACAGCAAGGAATGGGGCTTATTTGTTTCCTCTATGCATTTTTCTCAGCTACTGCTGGTCTGGGAGGAAAGAACCACAATCAGTCCTGTAAGCCCACACAAAGTAGAGATGTAAAAATGTAAAGTTGCTATCATTGTGTCTCTTCTACATCAACACATATAGCAAGGTGTATGTCAGAAACTGGCCTATCCCAGCGTATGCTTCTCCAGCAATATCCACCTACTGTCCTTCGACTTATATGGTCCCAGAAACGAGAATAGTTCCTTCTACCCCTGTCCCCCACCCAAGGCAAACATCACACCTTCCCTTTCAGAGACAAAAACAAGGCTATGTCATGTAAGGCTACTGTGATTAAAATGGTATCTACATGGGGAATGAGTGACTATTTCACCCCTGTAGTATGTTCCTGAAAGACTGATGGATGTTTGTTAAAGTCTCCATTCGGAGGTTTCATCTAGATCAGCAGCAAGGAATTCTGGATTCAGGGTCCCCACCTATGGGACTCCTTCCCTGCCCATCACAGTCCTTTTGTAAATGGCACCAAGGTTCAGTACAAGGTCTTTTTATTTGGGTAGCTTCATCTGCGTCCATTTTATATTTCCTTTTTCATCACCTCTTCCTTTTGGGGCTAGTTTGCTTCCTCTTTTTCTTGGCAAAGTGGCTACTTTTCTCTGGGCCAACGGCTCCAGTTTTATTTTAATTATGGTTTTTAACTTTTATGCAGTGCCCAGAGAGATGGAGAGAGGTGCTTTGAAAACATTTAAGTACGTAAAATAGAAACACACTGTATATAATGTGAGGGATCTCTAGAGCTCTATAAACACAGCACAGCATGGCCCCTCCCCCCCCATATGAGCAAAAAGACTGCTAGCTTTTTAAAAGTCCACATATGAATCCTACTGAAGAGGAGGGGAAGGAAGAAAACTTGCAGCTCCTCTGCTCGCATGGAAGGATAAGTGCACTCCATGGGGTAACCTTTGATTGATGCCAAGTATTACAGATTCAGTGGCTACAAAAGGACTAAGTTACAGGATTTATTACAAACCTCTGACTCCCCAGACAGCTGTTGGATTTTTAAAGTCCCTTCAGTGTCTTACCAGAGCCCTCACATCACTCATACAGTTCCAACAACTTGCAAGACGGAGGCATCCCCTGGGATTTATTCAGTTAGTAGCTGCCATTGGATTGCCTATGTTCTCGCTCTTCAATGCACACAGACTAAGTAAGGCTCTGGATCCTGTCTCTTTCATTCTTCCATTGACCTGTGACGTGCTGCCATAGAATGGGTACACTGTTTCCACTGAAGAGGTAGATGTATTTCAGTGGTGGGTGACTTCATTCCTGTGCTGTCTATAAAGAGCTTTGGCATCCATCTGGAGGAGAGGAGTTATATACAGTAAAGGTAACGTATTCTTTATCTTGCAAGGTTTCCATAAGTATGCCTGGCTTTTACCCCCTTCTGAGTAGCATGCTTCCACACACATCTGGGGACATGGCTCTTATAAGCATGTGCAGTAATTTCAGTGTCCCAGCAAAAGAAGAGCACAGCATGTGCAATTAAAAGAACATAGAGCTGCTGGTTCTCGGAACGCACAAGGCACTCGCAGAGTTATAGTTTCATTGTGTAAGATGTTTTCCCTGTATTTCTGGGCTGTCCAATTTCATTCGAACTCAGGGGTTCTCAAACTTCATTGCACCTCACCCCCCTTCTGACTATAAAAATTACTACAAGACCCCAAGATGGGGGATCGAAACCTGAGCCCACCCTAGCCCCACTGATCCGGGGGTGGAGGCAGGAGAGGAAGCTGAAGCCCAAGGTTTCAGCCTCAGGCAGGGGGCCTGTAACCTGAGTCCCAACACGCAGGGCTGAAATCCTCAGGCTTCAGCCTCGGATGGTGGGACTCACACTTCGGCCCAGGGCCCCAGCAAGTCCAAGCCAGCCCTGGCGACCCCATTAAAATGGAGTCCCTACCCACTTTGGGGTCCTGACCCACAGTTTGAGAACTGCTGTTATAACATATTATCATTCAGTATAATGTGAAGGGCATTTAGAGGCAATTTATAGATACCAGCTATAACCTAGTCAATACTGAAACGCAGGAACCACCACGTCGGGGGAACGAAGGTACACACAGCAATACCAACTAGCCATGTATAGCCCTGGGTTGGAATGATGGGACAGGGTTATGATAGAGAGGGAAATCAGGATGATTTTTCTCTCATGAACAGTCCATTGTATCATTCAGACCAACATAGGAGCTATGTATCATTCAGACCAACATAGGAGCTATGTAGCTTGAATTGGAGAAATTAACTCCACAAGAAGCAGTATAATTATAACACTTAGCTCTGGTATAGCACGTTTCATCTGTAGATCTCAAAGCACTATACAGAGGACGACGGCATCATTACCCCCATTTTACAGATGGGGAGACTCAGGCACAGAGAGGTGATGTGATTTGTCCAAGGTCATCCAGCAGGCCAGTAGCACAACCAGGTCTCCCGAGTCCCAGTCTAGTATTTGATCCACTAGGCAACACTGCATCCCAATAATTCTAACAATAGTCTGCCTTTCTATTGAATCTTTCATCTGGGGGTTCTCCAAATGCTTTGGACATTAAAGCTTCACATCATGTCTGTGAGGCTGATAAAGGCTCAGGATCATTTCCCCCAACACTGAAATGCAGCCACCTCTGGAGTGGAAGAAAGCAGCGGATTATCAGCGTACAGCAACACTACAAACAGTTTAAGACAGAAAGTGACAGAATGCTTTCTATAAACTGCAGGGGGATTGAGGGTAAGCAGATTTCGGTTGGAATTTGGCCAGGACACCAAGGTTAACAACCTACTCTTCCAAAAAAAGGGGTACGACACCTTTAGTGACAGCAAGTGGCCTGGACTTTGATTTTAGGTCTCATTAGAAATAAGGAACCTGCAACAGTACCCCGCTCCCTATCATTAGAACAGGGAATTGGCTTGTTACTGACTCAGAGGGAAAAGTTTCACCTACTGAGGCCCCAACATCACTTCCTGAAGCACCCACCTGGCACAACCAGCAAGATCTGAGAAAAAACAGCATAGCGTGGTATGGATGCAGGCAAAAGAAACTAAAGCACAGAAAAATCTGCGAACTATCCTCTCTCAGACAGATTCTGTTTTTAATTTACAGGTGCAGGCCCTCTAGTATAAACAGGTAACGGGAAACAAGGGGACTAACAGTGGACAACAGGTGCAACTTTTAAATGCCATCCACTCCCTTTCTGGCCTCCTTTGCAGTCAGACACACATTCATCACCAGCGCAGACATGGTGGACAGTGACAAATTTTACTAGCTCTGGCTTGTCACTTCAACAAAATTAGATTATTTTAATATTAATTCATTACCCAATTTAATTCCAATTAATAATCTCCATTACAAGGCCCTGCTTTGGCAGTGATGATGGGGAAAGCCTCTGCTATGCAGCAGACACAGCAGCTCCTTTCAGATCAACCACCTGTTTTATAATGAGATCTCCCAGTCCCTTTGCAAGTGAAGGACTCAAAATTCCACTGGCAACACTCAAACAGAACATTGTACCTATGAAATGGACTTGTAGCTTCCTTTTTCAGTGGACTGTAATGGGGGAAACCTTGGTCCTTTTTCCAGAGGGCTCCCAGTTTGGCCTAAACGTAGGGAGATGTCCTACTTATACGCTCATCCTTGCAGAAGGCAGTAACAGCCTGGACTGTATGTGGCTTATGGCCCAAATCAGAAGACACCCAGGTCATTCTCTTATCCCTGAATTAGGGTTCAGAAAAAAATAGGGAATAGAACTTCCCATTATATATAATCAGATTGGAATAAAACATTTTGGGAGGCTATTACCAGATTTAGTATTAAAAAAACACATTTAAAACAGGAAAGAGAGCCCTTGGATTCCTCATGAAAAATACCCACCTTCAGCTAAACACAATACTGGTTTTAAGCAGGGATTACGGTGGGAAAGCAGATACGTATAAGGAACATTCAGCAACCTGAGTATTCTCTCCTTTTCCCACCCCCGGCTAGTGACATAAACAAACTGACCCAGTTGGCTAGTCCTGCCACATATCTATCCACTACTAACTAAGATTAAACTCCACCTCTAGAACGGGTAGCTCTGGAAATGCCAGAAAACAAAACCAGAGGCCAATCATAAACACACAAAAGAGCCAAAAAAAGGAGGGCAGGAGGGAAAGAGGAAACAAAAATGAGGCAAGGAAGGAAAGGAATGGAAGAGACAGCATGGAACAGGAAAATAGGAAAAGGAGTGGGAAGAAATTTAGGAAACAGAGAAGGTAAAAGGATTGGAGTTTACTCCAAGCCTGGGCACTGCTTCCCTTCCCCACCTTCTCAAAGCTATTACCGTTTGCACTCCTGTTTCTGGGACAGGAAAATTAGAACTCACCAGATGGCAGCCTGACCTTGGTCCACACTCCACTGTTAGACAATCCAGATCCGAGATGGCACCAAGAGAGAAACAAACCACCCATAAAGTTATAGCCCATTCCAATAATGGGGCTGCCACAGCTCTGCCCCATTAATACTACACGGTCCTGTGTCCCATTTTTATACTGCAGGATAGAGGACAATAAGTGGTTATAGCTCATACTGTCCAAAATTCGCCTTTGCAATAGCCATCTTATCCATTTTAATAGAGACTGTTACGGCATAAATGAGAGAAAAGGACCACTGAACTCCATGGCAAGTTGCCAACTTGTGCTGCAGCCTCCAGTGGTTATGCTCAAAGAGATTTAAAGTCCAATATAACCTTGATTTTTAATAGAGTCACATTTAATGAGCTTTAGCGTCCACCATAATAATTTCCTTATTACCTCTCCAGGAATTGGAACCGTGGTCAGAGAAAACGTGCTACACTCCAGCCCAATGAGAAAATTTAATAATAGCCAACACATTATTATCAAAACCATCAACATCATTGTCCTTAATGTCTTTTTTGGTTGCTGTAATTATAATCCTTCAAACCTTAAGCATAATTGCAGCTCAGACAAGCTTGCTGAACATAGCAAAGACAACTGGCTAAAGGCCACCCATATTTCTCATCTCTGACAGTGACCCATTCAGTGTATATGGGTACTGTTAAAGGACAAGGGTTAGCAGAATGTGACAATCAAACTTTATATTTACGTACCTGCCAAGCACTAGAAAGCAAAGTTATACATGGACCTTCATTGTCTTTTTGACCCAGACCTACACAGCCACTTTTTTCCTGTAGGAGGAGGAGGAATCAGTCCTAGGTTTTGACCTATCCAACTCCACCAATACAGTTCAGCCCTGACCTGGAGGGTTTGCCCACCTCCGAAGTTTAGAGTGCTGAACTTGCCCATCTCATTGCACAGGTAGATACAACAACTGTCCCAAAAAGTGATGCAAATATCATTCCAGTTCATGACATTTTGCATGGAAACGTCAGCTCCCTGTGGCTTCAGTGAAAATCTGCCCCTTACTGTTCACCATAAGCTCCAGTAACACTAATGACAGTCAATGTGAACAAAGAGAGTTTCCCCAGCAAGCCGTTCAGTTGCATCTTGTATACAAGCTACACTGGAAGGCACATGGCAGGACTGCTCCACCACCATTTCTTGTAGGCAATGTTCGTATGATTTCATCCCCATGAAAAGAAAAAGAGGGGAATCTCTCATTCCCCACCTTGGGAAAACCTGGATTTGGTTTTTTGGTGACATATTCATCTATGTTTTCTAAGCATCCCTAGGACTGTGAGTAACAGGCGTAACTAACCCTTTCAGTGCTAAGTGATCTAACAGTATCATGCATGCCTTCAAATAGCGCTCCACCTGAATAGTCCAACATACCTGGCACATCCCAATATTGCCATTCTTTTCAATGGCTACAAGACTATGCCATTGAAAACCAGCATGGTTCTGCAGCAAAATAAAGGTGTTAAACTAATTACTGCATTGTTGTCAGCAGTGTGTCTACATGAGAATGATTCACACGTGGTCATGAAACATGAGAAAAGGGGGCTCTTCTTTTTCTCCTTTATACAAACCAATAACACATCTGTTTCCTCTGATCACACCGTCCATCCAGGGGCCCCTTCGGTGCATTCCTCTTAGCTATTTTTTCTATTTTGTTTACATGAATACTTCCATATGCACTGAGATGCACCTGGAGGCTCCAAAGGTCCCTTCTGTGACTGTGATAAACAACCGCTAGACTGCAGCCAAAAGCATACCCGACCCCAGCTAGACTGATGGTCTCTCTTCTATACAAGTCAGCAAACAAAAGTCAGAATGACATAGCAGGGGGCTCAGAAGAGAAGGGACACAAACACACTAGACATGACAAGCTGAAAATAAACTGAAACCCAGAGAGCTGTTTGTTTTACTGTCAGAATCAAAGAAAGAATAGAAAACAACTTAAAAATGTATCCCCTGTGAGCTAGAGACAAACTTGGTAGCATTCTGGCACAGAGACGCCTGACGAACAGCTACAAGCAAACTGAGGGACAGGATGCGGAATAAAAATGAACAGCAAATCAAAGGGGGCATACATGAGAAATACACCTCCCTCCCCTCAGAGGAAATGGTCTAATTACTCTATATTATACCCCAGAGATTCACTCAGCAGTGGCAGAGCCAAATATATGACCTCACCTCTTCATCCTCTCTGCCACTGATGGTAACAGCACCCTCTGGGTTTGAGGGGCAGTGACACCCACATATATATCTGCAGCATTAGACACACTGGACTGTGCAGAAGCATAATGGGAGACCGGCACTAAACAGCCACAGTGAAATTCAGATTTGAATTGCACTGCAAACACCATCCCTGAGAATTCCCTCTCTCTGGGACCCTTTCACTGGAAACTCCTTGGAGTGGGAACCGTCTTCCTTAAATGTTCAGAAAGCACCATGACCTAGTTGGTGCTACCACAAATAGATAAACAGTGTGGATGGACTGAGTCTGTACCTGTAACCTCAGTGACCTCTTAACCCTCTCTCCCCACAGAGAAGCAGTTAATGCCATACCTCACTCAGACACGCCACCTAGATTTTCTGTGTAATTATTTGTATTTATTTAGTGCCATAATCCACCGAGATGTTGGGATAAACCCAATAATGAAATACTATCATTTGAGCTAATGGAAAAACTAGCAGGCTACGTTCAGAATACTTCCGTGCCATAACAATGAGAGTCACTTCCACAGGGGATTTCTTTACACCAAGGCTGAGAAGGCTCATGGGTCACAAATTTTCTACATATGCAGCCTCAGAGAAAAGCACCGTCTTCTGGGCCACACACCTTAAAGAGCAACATTCCCTGCAGGCACTAGCCTTACGTGCACTGCCAACATCACAACACATTAGCTCCCCACAGCCCTTCCTTCCATTGTGTAGATTGGTTTATTTTTCTCTTCAGCTATAGCAAGGGAGTTTTGAGGGCAAGTACATGTGGGTCAGAGATTCAACAGTTAGATCTCTTGGGTTCTCCAGTGTGAATCAACTCTGCCTGGTCACTTCTCAGTGCTTTAGGTGACAAGTCAGACTTTGCTAATATTGTTACCTTGATTTACAGTGTTTTTGACTGTGTACGGGAGGGTGCTGAACCTCACAGCTACTGTATTGTAAGGTCTCAGTCCTGTATTTGAATAGAAGAAAGACTCTGTACCTCAGGAGAGTCTCAGATTCTGTGAAGTGTAGATGTACTTTATTTTCATGGAGTAGTCAATTTCGCTGTGATTAATGGGGCACATATATACTGATAAACAATATTTGTTTATTTTAAACCAGGTCAGAAAAGATTTCAGCCACTTATTTCTCCACAGCTGAGTTATTTTCTGCTATCCACGAGACCTCCAGAGCTAAGTCCAGCCATGAAAGGAGGGATATATTTCCTTTCTGCCCTCTATCAATACTGCCCAGCCAAGGTTACTTCATTTACTGTATATAAGAGCTATAAGATAGACACATGGCTAGAGGCCAGCAAAGTACCTGCAATTTCTTGGGATGACTGCAAACTTCCAACCATCTCCAGATTCCCAGGGATGGAGCCTCCTCCTTCCAGGACCCTGACCAGCTCTCTCAGCCTCTCACACTCTTCCTGGAGCTGGTGCTGTTCCTCCTTTCGCTGCTGCTTGGCCAGGCTTGCTGGATTCATGCTGAAGTGAAGCACTTTGGTTTTACTGTGGTCATAGTCACCCTGCAAAATCCAAACACGGTAAGAAAACTGTGTAACTGGTCCGAGTCCCTACAAACTGCACAAGGAGGCAAAACACAGCAGATATACACATGGAACATGGTACACTTACAGAGCATTAATGTCACAATTCCAGCAATGAAAACCAGCCAAAGAAGAGGCTGCTTTCTCCCAACCTCTTAACTAAGGGGTTCTCAAACTGGGGGTTGTGACCCCTCAGGGGGTCGCAAGGTTATTACATGGGGGGTCGTGAGCTCTCAGCCTCCACTCCAAACCCCATTTCACCTCCAGCATTTATAATAGTGTTAAATATTTTTTTAAAAAGTGTTTTAATTTATAACAGGGAGTCACATTCAGAGGCGCGCTGTGTGAAAGGGGTAACCTGTACAAAAATTTGAGAACCACTGTTTCAACTGAGCAGAACTTGCTCCTGGATGACACCTTCATTATTAAGTTTAACTCCAGAAATGAAGTTTTATGGTTGCATGTTAAATCCCCTGATAGCAGGAGTTTATAATGAAGCCTTAAACTACAGCAAGACACATAGTGCCAGCCTAATTTATTAGTACAAGTCTGTGATGTCCACAGGACTCCAGTGCTGGAGTCCTTAGTGAGTTGCATCAGTCTGTCCCAAGCAAGTAGAGACATGTCATTTTACACTTTTCTTGAAGGTGAATTAGATTTAGAGCAGTTTAACCTGCGAGTCAAATCCTAAAATAATGGATTAATATGCCTTCAAAGTGAGAGGGCAACACTGATATTATACTTGTGGTTTCAAAGACATGATCTTCACCTGGACTGCAGAAAGCTTTATAACCCTAAAATGAGCAAAACCTCCGCTCACCCTGGCTCTCATTGCATCCTGCTCAGCTGAAGTCCAGAAATGTGGCCTGCATAAAAAGGCGTTTAACATGATAATATTTTACATTTCCATTATACCTGAGTTTCAAAAGTGATTTTACAAATAATAAATAATCTCAGCCCAAGTGTGCGGTAGGTATTATTCCAACTTCATTTTTTCTTTAGCACTAAAAATGTGCTAAATGTTTAAACATTGTACAGACAGACAAACTGAGGGATAGGGAGGCTAAAGGACTTGATCACTATCATACAACAGCTCACTGGCTAAGCCAGGCAGAGAACCCAGGGGTCCTGACTCTTAGGCACTTTTTCTCTCCGCTAGAAACATTCCCTACAGATACCGTGATGCTTGCTATAGAGTCTGTTCCAGATTTCAATTGACGTTGTTGTGTTGCAGGCTCGTTTGGTAAAATAATAGGAACTGAAGTGGCCAATGTCTGCATTTATGAAAAGTAAAAACTCTTCTTATATGGCTCTGTTAACCAGAAAGACTGTTCAACCTACTAACTTTGTTGACCACTGACCCTGACCTGATATCGGAGGGTCTATAGTTTTGGGTAAAATAATATAGAAGTTATCAAACTGTAACAAACAAGTACATGAACCAAAATATATGCATTAACAATAGGCTTGGCTATAGGTCTTAAGCATTAAACTGGAGTGAGGCCTAGTGGAAGTTGGCAGTTGGTATAAGATAGCATGAGTATTATTGTGCTTGACGGAAGGTTATGGAATTATATGTGCTTGACCTAAGGTTATAAAATTTAGCAATGTTTCTTGTGATAGTTTAGTAATGCATTTGATAATAAATAAATAAAACACAAAGAGGTAGCATCTTAGGGGATTTTTGTAGTAAGAGCTAACTGTATTGATGTACCTAAATTACTGCAAAACGGACGGATGCAAATGGTTGGGTAAATTGTTGGAAATGTAATTATGGACAACCAGAACCCTAAAATTCATCTCCTAGAATACCAAATATGAATAAAGGGATGAGACTTGACTTGATTCAATATGGCCCTGGATGTATGTGGGTGGAATAGGGAAAGGTGTATAAGAGGTTGTCAAACCCATCCTGAGCTGGGACACTGGGATGATGCCATGGGACAATCGCATAGGAAGTCTGGCCCCACTCCATCCTCTTGGGGGAATCGCTACTTATTTTTTTCTTTCATTTTTGTTTCTGATGGTTCCCATAAGGTTTAAGTATGCCCAGTGTAAGACTGTAAGTATGACCAATGCAAGGAACCACTTTACTGTACTTATCTTATTCTTATGCTTAAGTACATTGATTTTTCTATCATTTCAATTACATTCGTCTGTATTAACTGAAGATCCTAAAGGTTGTGTGTGTGATCCACCAATTTCATCTTATTAACTAACTCTACAGCCACCTGAATAACCTACAGACTCTTGCCTGACATTTCCCTGACACTCCCTACCCTCTAGAATTCACACTACATCCTTGATCCCACAATCAGTCAGTAAGGAAAAAAACAGCAAATAAAAGACAAATTTTCCCCTCTTTCTTTTTAGAGCAGAATGTCAGTGAGGGAGACAGAACCTTAAGGGTTAAATATCTCACAGTTGTTTTAGTGCCCTCTAGTGGCCTTACTGCTACTCAGCTTCCTTGTTTCAGTAATATTCCCATGGAAAACATGTTGGTGACAGGGACTCTGCAGACAAAGTAGAAGGGTATATAAAGTGCTGAGTTCTGAACATCCATCTCAAGCAGCCCTGGTGTCCTGGAGCTCTTGGCAGGTATGCTCCTCACTCTCTGAAGCTCCTTCCCCACAGGAAAAGGACCAGCAGCTCAAGCCACTCTGCTCCCTGGCTCTGCTTTCCCTCTAGGAATTAGCTGCAACTTCCCTATTGGACGTTGGCTGCTAGGTTTTGTCCTGGCAGGGAAGGAGGGGGAGAGTATCTGTGTAAGTGGGTGTGCGTGACAGCAGGGGTGTTTGTGAGGGAAGGCGAGCCTGCTTGGGTTTGGGCGTGAGAGCGGTATGCATGTGTGTGGGCATACACTGTTGCGGGCAGGCAGCTAGCTGGAATGCTGCTATACTCTGAGCGCGGTAGTGCCCTATAGCTCCGCAGTGGCCCCCTGCTGGCTGTCTCATCTGTAACTAACATGCACTCATCTCCCAGCACCACCCCCTGCAGCTGCCTCCTAAAGAGGATGAGAGGTCGCCAGTGCTGAGAATTGGCTGGGAAGCCTGCAATCATGGAGACAAAAAGAGTAAAGATCATTCAGAATTGGGGGGAGGAACAGACTGAGGAGCAGAAGTTTTCAAACAGATCGAAGTTGGGGAGGCGCACACACTGGTGAGGATTAAGCTATTCCCTGCCTTCCCTCACCCTTGAAGAAGAAAATAGCCTTACAAACTCTACACCATGTGGCCAGGACCCTCCAGCAGCTGGAATCACAGACACCACCCGCTCCAAGCTTATCAGGCAAGTTGTCCCTGCCAAACATACCACACACTAGCATCTATGAGTGTGGACTGTTCCCTGAGGCAGCGACGTACCCAGGATCATTTGAACACAGGACTCTCCTTCCCCTCCCCTATTACACAGGCAGGCTAACCGGCAGGTCTTGAGTCAGGGAGTTTTCTCCCCAGTCTTCGCCCTCACTTTGCTTTCCAGGGAGGGGAAGAGGTTCAAAATCACAGTTAACCGCACTTTGGTTGCCTGGTGAGAGGACGCTTTCATTCCATGAAAATGTTTACAAGATACAAGGTGTGGCTCCCACTCTCTTCAACTAGGATTTTATGCTGCATTCACCACTGCAGTATCTGAGCACCTTAACCTAGCTCCTCTCACACAATTATGTGCTGGATACTAAACTGAAAAAATCAGACAATACTGGAGATTACTGACACCTTCCCTGTTGAGACCACTTTGACCTGCTAGGCACTAGTTTGTTCACTCCAATTTCTTCCTGCAATACAGTCTAGTTTTTCAAAGGCATTGCCACAAAACTACAGTTCTTATCTCTCTACCAGCCTTGTATATTCCCTCCCTTTTATAACACATGCCCTTGCTAGAACATATTCTTAAATCAGCACTGAAACACAATCTCAGTCCTAGGGGCTCACCAGCTCTCCTGACATAGTTGGTGAATTCATTAGTCCGATGTTACACTTCATTCACAGACAAGCACACATTTAAAAACCTGCTGTGGTATGAAGACAGTATCTTATCGCCATTATAGAATCAATCTCCTTTTAAATTTCTGGGAAAGATCACTATCATATTTGCTCTGTTCCTTCCAGCATCAGGACAGGGACACTGGCTTCCTCTTTATTCTACACAGTGCAGATCACTATTTTCCCCTAGGGCTAAAATGTTTTATATAGTGGTAGCATCTAGAGGCACCAAGTGAGATGGGGTCCCATTGTGCTAGGAACTGTACACACAGCATGACACTGCCCCTTCCCCAAAGAGTTTACAATCTAAATAGACGAGACGACTACGGGTGGGAGGGGAAAGAGGTACAGACAGATGAATCATAGAATCATAGAATATCAGGGTTGGAAGGGACCCCAGAAGGTCATCTAGTCCAACCCCCTGCTCGAAGCAGGACCAATTCCCAGTTAAATCATCCCAGCCAGGGCTTTGTCAAGCCTGACCTTAAAAACCTCTAAGGAAGGAGATTCTACCACCTCCCTAGGTAATGCATTCCAGTGTTTCACCACCCTCCTAGTGAAAAAGTTTTTCCTAATATCCAACCTAAACCTCCCCCACTGCAACTTGAGACCATTACTCCTCGTTCTGTCATCTGCTACCACTGAGAACAGTCTAGAGCCTCCTCTTTGGAACCCCCTTTCAGGTAGTTGAAAGCAGCTATCAAATCCCCCCTCATTCTTCTCTTCTGCAGGCTAAACAATCCCAGCTCCCTCAGCCTCTCCTCATAAGTCATGTGTTCTAGACCCCTAATCATTTTTGTTGCCCTTCGCTGGACTCTCTCCAATTTATCCACATCCTTCTTATGAGTTATCTTGCCCAAAATCAAACAACAGGGTGGTGACAGAGCTGGAAACGGACCCAGGTCTTCCAAATCCTAGTCCTGTTCCTGGCCACTGGACCACACTGCCTCTCATATAAAATATAATAATGCTAAGCACCCAGTAGAAGCTCATTTGGGAAATGTTTAATTTATTTACACTACCAGAGTTTCAGACAAATGGGGGAACCTTCCAATGCAAATTTCGCATAGTAGGGGACATCACAACTTCAGATAACAGGGGTTCAGGTGTGTATACATTAATATTAGACCTCAAAAATGGTATCATGACTCCTTTCACGTGACGTTTTCCTTGAAACTTCAGAAGGCCAGTAGTGATCTGGATTGGCTTTAGGCACAGATATGGTAGCAAGTGGCTACAGATACCAGACTGCAAGGGAGCATCAAAAATCCCAGCACCACTTGAAGGGAAAATGGAGCCTGGAGCCCCATGCTGGTCAGAAGCAAGGGCCTGGAAAAAGGCAAGCAACATACTGGAATCCCAGCAGCTTGACAGAATGTGATTTACTGATTTCTTCCCCCTGCAATATACCATCAAATATTGCTGCCCCTGTTTTTCATTCTTTTGAATTTGAAGTAGGGGACACAAAATGTTGGGGGGGTTGCACGTATGGCAAGCCACACCTGATCTTAAGCCCCACCTGATCTTAAGCCCCGGAGACAGACGAAACAGTGGACTCTCAAGAAGAGGCATAGAAGATGTACAATACACAGGATTCTTTGAACAAGAGACGGGAATCCCGAGCAACTCGGGAGCCATCTGCTGTGGCTGTTGCGTCTGTACTGAACCAATGCAGAGTAAGAGGCATCTTTTTATTACATGTTTCAGTTTGATGTAAAACGTGTTCTGTGGTCTCCAGAGAACGGTGAAAAGCTTGTTCGGCGTTCGGATTGCTGGGATTAATGTGCAGAAGCAACTGGCTCTTCCCAGGCTTGGAGCATTTCTTATAGGGAAATGTGAGACATGTTTTGGGGAGAGATCCTACGTGAGACCTGCAGACAATCCTCTTGTTGGAAGAACATAAAATGGCCCTACTGGGTTAGACCAAAGGTCCATCTAGCCCAGTATCTTCCGACAGTGGCCAGTGCCAGGTGCCCCAGAGGGGGTGAACAGAACAGGGAATCATAAAGTGATCCATCCCATCGCTCATTCCCAGCTTCCGGCAAACAGAGGCTAGGGACGCCATCCCTGCCCATCTCAGCTAATAGCCATTGATGGACCTATCCTCCATGAATTTGTCTAGTTCTTTTCTGAACCCTGTTATGGTCTTGGCCTTCACAACATCCTCTGGTAAGGAGTTCCACAGATTCACTCTGCATTGTGTGAAGGAATACTTCCTTTTATTTGTTTTAAACCTGCTGTTTTAAATGCTGCCTATTCATTTCAGAAAAACATAGTAAGGATTCCTCAGTCCATCTGGCAGTTGTGTAGGTGGAAGGTCTGTTCTTCTCAATAGCACATTATTTTGTGACTCAAACTGGGTACGTGTACTGAACATTTTGCTAATAAGTGCAATAAACTTGGTGAAGGGTACAGTGCACTTAGTGCTAGGATCCCCAGCCAGCCATATTTCTTCTGTCTCAGTTCCCTTCAGTGCCCTTGAAATTTGAGAAGCATAGGAATGAGAAAGTAACTTCAAGAATTAGACACAGTAATGACCTTCACTGGATCTTCCTTCATGGAATAATGTTGAACTGGTAATTCTGATGTGACAGAAAGAAGTGCAATGACTTGATTGATTGCTATCAGGTGTGGCAGACACTTGAGCAGTACAGTGAATTATTCATTCTTGGAAAGTAAGATGCTAACTGGTTGATTTGTTGCTTGAGGAAGCAAAACCATATCTGTGCAAAAATGGATCTATATCTTTTACCCATTTCTACGAATGGCTCAGCTCTGGTAGCCTCAATGATGCTCAGACCTCTCCATGGAGATGACTTGATGCCTCTTAAGTTCATGTGTTCCACAACTCATAACATGTTGTTTTGATGTGCTGCCTTTAGCTTTCCGAACAGGCCTGCCTGGGAATTTAGTTGAGGGCAACGGTGGACTCCCACAGAAATCTTCCCACTGAACGCTGAGCAGCTACAATCACCATATCATCTCCGTCCTGCTCCCACACAGACATCTTAAGTAACAGTCATGGAAACACCAGTGACAGGTTCTATCTTCTGAAATGTTATAGGGACACACAGTTGCAGCATGGGCGAGCTACTCAGTGAGGTTCGGACTTGCAACAGTCTTCCTGATAAAAGGATTAGGAGAAACATTAAACCAGAAATTGGAATAGGGCTGGTTTGTAGTCTAAAGCTTAGGTACTGTAAGCTAAAATCTTAGAGTAGCAATAATTCCAGTGCCCCTTCATCACTTTCTTGCCCCAACTGAAAACTGGGCCCAGAGAAAACTATTGTGCTTATAGTGATTATGCCATTCTTAAAGAACTAAAATCTTAATAAACACAGCCTTTTGTATAGAGTGTATTAAAATCCCAGAGCAACGACCAGTAAGACTTTACATAACTGCCATAATAGAAAAACCTTAGCTTTACAAGTCCATTGATGAAATGATGATTGAGGGCAAGAATCCTCAAAATCTATAAAAAAAAAAAAAAGACATCCCTTCTATAGAAAGAGTGTGGATGAGAGAGAACTCTCAGTGACGCCATTCTGAATGTGTTTATACTTGAAGATGGTTCTGGCATTTCAGTGTGTGTGTTTGGAAGCTAGATACTCCTGACTCAGGTAGGCCCTTCTCCTAAAGCCATAAAAGCTTTTCTCAAGAGGATATCTACTTGCGAATTATTGAGAGGGGTGGATGGGCGTGAATGAAGTGCTTACAAGAATGTGACTCATTTTTATATCAAACCCTGAATGCCCGGCACATGCATTTAATCTTACAAGTATGCTGCAGATATTCAGAGTTCCTGAGAAGAGAGGTCTGCAAGCAAAGGAAGTCGTCTCAACTACTGAAAATTAGTCGGTCTGTTATTCATTAATGAAACTAAAATGCAGAAGGCTCAGACACTTCATCAAGGTTCTGATTGGCTTGAAGCAACATCTGCAACAGCCATCAAGGATTTTTAACAACTGATTTTGCACTGCCATGCACTGCAACTATGTTCCATTGTGTTGGAGAGAAAACAGGTCAACACCCACAGATGAGTCTGATATGCACTTATCACAAGTGGCACAATGTAGTGAATATATTTTTTATAGCTTTGATGCCAGTAAAATTTTAAAAAATTAGACTTTCTGGGGAGCACAATAGATTCTGGTGCAACAAATGGACAGCAGAGTTTAATCTTTTCTACCTTGCAATGGAGCATATGGCAATATTCCCAACTGAGAAAGATCGTAAGCTTTTCAGGAAGGGACTGTCTATTCCATTGTGTGGACAGTTCCTAGCAAACTGTGTGTGCTACCAGAATACAAACAACAACACACATTTCTTCTCAACTGAAGAACCTGTTCATACACTGATTTTTTAACAGAGAAATCCATATGGCTTCTGGAATTAGATGTGTATGCAATCTATGGACAGTGTCAAAGGAACTTAAGCAGGAATCAGGAGAATCTAATGTTGCTTAGTAAATTGTATCAACTTTATAGGAAAGATGGTTTAATATCCACTTGGCAGAAAATCCCAGATGACCTCTGCACCCACTTGCAGGGGGGGATGGTTGGGAAAATTCTCTCTAAATGGAGAGCTAAAAGGCAAGACAAATGGTCTTTCAAGAGGGGAGGAATGAAAGGCTTCCTGAACACCCTGCCCTACATATGGTATTTTCTTCTTCTCAGCACTCTCATGCTTACATCTGGAGGCTTCATTTCCATTTTTGTACATTATCCCACATTCTTGCATTGAGTTGAGTCAGCCTGGCTGTGTGGGTGAGCATTTTCCCTCTAAATGGCTTTTCTCTGACCTTTTGCCTGAGTATTTGGTCTTCACTTGTGGTTACTCTGGCAGTGTCTCTGTTTAGTTCTCTGCTGCAAGGGGATAAAGAAGCCTGTTCACCCACTTTATATTAGCAGATGGCAGCCACAAAATAAAGTGGTATCCCATCCCAGAAAACACCAGATTTTAAAGCAATTTCAGTTTCTTGCTTGTTTCACTGCTCAAGCTTGTTAAAAGCGATTAGAGCAAAACCCAAACTAAACCATATCCAAGAATTCCCTCCAGACTCAACTTACATAAGCACAAAACACTGATCAAACCCCAGTTCACTCTATCACAGAAGATAACCACACTAAGAGATCTTTAAAGCCCTCAGAATAGGAACTGTATTCACAGAGATGGATTGCAAAGATGAGACAAAGGAAACTAACCAATCACGAACACACACCACCTGCTCCCTGCAGCTCTGCCAGAAGCGCACGCACTTGGAGTAGAAAGAGCTGAGAAAAGAAGGCTGCTGGAATGTCATGAAAGGATATGCTTGTTCAAGCCATATTTCATACATGGTCCTCCCTCTGCTCCAAATTCCTCTTCCTATCACCCTGAGGTGAATGTCCTCTATAGGGGTCACAAGACTGGAAACTGGCAGCAGAATCTGACTAGACTGTCTTTCAATCCTTCCTCTCCCCTTGTCCAGACTGTGTTAAAATCCTGTTGCTTCCCCCTCCACAACATTGAGATCCAGCCTTTTATTTCTATCCAGACAATATAAACTCTGGACCACTCTTCCCTCCTACCTTGATTACTGCATCCTCCTCCTCACTGGCCTCTCAGCACCCACACCCCCTCCAGTCCTTATAAACCACAGCTGCTAGGATGTTCTTTGTACCTTTTTGATCTGACTTGGGTGTCTCACACCTCCTCCAAGTCCCTTCATAGTGCTCTTCTCCAGCACATCAGGCTTAAGATTCTTGTCCTCATATTCATGGACCTACATATCTCCTCCCTGCTTACTTATCCAACCACATCTTCCCCTCACAGACACCACCCTTGACCCCCTGTTCATCCACTTCTTCCACAACCATTTCTGCCCTCTGCACCTTCACCTTCTTGAGCTGATCGACAAGGCCACACTACAGTCTCCTCATTGAAATTCCTCCCTAAACGCTCTCCTACTGCAGTGCCTACAGCAAATTAGCAACTAGGCAAAGAGGCAGATTGAGGTAGATGCATCACAACCAACCCCTTCCCCACATAACACTCTGACGATCATCTCTTTAACCCCAGAATAGATCTTCCTATGTGGCTGTAAAACAGGTAGCACATTTCGAGCACTGCTGTAATGTTCATGATAAATTAAATTTTACCAGAGGTACTGAAGCCCTTCAGATGCCATTTTCAATACTGGTATTTCTTTTGTACCCAGCACCAAACTGGATATGCTCTAGGGAATGCAATGTACTTTGTACAAACCCCAGAGAGGAAGGGATTTGAATGTGAAATGCAGTCTAACAATCACATGTTCAAACAAATCTGGCAAGAGGATTCAGAGTGGAGATGGTTGGGTAAAAGAAAGAAAAGGAAATCACATACTGCTTAGGCTCACTAGGTTGTCAACCAATGCTTGGAGCTCTGAACTCAGGATTTGTCTACACTTACAGCGTGGCAATGAAGTGGAAGTCCTGAATTGTTTCAGTACCTTTCAGTGGTCTTTCATTCCCTTTAAGTCATATTTATACTAGGAAACTAACCCTCTGCTGACAGTGGTTTTCAGCAATAGGTTCTCTGAACTAGTGTTGGAAAGGGTTTAACTTCTAGTGTAGAAAAGACTAATCTATTTTCAACACTATTGCAGAAAATGGAACAGACTCTGGAGGACCCACTTCTGACAACCATTGTCTGCAATGGAATAATTTCCTATTGAGCTTTACAGAAAACATTCACTCCATATAAACAGGTTCCATGGAGCTAATCTTTAATAATGAAGCCACTCTCACCAACCAGACAGGTGCAAAATGATGCACCGCCAGAGGATTATTACTTCCCACTGCTCCTCTGCTCTGGCTGAACAAAGGGAGTCAGGGGGAGAAAAAGAAATGATCACTTAAGTGGGGATGGGGAGAGAAAGATGAAGAGGAATCCCCAATTCCTCTTTTTATTTTTTACTGCAGCCACTTTCTGTGGTCAGTGAAGCACCAGTAGTCTTGCCTTTCCAAGTGGGAAGATATGATCTTCCACAGCCACCATCCCCCCACCACTCACACACCCCGAATGAGGAGATAAACTCCCCTCATAATGAATTGTTTTGTCTGGGAAAGTCAGGAGGAGGGGATACCAAGGATGGGGGCTCCAAACACCTTGGTATTGTAAGAGTGTACGAACACACAAACAAGACATATACACAATTTAACCATGGGTTCTTAGTAATTATCCATGTAGCTATCTATAGTGTTTACTAGCATTGCTCACTAGAGTTTCACTTAACTGTGTTGAAGATACAGATACCTCTTTGGTCTGCTCTTTTCTTCCCAGAGCGAGGGAGCTGTGAATCTCCATTCCAAATATAGACCAGAGGCTTCTACCACTTCCACCTTCTCAATGGAAATGGACGCTGCTGCATTTTTCTGGCCCTCCCCGAAGAATCTCCATCCTTTTCTCCATTTCTGTACGTTACGTCCTTTATTTAAACACTCTTTAAGAACCTTCAGCTAAATGAACCTCTCTCCTCTTCCTGGAGGAAGGGAATCAAGTGCCTCCTTTGTTCTTCCTTCCCCCTGGAGGGAGGGAGGGAGGTGCCCCTTGGTCCCATGCCTTCTTGTTCCAGTCTCCTGAGAGCGACAGGCTCTGTTCCTCACACAGAAAAGAGATACTTCATCCTTTTATTCTTTGAACACTAAAGTTTCTGCAGACTTGGGATTAACAAACACTGGAAAGGTCCCAACCAGTGAGAACAGGGCTGCCACACAGCAGCTTGCTGTGCATACAAAGAAATCCTTGACTGAAAGAGTCAGCAATGCAAGGAGAATTAAAAAGCACAGTTAAATAACCCCAAATCCTCATGCATATTTATAAAATACATGGCATCAAAACTAAATCAATACTCCTCCTTACTAGCTATGTACAGCCTGAGAAAGTAGAGCTGGTAACTTACTGGTGCTTTACCTATCATCTTGATGAGACCCTGGAAAACCTCAGCACATTAGAAAAATCCTGGGTGGCTACAAAGGGAATTTCAATTGTAATGTACTAGGATGTGAAAAGTGAGAACGGAAGGGAAGAGAGAGTGAGAGAAAAGTGTGTTGGGTTATATTATGCAGTCAGAACAAGGATGACGACATGGACCTTGCCAACATGGGGAAGTTTTACCAGCTAAACCAACATAATTATATCAATATAAACCAAGGTTATACTTATTCTGCTGCAAGAGTTTGGTTTAGCTTAAACCTCGCTACCCAAGTGACAAACTAAATCAAAGAACCCCACTCCTGTACCAAAATAAGAGTGTCCACATGAGGGGTTGTATCAATATCATTATATCAGGTTACATTCACATCTTAGCTTATCCTGAAAATAATCTTCCATTTAGACAGGCCTGCAATGGGGTTAGCCCCTTGCCTCTCGCAAGCGCCTCCTTTCTCAGGGCCGATACCCCTGCGATCAGTCTTTTTTTGGGGTGGCATCCACCTTTTGCGGGCAACCTCTTTGGTTGGGTGGGTGTGAGCTTTCTTTTGGTTTTTTGGTCTTACAATGGGGTGAGTGAATCCGCCTATGGTGAGTGCCCCCTGGCCAATGGTTCTCTCAGTGGATCTTTGGCAACTCAACCCTCTGGCTGAGCAGCACACACTATCCCCCACTCCGGGGTATACAGTCCAAGTTCTTATCACAGACCTGGTAGGGGGCTGTAGCTCTAAGGGAGGCACTGCCTTCTTCAACCACACAGCCGGTGTCCATCTCAGTACCCGCAGCTGGTCATGTTTCAGCAGGTCTCCCTGGGCTCAGTCTTCAACCAGACCAGCAGGGCCCATCTTGGTACCCTCACTGGCCTGGCCAGGTTCTATACTCAGTCCCCCTGGGCTTCAGCCTGCCCGCAGTGATCTTCCGCTGGTCCTGCTGCTCTTCCCACCAGCCAGGCACCCAGTCTTCAGCAGCCTTCCTTGGGTTCAGTCCTGCTTGCAGTGAGCTCGCCACAGTGAGCTGTCCATGGTACTGCTGCTCTTCCAGTCACCAGGTCTTCACTCCTCGAGCTCCACACAGCAACTGAACTTCTCTGCTCTGCTGCTTGTCTTATATAGGGCCCTTCTGGCCTCAGATTGGCTGCTCCACCAGTCCCTCTGATTGGCCACTCCTCTGCAAGCACTCTAGGCTGCCTGGAGGACTTCTCTCTGCTCTATTCTGGGGCAGGATGACACAGGGCCACGAGGCCTCCGGACCTAGTCCACCCTTCCACAAAGCCTTAGCTACCTATCCACCTTTCCAATGAGTAACTGTACTGTACTAACCTAGGCTGACATGACTGTATTCACCTAGACCCAGGGGGTGGGGAGGGGACGACACTGAAAACACACACATAGGCCTTATGAAAAGAAATGCAACACACACATTACATGATTCACTGTGTACGCATATTTATTCCTTGAACATAAAAAGGCACACATTATCCAAAATGAAAAGTTTAATTAAAACTCAAAAATACAACAGAGTCCCCAGTTTACTAACTAACTAAAATTACTACTTTTCCAGGACCTGTTCTTCGATCTCAATACATCTTTAACAACATATCTGATTGCTCAGCACCTAGCATATTACAAAGTTTAGACCAAATGAACCTGAATATGCTCAAAATCATGCTTGATAGATGCAAAGTTGTGAGGACAAGACTGCAATTTTTTTTAAAAATGACAAAATTCTCATTCCCAACTGTCCTGTCCTCCATGATTTTACTTCCACAATTGTCCACTGTGTTGAATGCAGTGAACAGTGAAACAATTATCTTCACAAACATAGATCTGTAGTAGAAATCTGGATAGTCTATTATTTTAAATGCTAGAAACAAAACTTAATTGAGGATTATATTCAGCAGCCATGTTTTTAAACCTCTATTTTTTTCTGGGATCAATCCATGACTTTTATATTTTGGATCAGTCACACTGGCAAATGAAAGGAAAGGCTCCATAGTTTCTCTGAATCATTTTTTCCATTTTGTCTTTGGGTAGTTTCAGTTTTGTTGTTAATACAGAGCCTCTCTGAAGAATTCCTTGCTGTATAAAATGCAGGCTATGATTTCATCAAGTTTCCTCTTCAGTCTAAAGTTCACCTTATGGTAAGGGGATACAAATACACAGACAATCTTCCTGGTGCCCTAGTAGGAAACTGGGGCATCCTTAGACCAGAATGGCACTGTTCTGGCAGATTTGTCAGTTGCATATGATACTGTCTGGCATGTAGGGCTAATGCTAAGTTGCAGACTATTTATTGTAAGCCCATGGTGTGATTCATTACAGAAATGATATTGAATCGGAGCTTCATCTTGAAAGCTGGAGACAAAATCAGCCAGCTTAGGTGTCTCTGTAATCAATTTCAACAAAGATCCATTCCAGCTCCAATCCTTTTGAACATATATACTTATGACCTACCAATAACTAAGGCTGATAAGTACGTATGTGCAAATAACATCTATCTCACTAAAGTGGGTAAGGATCTACATGATATCCAAGGATCACTCTGCCAGGACATGAATACTCTAGTCACATAATGTAAGTCTCCACTGACAAAGGTAAGTGAGTCTAAGACGGTGGCCACAACATCCATCTGAACAATCGCCTGGCCAATCAACCCCTTATAGTCATGGTGAGGATAGTCCATTCCCTTTTACAGCCAGCTGCCACTTACTTAGGAGTCAAACTGGACTGCAGTCTAACTTACTGGTCCTATCTAGAATACTTCAAGAAAAAGATCACTTCTCACAGAGGCAAATGTTTTACAAATCTCAGCTTGGTTCTGGTATTTGCTCCAGCAGAATATCATGTGGCAGTTTAGGGCAGAAGTCAGCACACACATCTTGTTGATATAGAGTGGAATATGGCCAGCCATATCATTAGTGGATGCCATAGCCACAAATTAACAGCTAATTTACATGTTTTGGCTCATATAGCTCCCTCAAAACTTTGACAAGACGCCATTACCAGTAAAACTGCAAGAAGGGCTTTGATGGATGAAAACAACCTGCTCACACAAGACAATGGTTCCAATAGGTGTAAATAAGCAACACACACTTCCTATTAAAAGATCTGCCTGCTTCCAGAAGAAAACACTTAAAATCTGCAGGACCTGCTGACATGCCACAACTGACTTTGCAATGTCCTTCGGCAGCATCCCTCCATGCACTCCTGTCCAGTGCTGCTGGCCCAGTGCCAATCTCAGATGAACAATGGTATATCAAGGCTGACAGCTATGTCCTCGCAGAGTGGCAGCACCTCTGGGATAGAGAGGTGGGCCTGCTGATGAAATTTCAGAAGCTCTAACCTACATCCACCCTGTTTGCACCTGGGATGCAAATCCTGGACTAGGCTTAATGGGCCACTGACTAAAATGACCAAAGAGGCTGCCACTATATGCAAATTTGACTTAACCCAATCTTCACAGTGTGACTTCAGAACAGCAATGCAGATGGTCAAATTTGAGGAGTGCACAATTAGAAGATCGGAGGGTGGAATACAACACCTTTCTACCCTTGATGATGCAGCAGTTAGATGGCCGAACAATCTACATAGCGACTTGTGATGCATATGAGGGGAAAAAAGGCATTAATTATTTTTAGCTAACCAACCAGGAGGCAGATGGCTGTTGTGCAAAAGTTTCTCAACTTCCACAACATACTTTTGGACTGTGTCAAATACTTCTTCTCTCCCAACAAGATTTAAATAAGATGTACACCCATAACTCAGGTTTCAGAATAGCAGCCGTGTTAGTCTGTATTCGCAAAAAGAAAAGGAGTACTTGTGGCATCTTAGAGACTAACAAATTTATTTCCGCAGAAGCTTTCGTGAGCTACAGCTCACTTCATCGGATGCATTCAGTGGAAAAAAGCTGTAGCTCACGAAAGCTTCTGTGCAAATAAATTTGCTAGTCTCTAAGGTGCCACAAGTCCTCCTTTTCTTTTTACCCATAACTCAGAAATTCAGGCTGCTGCATTTAAGTTCTCTCATATTTTCCATTTTATTTCTGTTGTCTGCACCAATGGCAAGCTTTAGTCCATCTTTAGTTAGTTTATTACAGCACTGGCTACAAGCATTGTCTTTGGTGAGAGATCTAAGGTACAAACTGACCTGGAGGAAGTGACTGGTCTTGTGGGACTGGGAGCAACTTGAATATTTTGTGATGTTCGGTGTAGTATAGCAACCAGCTATCACTAAGTCCAGCTTGCCTGGGTGCCAAAATAGACTGGAATGCCCAAGGGGACTGTCTATGACTCCATGGTATGACTGTTTTTGTGCTTTAGGAGTTCACATTTGCTACCCGGTTGGTGAAATCTAATTATAGTGCGTACAACCAATTTCAGATCTCTGCCCTCTTTCTTGACACTCTGCCCTGAGTTTGGCACTCATGGTCACGAGCCACTCATGACAGCATGACCATAACAACGGCATAAAAAGTCTAACTTGCATAAACTCATCTATGTTCTGCTCTTCCACTTCAACAGACAAAGTTTCATTTCATCAGAAAAAGTGATCCAAAAAAGTAGCAGACGTGATCTTGGCGAATTCAGAGAAAACACTGTTTTAACCATTCTGAAAGGAGCATGAATCCTTACTATCTTCCTGTTTAACAACTCTTGACAATCTTTACATGTTGCTTTAGAAGAATTATCTCTTTTCACTACTTCAATCCATTCCATTGCTTCTTTTCTTCCACCTCCTCTAACTTTAGACATGTTGAGTCAGACAAATTCACACAGTGTTTGGTAATCGCTAATCATCCATTTGCAATATTGATCGGCACATTTCACATTTACTACAGTTAGAATGAGAAACTTCTATATCTAGCAAGTTCAACACTGTGAAGAATGAAAAATGAGCTAGCCAGCTTTATACAGAACCAAGTCATAAGGTGCCTGTCCATTTTCCAGATCACAAATCTGAACTGATATGTGAATATCAACAAAGAATTAAAGGATCTAGAATATAATTAATGCTTCTCAACATGGTTTCATGGAAAATAGGTCTTGGCAAATAATCTCGATATTGTTCTTTGACAAGATTTCAAATTTTGATGATAAAGGTAATGGTGTTGACAAAATATACTTAGAATTCTGTAAAGCATTTGGCTTAATACCACAAGACATTCTGTTTTAAAATTAGCACACTACAAACATCAATATATCACATATTAGATGGATTAAAAACTGGTGAATTGATATATATCAAAAGATCATTGTTAATGGGAAATAACCAACTAGCTTGGAAGTGTCAGAGTGGTCCTATAGGGATCAGTTTTCAGGTTAACACTTCAACATTTTTATCAATGATCTGGAAGCAAATATAAAATAATTACTGGTAAATTATGCAGATACAAAGATTGGCATGATAGTAAATAGCAACAAGGACAAATCTCTGTTACATAGCATTTGGCACAGGTTGGCAGGCTGGGGACCATCAAACAACATGAGTTAAAATACATCCAAACATCTAGAAACAAAGAACATATGCCCACAGTTAGAAGATGGATGACTGTATTATGGAAAGCACTGAAAAGGATTTAGGAGCCCTTATTGATAACATGAGTGCCCGGTTGGATGCTGTGGCAAAACAAAGATAACATGAACTTTGCATGTACCTTTGCTGAATGTCAAGCAGAAGCCAGAAAGTGATATTATCTCTGTATATGGCACTGATGAGGCCACTACGTTAATGTGTCCAGTTTTGATGTTCATACTTTAAAAAGGATGTTGAAAATCGGAGGGGGTTCAGATACAAATAAGAAGAAACGTTCACGTTCTGGAAAAGGAAAGTTACTTACCTTATAGTAACTGAAATTCTTCACGATGTGTGGTCCCTCTGACTATTCACTGTGGGTATGCATGTGCTCCATGCATCCAGAACCAGAAAATTTTCAATGACAGTGTCTGTTGGTCCACACCTGTGCCCAGTGTCTCCTGGTGCTTCCATCCAGGGGAATAAAGAGCGGCACGGACCAAGAGCCCCCCCCGCTCTGACTCTACCACAGATCAGGTTGACCTGAGCAGACGGAAAGGAGGGTGGGTCGAGAATACCCACCAGGACCACATATATCAAAGAACTCCAGTTACTATAAGGTAAATAACCTTCCTTTCTTCTTCAAGTACTCACCCCTATGGATACTCACTGTGGGTGACTCCAAAACAGTACTCACTGAGGACGAGGGTGAGAGGAAGGATACTATACCACAGAGTGGAGGATCTCTGAGCCAAAGGAAGCATCTGCAGCTGAAATTTGGACTAGAACATAATGCCTGGTGAAAGTGTGCACGGAGCCGCAGTTGGCTGGTCTGCAAATCTCAGAGGGGAATAGCTATCAGAAAGGCGACTTTGAAGGACAGGTGCAGGAGGGAACAAGAGGCTAACAGTACACAAGGTGGTCCCATGAGGACACAAAGGACAAGGTTTAGGTCCTAGGCATAGACTGGTGTAGAAACTAGAGGAAATGTCCTTATGATGCTCTTCAGGAATGTTGCAGTTGTGGAACGAGGAAAAATGGAACAGCCTTCCACTTGGAGGTGGAAAGCGATAATAGCTGCCAAATGTACTGAGCTAAGGGGGATGTCTTTAGGGAGAGAAGATACCCCAGAATGAAAGGAATACCTGACAACTCTTCTGGGTAAAAGAGTTTGCTGATGCCAAAAGAAGAATTGTTTCCGTTTAGCAGAGTAGTATTTCATATAATGGGTCTCCTACTGCCCTGGAGGATGGCTGGAATTCTCGGAGAGCAGGCTTGCTCTATGCTCATTGTCCAAAAGCCCTGGTGTGAGATGTAGGATGCTGGATTGAGGTGGTTCACCCTGCCCTTGTTCTGGGCCAGCAGTCCCCAGAATGGCTGCAGGTGGGTGCATGGACAAGAGGCTAGTTGTAGTATGCCAGTGAACCATAATTGCCTTGGCCATCGGGGGCTATGAGGATCACTGTTCCTCTGTTGAGTATAATCTTCCTGAGTACCCGAGGAAGCAGAGCAATGGGAGGGAAGGCATACATCAGTGATTGTGACCACTGTACTAGGAAGGCATCCCCTCTGGAGTTGAGGCTTTGGGCAATCCAGGGACAGCAAGCAGGGCACTTTTAGTTGTGCTACAATGCAGAGGTCCCAACACAGGATGCCTCATAACTGGAAGATGTGCTGCACTATTGATGGGTGAAGTTCCCACCCGTGGTCTGTGTGGAAATGCCTGCTGAGATTGTCTGCTGGTGAATTCCTTACCCCTGGGAGATGTATGGCTGAAATGCCCACTGCACCAGTTTCTAAGGTTGATAGTTTCTCTGCAGAGTGGGGGGAATCTCGTTCCTCCCTCCTTGTTCATATAAGTAGACGGTGGTCAAACTGTCTGACCTGACCTGAATATCTGTGGATGACATGATGAGCAGGAACGTCTTGCTAACTTTGAGACCTGCCTGAAGATTGAATAAGTTGATATGCAGCTTGGATTCCTGAGGGGATCAGAAGCCTTGGGCCGTCTAATCAAGATGCGCTCCCCGTTCTAGTAGGGAAGTGTGGTGCATGAACAAAAGGCACCCTCACGAATATTGTGTCTTTGTTCTCCCTCTAGGTTAGCGGTGTCAGATGTCTTGTGGAAGAGACATCTCCTTGTCCAAGGAGTCCAGTCAGGGCACAGACTGTCTATAACCAGATCTGAAGACATCTTAGATGCAATTATGTGAATGGGGTGACATAGGTGTACATTGTCATGTGACCTAACATAACAGGACCGGGAAGGATTGGACTGTTGTCTGAGGGCTGAGATGAAGCTGACTGTTGAGATCCCTCATTTCTAGGAATTAGTCCAGAGGTAACTAGGCCCTTGCTGTGACTGAGTTAGGTCCACGCCGATGAACTGTGAGGGTGTTAATATGAACTTGTATAAAGTATGTCTATCAGCTTGTGGGTTGAATCCTGGACCTGTGCCAGAGGAATCTGGAGAGTATCTGAAATTCTCCTGAGAGGGTCCTGGTACTGGTTAAAATCATCTGGAGGTGAAGGAGAGGCGAGCTGATCCTCATCCATCAACTACTCCCACAGAAACTGTGCTTTTTCACCCAGTGATGGCCACTGCTGGGTGCAGAATTCAGGGTCCTCACACTGGAATGCCTGGAAGCATGGATACCAGGGGCTCCAATGAGGTTGATGTGATGGATTGTAGGGGAATGGAGATGCCCCCCAAGAGGGTACCACTGACTCTTGGGCCAGAGTTGCTATTGGTGGGGATGGGGAGGTAGAGTGGATAGGATACCTTGCCTAGATTGATAATCCTGCATCGGCTAGCTGGAGGAAACATTTGTACAGGCTGGCGTTTGTCCAATGAATGTACCTGTTGTTCCATCATTGGGGCTGGGTGTACCATGGTATCCAGTTCCATGAGATCAAGAGAAGAAGCAGGTGGTGGGGAAAGAGTTTCTGGCTAGGTCCTACCACCAGCAAATGTTGGATTGATGGAATGGGTACCTCCTGCAACAGCATCTGAACCACTAAAACTGGGGACTCCAGGCATGGACAGATAGCTACATTCTCAGGAGAGCACACTGAGGGCCTGCCCAAGGCAACTGCCTGCTGTCCTGGGTTTTGTCTTAGAAACAGATTGTCTGTGCACTGGCGCAGGGGAGATACAGTCCCTCCTGTCCACATGAGGCACAGGTGTTGTTAACCATCTATCCATGAGCAGTTCTGGGGCACTGTGAGCTCCCAGAACCATCAGTATCTTTGCTCTGCATGAGTCCATTTCGGGGCACAGAACTGGGGTAAGGAGTGAAGTGGGCTTCTTTTTTGAGGACTTATGTGGGGATTTGTCCCTCTTCTTGTGGGGAAGTTTGCCTTGTCTGTCCCATGTTTCCACTTCACAGAATCCTTGCATTTGGAGGAAGACTCCAAACCACTAGTACTGGACACTGGCAGTGCAACGCCCAGCAGTTCCGAACAAATAGGAGTGGAGTGGTAGGGTCTCAGATCTAAATGGGAACTCAAGGAAAGCTCCATAAGGGGCTTACAGAGCCTGAAGTCCCAAAAAAGAGACATAGCAGGTTCCATCCCAGACTATGAGCAGCAGAAAAAGAACTGGGGCATGGTCACTACACTGCTCTTTATGCCCTCAAATGGAAGCACAAGGAGGTGCAGGGCACAGGTGCGGACCAACAGACACTGCTCTTGAAGAATTTCCATTCCCTGACACACAGAGCACCCACGCACCCACAGTGAATACCCTTAGGGATTCTCACTTGAAGATAAAACGTGCTTTACAATGAGTGACTAAAGGAATTCAACCTAATTTACTAAGAGAGGGTTAAGAGGCAATTTGATCATGGTCTATATTACCTACACAGGGAGGAGATATATAATACTAGAGGGTTCTTTAATCGAGCGGACAAAAGCATAACAAGATCCAATGGCTGGATGTTGAAGTCAGCAAAGTTCAGACTATAAATAAGACAACTATTTAACAGAGTAATTACCCATGGGGATGGATAACCAAGGGCACTGATAAATACTCCATCACTTAAAAGAGTCTTTAAATCAATATTTGATGACTTACTAAAAGTCATGCTCCAGATCAACCACAAGTTATTGGACTAGATGCAGGAATTACTATGGAATTTTGTTGCTTGTCTTATGAAGCAGATCATAATAAATGGTCCCTCTTTTGGCCTTAAAATCTGTTAAGTCAACCCACTCCCCTTTCTTCAATATCCAATTAAATCTGATTACACCCAACAGTAATCAGTTATACCCGCCTCTCAGACAGCACTGACTCCATCCATTCTCCTTCTTCTCTAGGCTTAGAGACAGTTTTCTATAACTTTCTTATTGCTTTCTAATAGACAAAACAATAACTTAAATGGTAAAGCAAATCCATTTGAACCTTTTGTAGCAAAATTTTCATTTACACACAAATTAAATGAAAACCAATGTTTCTAGCAGAAACATGCTTTCAAACCTGTATTTATCTTCATTTAAATATTTCAGAGTGGCAGAGAAGTTCAAAAACTTGACTGCAGAATGATCCTGAATACATCCACTGGTTGGTTGGTTTGTTTTTTTAAATAACTTTTTCACAATCCCCATGGCAACTAAAATACATGCATTATCATGAACGCAAACATAATCCCCCACCCAGCACACTGGGAAACTATAGTTTAAAAAAGGCTTTTGGTGAGTGAGGAGAAAAACCACAGAGGGAACTATCAGACTTATCACACTCCATCTTGTTTTGAAGCCATGTACTTTAATGTATTTTTCCAGTCTTTATCACATACCCAACTTAATCGCTCACCTACCTTCCTTCTCATTAGTATACCACAAACTCCTGCTTTTCCCGCACTGTACATTCTTCTTTCATTGCAAATCATTCTAGAATGTATTCTTGGGGCCTAACTGTAGTATTGTTCTTTGGAATAATTTCTTGAAGATAAAATGTCCAAAAGCATTACCTTTCCACTTTATTCTTCGGTCACTTCAGTTCTACCAGGACCATGTCTAGGTAATGAAAAGATGTCTTCTGGTACTTCACGTATATCAAACAGAATTTTGAGTCAAATAGTAATTAATTATTAGCGCTTCGTTCAAAATCCATCTTCCTGAGGAACCTTAGAATTTTAATTGGGGGTCCCTGGCCAAGGCCAGCTCCAGCAGCCCACCATAAAATGGTAACTGTCATAGAAAACAAGCACTGGCCACTAAGCTATATGTGGGAGTCCCAACTGCATCTCCTGTGCTAATAATTTAATTATATTTAAAGAAAAAAACCCCTAAAAGTTACTATAACATGACAACTCAAATGTCTATAACCTCAAGTGTGCAAAACCAAAAACACATACTGGAACATGTTAAAACCTCTGCCCCTAATGCCCAGCATGCTGTCCTTTCCCCGATGGGTTGTGGGTTTGCGGTTATTTTTTTCAGCCCCGGTCTTACAGTATGTTTAACTTACATTTGCAAGCTTGTTGAGGTAGAGATCTTACCTTATTTCTACACATGAAATGACACTGCTACTTGTTAGAAAAACAGTTTCATTTGTATTGTGGTAGCACCTAAAGGCTGCAACCAGGGACTGGGGACCCACTAAGTCAAGCACTGTGTACACATGTAACAAAAAAACTGTAAGCTCTTTGGAGAAGGGACCATCTTAGAAGGCAACAAGAAAACAGATGACTAAATCAAACAAAGAGGATAACGCTTTGTGCTGCTGAAGTGTCATAAAGCAGTTAGAGTGGACATGGCTCTATGTCACATGGATCAGTGGTCAAACCCAGTGAACACATTTGCTAGTGCATCCTGGGTCAGCAGCACAACATGGCAGCACCCCTCCTTGTTCACATGTGGATTGGAGAAGCAATACCCTGTAATCGATACACTGGAAAACCTGTGTGCTGTCACAGGATAGTGGCTGACAACTTCCTTACATTTTCAAACCATGGAAGGGAAAGGAAGGTGGAGTGTAACATCCATCTCCCACATATATCCTCCTCTGTGCAGCTGCAGCAGGCTAATGCTGAAGGAGTTACTCCAAGGAGGTGCAAAAGGGTAGCATTCCAGGTACAGTTCCCAGAAACTCTGCACTCACTTCATCTAGTCTTACACTGCACGTCACGTCTGCTGAAATCTTGAGTAAAAGCTCAAACTTCCCTACTGCCAGGTGAAGGTAAAATTCCACACGCTGGACTGACTTTTTGAGCAGCAGGGTGCCACACAGGGTTTCTATCAGCACATCACAATTCAAGACCTTTACCGACCCAATGAGGCTCATCAGTGGAGATGATGCTGGCTTTAGGTAGGTCACTCTGACAAACAGCCTATTGGTAAAAAAAGGAAAATGACAGCATAGATGCAGAAATGGCACAGAAATGCTAGACACACTGATGGGAACTACCATCTCAGAGAAATATGTGAAGAGCAGCGACACAGTACATAGATATTAGCTTTAAAGGCACCATGAGTGCCTTTCCTTTTCTGAGGAGGAGAGAGAAATAAACCCCCCTGGAAGCAAAGATGATTTGACATGGTGGCTGAGTGTATTCAGCAGGGCCCCAATCCCATGTTATGCTATTCAGAGAAGCACAGTAACAGGGTGATGGTGGCAGTTTGGGGGTTGGTAGAAAAGGGCTTTGGGCTTGTCAATCATTGTCCACAAGCTCCTGGAGGAGTCAGCTTAACGTATGTCTCATGGATGGTCAAACAGAAATCTAACAGGGTGCTCTGGATGTGTCTGTCAACACAGAACCCTTTCCTGCATGTGTAACATCGAATATGTCCCCCTCAACCACTTCCTCCAAGCAGCATTTTAGCACATCAGCTGCTATCATCAGAGCCCCATGTGCTTACCTTGCAGCACAATGAAACCAAGTTCTGTAGCAACAACCCCTCAATTTCATGGCAACATTAATTAATTTTATTGCCATGGAATACTTCTTGTTTCTCCGCTCCCGCCCCTCCTCCCCTCTCCAGCTATGGTTCATATACTCAATGACATAAAATCTGTTTGCTTAATTTCAACAGTAATCCATTTTTAGGATGGGGTTGTCACTCTATTCTCCAGGTATCATTGCTCCACTCCTTGGACCTTGGCTCCTGGGATATTCTCCAATCAGACTAGCATATGGAGTGCAACGTAACCCTCCTAACTGAAGTAACACCCACAGAGTTATCTCTGATTCAGGCGAGTGCATTACCAATTTGTTCATTCCAGCCGAGGGTGAGGGTTTGGAAATGAGAAGCTATCCCAGGTGTGTGTGTCACTGTGCTGTACGGTCAATCCTAGCGTGGATAGCTGCTCACTCTCTGCTTCCTGAAATAAAAGTGAGAGTCTGCAACATGCACCCCAAAGAGTGAGAAACGTGGCTTTCAATCTGTCCCCTACCTTTATCTTTTATGCATTATTTACCACAAGTCAGATCTCAAGCGGGCAACATCTGAGCTCTCAGCACAGAACAGGCACTAGGAAAATGACGGGAGAATAAAGAATGACAGGGAACAGGGGTGAGGCGGGATACTGACTTCTGGTGCTAATATTTTAAAGAAGAGACTTCAGAAGTCTGAATAAAAAATACTTTCCCACAATGTCATGGGGGTTAGATACAACTGCCAGGGCAGGTCAGACCAACTAGCGTGTTCAGCGCTGCTGCAGAACTCTTGTGGCTATGGCAGCTTCTCACAAGGTTTCTCTCAAATATGTAGCTGCACAGTTCTTAGCAGATATGAAATGCACCCTAGAGAATCCCCTTTGTACAAGACAGGCAAAAGTCTTTCACATTAGATTATGAGGCAGAGAGAGTTAGAGGGGATAGAGAACTTAGGGGTGAAAAGCTAGGAGGTAGGTCCATTGTAGAGTATAAGAGAGGGGACACTAGGAACAAGAGGTGAGGAATAAGACCCTCTGCATGGCTCAGTTGTTACTGTGGGTTAGCATTAAGGAAACAGACTCCTCCCAGGAGAGAGAGAATACAGAGAAATAAAGGTGAAATATTCTAGGCTAGATTTAAACAGTTCCATCCATTGCAATGACAGCTACCAAAATAACCTGAAATCTCCATTTATTACCTACCTAGTTCAAAACTGATCAGTACTGCTACAGTACAGCAATGCTCAGTGGAAGAGGAAAACAAGATGTCCCACAGCCTCTGGTCAATTCTGTCTGTTCCCTACCCGCTTCATACTAACTCTGTCAGTATGTCTGAATCATGCACTGACAATGCTGTAACACTGCCTTAAACAATGCTGCAGCAGTTCTTTTCCTTCCAGCAGCTCAACAAGCCTAGAGCAGTGAGCAGAGAAAGAGCCCCCTCTGCTTGTTTCTCCACAGCTGCAAAAAATATGTGTACATAGACTAAGTGTTTAATGAGAGAGGAAAGTGGCTGTTTTCAGAGGAAGTGTGTGGGGGGACAGGGGCCTGATGACTCAACTGTATTGTTCACATTTACATAATGAGCAGAGTGTGTGTGTATGCAGGGGGGGAGGGGGGCGTGGGGAAGGGAGAGAGAGAAAGAATAAATACTTCCAAAATACAAAACCCCCACACACGCAGGACTTCAGCTGTGAGTGAACAATTGGCTCCAAGTAACTCAGACAGAAGTGGCCAGGTAGCCGAAAGACAGAGAGAGATCTCAACACAAACAGCCCCACCGAGCAGTTGACCAACTGACCGACCACTAGCAGACACACAAAGCTCCCTTTCAGAGCTCTGCTGGGAAAAGATAGGAAGGAGATTAACCAAACTTGGTGGAGTCAAGAAGGAAGATGATGAAGGGGTATAAAGCATGGCCAGCAGTGAATGTGCGAGGAGACGGTTGGGCTGTGTCTACACTAGGATTTTTCAGATCTCTAATTCCCAACAAGTGCAGTTCCACCAATAGAAGCTGTAGGAGGACACGGCTCAGTCAGGGTTAGATGACATGGTAGTTAAAATGCCAGAGCCCAACTTACCCTGATCTGTGCTACAGCTTACACTGAGGGTACTGCTGGAGGAATTACATAACATCCTATTGTAAACAAGGACCTAAAATACTGATGACTTCTCCCCTACCTCAAACAACCTCTCACACACAATCTCTTCATTGTAATGTGCACATTTAAAACCTCTGAACAACTTCACATATTGCTTCCAAGACATACCCTAGACCCATAACAGCTAGGCCTTTGCATTAAGTTTTGCTGACCTTGAAGGTTAATCAGCACATAAGGAATGGTAGCCCATTATGTAGAATTCAATAATTAGTATAGCTGACACCCAGCCAGAGCCTTTCCCAGTGATCTATGTCCAGTAACAGGTTCATAAACAGTTCAGAGGGAGGAAGAGCGCTGTAGATTTCACTTAACTCCTTATCTATCTGCATTAAAGAGATTAAATGACTGTCATTAAAACGTTTGAGGTAAGCCTTTGATAGTAAGCTTCACATCATTTTAACACTTATTGAATCTGATCCCCGATGAATCTTAGAGTCATATTTCCCTGTCATTTCACTTATGCTTCCATTATTGGTATTGTTCTCCACTACTCCTGGCTCCCCATTTCTGCATGACTGTTTTGTATGCCAGGCCACTGCAACTCCCTACAGACCCAGATTGTATCTGATGATTGCCCAGCCCAAAGAAACAGATGAAGTGGAGGAATTTCATTTGAGGTCAGGTTAGAAGGAGAGAGAAAATAATCCAGGAAATACAAGCCACACAGAACAATCTTTACATATTCACTGCACAGCTGCGTGACTGCAATTCTTTTGTAACAAGCTCATCCTTTTCTTACAGCAAATGGATGGCTCAACTCCCCCGGCTCACTTACTATAGTCTGAAGATACAAACAAAGGGAAAATGGGCACAATGCCCTCCCCACCTCTGTGAAAAATAAACAAATGGTTATTTACTCAGAAGAGGGGTGAGGGTGGGGTGGAAGGAGCATTGCTGAGGTCAGGGAATTTTTTGCCATCACTCATCTGTAGGGCCCTACCAAATTCACGTCCATTTTGGTCAATTTCATGGTCATAGGAGTTTAAAAATCGTAAATTTCATGATTTCAGCTATTTAAATCTGAAATTTCTGTGTTGTAGTTGTAGGGGTCCTGACCCACAAAGGAGTTGTGGTGTGGTCACAAGATTATTGTATCAAGTATCAGAGGGGTAAGCGTGTTAGTCTGTATCCTCAAAAACAACGAGGAGTCCGGTGGCACCTTAAAGACTAACAGATTTATTTGGGCATAAGCTTTCGTGGGTAAAAAAAACACTTCTTCAGTTGGTTTTTACCCACAAAAGCTTATGCCCAAAGTTATTGTAGGGGGCTTGCAGTACTGCCACCATTACTTCTGAGCTGCAGTTGGCAGCAGCCGCTGGCTGAAGCTCTGAAGGCAGAGCCGCAGCACAGAAATACGGATGGCCAGGTACGGTGTCGCCACCCTTACTTCTGCGCTGCTGCCTGCAGAGCCGGGCCCTCAGTCAGCAGCCGCCACTCTCCGGCCACTCAGCTCTGAAGGCAGCAGCGCAGAAGTAAGGATGGCCTAGTATAGTATTGCCACCTTTACTTCTGTGCTGCTGCTGGTGAGGTGCTGCCTTCAGAGCTGAGCACCTGGTCAACAGCTGCTGCTCTCCAGCTGCCCAGCTCTGAAGGCAGCATAGAAGTCAGGGTGGCAATACCATACCATGTCATCCTTCCTTCTGTGCTGCTGCTGGTGGCGGCTCTGCCTTCAGAGCTTCAGCCAGCAGCTACCGCTCTCCAGCGACCCAGCTCTGACCCCCCCACCCCCCGCCATAACTCCTTTTTGGATCAGAATCCCCAGTTTGAGAAACGCTGGTCTGAAATCTGTATAGTATAGGGTAAAAGCAGAAAAAAGACCAGTTTTCACAGTCTGTGATGCATTTTTCATGGCCATGAATTTGGTAGGGCCCTACTCATTAGGCTTAATCCATTCTGCTGTCAGGACCTGCCAACCAGCTGACCTGCATCTCTGCCGCACTCAGCAGCTGGGTGATAGCCACAGAAGCATACACTGCTTGGGCTAACAAGCTCTCCCATTCTATATGGCAAACAATAGCCAGCAGCCTAAAGCCAACACAGGGAGAGTCCTGGAAGAACAACGTAGCCCTAGCCAGAAGCAAACAATGAAAATGGACAGAAGCTATGGGGACAAAATGGGGAAGATTACCTATGGAGAAGAGATGCTGTTGGCAATGAAGGAAAATGAACGGTTCCTGATTAGCTGCAAGTAGCGGAGAAGAACTCTGAGGTTATTGCAATGGTCATTCGGGACCTGAAGATCGGCTTCTTAACCCCAGCCACGTACTGAACAGCAGCAATTAAATTTACCCCCGAAGTCTAGCTTCCTGGATCATCTTAGTCTTGAGAAATTCAGAGCTGAGTGAGGTGTCTGGAGAAGGGCTGGAAGTGTGATAACCCATCTCCTCATGTATTTCCATACCGGAGCTCCATTTCTGTACACTAGACATCCAGAAGCTAACTGAAGTGTTCAGGTGCAAGGTGTGACACAAGGGTTTGCTTTAGAAGTCAGTCAGTCTTGGGGCCTCCCCAGCCCAAACTTTTCTTATGTATAAGTGAGCTATCACAGAACCATCTGGGAAGGCGTTACTAACCTACCCAGTAACAGCGGAGTCCTTCGGAGGGAAAGGAACTCCTCTGGGGTTAGCATTCCCCTCGCACTCAAAACAGCATGAAAGGAGCCCAAGATGGAGCAGCACCTATTCCTCCTCAACCAGGAGGTTCATTATAATGAAGGGCCTGAAGGCGATGAAGCAAGAAAGCATGAAAGAAGATTATGGGTCGATGCTACAGGACCCTTCCTCCAGCCAATCTGAAATGAGGAAAGGCATGCTGTGTTACCAAAGTACCACATGTCTGATTCTATTGCAAAATCCCTACCAAGTGTTAAGCAATGCCAGAAATAACAGATATTTGATACAGAAGAGACCTATATGCCAACCTGCACAGTCCCTGTGAATGCAGGATTGTTCACTGCAGCCTTCCCAGGGGCAGTGGGGGCAAAAAACCTAACTGGCGCCAAGACTGAGCTTGACGAATTTTTGGAGGGAATGGTATGATGAAATTACCTACAAAGGCATGTGGCCGATCTGCGACTGCTAGCAATATCTCCAACGTCTGGTGATGGGACACTAGATGAGAAGGGCTCTGAATTACTGCAGAGAATTCTTTCCCAGGTGTCTGCCTGGTGAGTCTTGCCCACATGCTCAGGGTCCAACTGATCACCATATTTGGGGTCGGGAAGGAATTTTCCCCCAGGTCAGAGTGGCAGAGATAGTGGGGAGGGGTGTTCACCTTCCTCTGCAGCATGGGTCACTTGCAGGTTTAAACGGTCAATTCTTTCTAATGTGAAGTTTTTAAACCATGACTTGAAGACTTCAATAACTCAACCAGAGGTCACAGGTCTATTATAGGAGTTGGTGAGTGATGTTCTGTGGCCTGCAATGTGCAGGAGGTCAGACTAGATTAGGACGGTTTCCTCTGACCTTAAAGTCTAGGAGTCAGTACCTTATCCAATGCTTTGTCCAGTCCAATTTCAATCATTCTGCATTCTAATTAATCTCACCACTAGGGCAACTTCCCTGATTATCAACCTACATTCTTCCCCCCCACCCTGGCCCAATTTGATTCCATACTGTTCGTTACATTCCTTTTGCCACCTGAAACAACAACTCTGCTGTTTGTACAAGAACTTACTGAAGGGTACATGATTATATCACCTTTAGTCACACTATTGCTAAGTCAAGTGCTATTAAACAAAGATACGAGAAGGATGCTTTCATTACATCCGTGTGCTTATATGCTGAAGTAGCCAGGGTATGTTCCAGCTCAAGTGCAAGTTGTGGGAAGCCCACAGACAACCCAGCCCCAGCCTCTGCCAGCACTTGGTCTAGGCAAGGCATAGTGCAGCTCTACTTATTGCAAGGGGAGAGCAGGAAAATTCCTCCTTGCAACTGCCCAGCTGGAATGAAACTCCCCTATTAATTTCAGTGGAGCAAGAAAAAATTTAATTTATTTTCTGCCATACTCAGGAGAGAGGAACAGGCCAGACTCTCACGGTGGCCTCGTTCCTACCCCCAAAGCGTAAATTACTTGCTGCAGCAGTTTGTAGATAGGAGCAAAGACACAGACGAGCCCCTTGAACCAAAGAGGCAAGTAGCTCTTTCCGCCTCGTCACCCTCATGTACATATAGTGACATTTTAATTAGCTCCCTGTATCTCTGACAAACATCTCCCTAGATCACACACACACTGAAACAGCCTTTCACTTCTTACTCTCTTGAAGAATTTGGGACCTGTACGAAAATCAGATTCTCCCTCTCCCTCCCCTCCTTTTCACCCAGCAATTCAATGACTTGTCAGACTGTGCGAGAAACCTATTAGTGAAGACTGTATTCTGCATGCACTGTGAAAATATAATGGCGATCTTATCTGCCTCCTGTTCCAACTCCAAGCTCAATTGTTTTTCTTCCTGCCACTGCAAGGAGGACTCCAAGAAGCATGGATGCCTTTCCAAATGGTCAGAGTCATATCTTCATTGAGAATTGAAAAGAACAAGGGAGATTTACAGATAAATTGAAACAAGAAGAAGAATGGCCATGGGGCAGAGCTAGACTACCTACGCGCTTCTGTGGGATGTTATGTAAACTGCTCCGAGCCAGCAGCAGTGAATTCAGCGTTGTGTTGAATCTGACAAGCTACATAACCAATTCTTCAGAAGCATAGCTTCCATGCACACTGGAGTTCCACAGAGGACATGTGGCCAGGCAGGAGGACACCTATTGCATTTTCCATGCATACCTGAGGGGTCTGTCTCCTTTTTATCCTTTGAAAGCACTTGGACAACTTGTCATGCCAACGAAGTTTTACTGAATTGGAGTGAGTGGAGATGGAGATGCAAGGATGTGGTCAGAAGCTCTAGTGGAGAAGGGATTCAGCAGGGGATGCATGGGACTGAGCACAGCTGGCTGAAACTCAGGGTTTCCAGTTCACAGAATGTTTGATTATTTCTGTATTTGGTTTTGTCCAGCGGTGGCTGCCAGTTTGCAGCAGTGCAGGCAGCCTAGCACCGCAATGGTCCCTAGGCAGTCTGCATGCTGAGACTGCCCTGGAACTGAGGGTCCTAGACATGGGTACCCCGCATCCTGCCAGGAAACCTGCCTCTGTTTCAGCAGAAGTTCTGTCAAATCTGTACTAAGTTCAGAGAAACATTTCACCCTACCAAACTGATATTTCCCAACTAGACTACGTTTCTTTGGAAAATTTCCAGCCAGCTATAGTCCTGAACACTCAACTCTTTCAACCAACACTAGGCATTATACTAGTGGTAACAGGTCTCCACACAGAAACCTGCAGACTGGGGATCAATTCCCCAGTGGTTAGCATTAGTAGCATCATATTGCTCAGGAGTGACCCAGAGACCTGGGAAACACACAGGACTTTCCAGCCATTAAAATTGCCCAGCACTAGAAGTTGGTCTTTAGACTATTATGATGTAAATGCTAAACAACAACTAGGGAGGGGCAATGTTTCTTCTGTTTGTATATCACCATTTCCCCCCACTCTCCTGAAGACTAACACAGATACAATTTGTGAGATGACATCAGTTCCATCATTTCAGCATCTAAGGACCTTAAGTAGCACCATTCTTGAAAGACTAAGCCATGGCAGAAAGCCTGCTCGTTGTCATGACACATAGCAAAACCAGAAGACCTGATTCTGATTTATGCTCGGGCCTCTTTACGTTGCTCTAATAGTGTAAAGGACATTTGTTGTCTACAAGAATCACTTAGAGTCTGGACCCAGAAAATCCAATTCTTAGAGATGGGAAGGGCTAGTGATGAACTGAGTCCTCCTGACAACTCATGTTTGATTTACAAGCCCCTAACCTTGTTTATTTATTTAGACATATTTCTAGCAGCCACGCTGTTCTCTGAGTGTGATGAAAAATTTTTTTAAAAATTCATATGTACACACAAATTATATATATACACACACACACATATATATAAAATAAACACACTGCTGTTATATTTCAAACAAGTTTTTTAAATATTTATGAATACCACTATAATCACAATCATAAGGGCCACCACATATCTAACCATTCTGTTTTCACATAATACACTTCAGTGCCATCAACAAATGTCAGCTGTGGTGGATCAGAGGGAAAGCGGTTCGAGAGCTGAAAACCCCTCATGGAGAATACCTACCTGCAGCATCCACTTTAAAATTAGGAACTTTGTGGAGATCCGCTGCAATACGGAGCCTTAACACTGTGGCTGTCTCAAGTTTGTTTCTGATCTCTCTAAAGTCTGCAGCATGATGAACCTGATGTTTGAAATACCGACTTTGCTTTCAAGGGTCATCACCTTGAGTGAGCGTTCTACATTGTGTCCAATACACATATCTATTTTTCGGGGAGTTTTCATTTATTCTGTTTTGCGTGTACTGCCAAAAAAACCCATAGAGATACAGCTTCTGCATTACTTAATGCCCCATAAGGCTTAAACATTAATTGGCAGTGAGAAATGGTGAACTTGATGTGCCAAGTCCACGCCTGGGTGAACTTGCAGAGACATGTCAGATCACCTAGGAACCTCCAATACATGTTTAAGGATGCAATTTTATAAAGACACTCACTACCTTTCTTTTCAACACTTGGCACCATCCTTCACTACATATTGAGAAAAAGACAACCTTTAAACAGCTATTCCCCGATCCAGCTGTCCTGAGTATCCATCCTGATGTAAAGGGACCATCTCCTTCTACTTAGATTCTGAGTGTCAGTGTCCATTCTGCTGCTCCTATCTCTCTCGCTGACAATCAGACCTGGGTAGAATGTCTATCAAAAGTCTCACAACCTTTTTTTGTCTATGTGGATACTTAACCCTTTAAATTTAAATAAAAATAGAATCAAACTGATCAGACACCTAAATATTTTCATCATTTAAATCCTCCATTGATTTTTAGGCCAATAATTCCACAGCTTCTGTTCAGCACCACCATTTGCCACAGAGACAGAAGGGACAGGATCAGGGGAATGTCAATGCAATAAAACATAGGCAGTCTTTCGGATAACAAATGTACATTTTTGGATGAAGGTGCACTGGGTCCCACCTTTTGCTTTTCTATAGCCTTGAACTAAATCAAAGATAAAGCAGATCCATAATTGGCAGTTTATGGGCTGAATGGAGATTTTATTCCAATCTGATAATAGAGCTCTTCCAGTGTAGAAGTGAATGTAATCAATGTGGCATTAGTCTGTGTTTTGGCTCAGCATTGACTGCCTGGCTACATCATTTGTTTCGGATAAATTCTTGACCTTTGCTCCAGTTACTTAGCAGAGCTGCTGTATAGATTCACTGAGTTTCCAACTGCTCATCTGAGAAAGGCAAGTTCATTTCCCCCTATTTAATTTACATAGAATTCTTTAGAAGGACACATTTTCTTTGGGGAGTTCTCTGGGATTCAGGCAGGTGAGAGACCAGTCTGCTTCTTAGGTATTAAGAATGTTGTCATTGAATACAAATGGTGACATTAAAACTTTACTGTTTTTACTCAGATCAGAATTCCTCACACACCAACAGCAGCATCTTAACAGCCTTCAACCAAATTGCGAACCACAGTTCCAACCAAATTGTGAACTTACTCCATCAATAGATTCCAAGGCCACAAGAGACCACAGTGATCAGTCTGATCTCATGTATAACACGAGCCTCAGAATTCCCCTAAAATAATTCCTTTTGAATTGGAGCATATCTTTAAGAAGAAATTCTTGATTTAAAAATGGTCAGTAATGGAAGAATCCACCTCAATCCTTGGTAAATTGTTCCACTGGTTAATTACCTCACTATTAAAAATTTACTCCTTATTTCAAGTCTCAATCTGTCAAGCTTCAACGGCCAGCCATTGGATTGTGTTGTGTTATACCTTTGTCTGTTAGATTGAAGAGACCTTTATCAATTATTTATTTCCCACGTAGGTTCTTATAGACTATGATAAAGTCTATCCTTAACCTTCGCTTTATTAAGCTAAATAGATGGAGCTCCTTGAGTCTATCACTGTAAAGTATGTTTTCTAATCCTTTAATCATTTATGTGGCTCTTCTCTGAACCGTCTCCAATTTATCAACATCCTTGTGTTGAACAGTAGACACCAAAACTAGACACAATATTCCAGAAGCAGTCTCACCACTGTCAAATGCAGAGATAAACTATTCCTGCTCAAGATTCTCCTGTTTATGCATCCGAAGGACGTATTAGCCCTTTCAGCCACAACATGACACAGGGACTCATGTTCAGTTGATTATCCACCATGACCCCCAAATCTTTTTCAGATTTTTTCACTGCTTCCCAGAATACAGTCCTCCAACCTGTAAGTATGGCCTACATTCTTTGTTCCTAGATGTATGGATTTAGCTGTTTTAAAGTGCATAATGTTTGCTTGCGCACAGTTTACCATGCAATCCAGATCCCTCTGTATAGTGACCTGTTCTCTTCTTTATTTACCACTCCCTGGTCTTTGAGTGACCTGCAAACTTTATCAGTGATGATTTTATGTTCTCCTCCAGGTCACTGATAAAAATGTTAAACAACATAGGGCCAAGAACCAATTCCTGCAGGACACCACCAGAAACACACCCACCCAATGATGATTCCCCATTTACAATTATATTTTGAGACCTATCAGTGAGCTAATTGTTATCCATCTAATGTGTGTCATGTTAATTTTGTGTCATTTTAAGGGTTTTTTTTTTTTTTTTAAATCAAAATGTCATATGGTACCAAGTTCAATGCCTTACAGAAGTCTATTACATCAACATTATTACCTTTATCAATCAAACTTGTAAGCTCATTAAAAAAAAAAAGATATCAAGACAGGATCTATTTTCCATAAACCCATGTTGATTGGCATTAATGAAATTAATAAAGAATTAAAGGAGAGTAATCAAATCCCTTATCAGCTGCTGCATTATCTTGCCCAGGATCTATGGTAGACTGACCGGACTAGAGTTATCGGGGTCATCCTGTTTATCCTTTTTAATTATTGATACTACATTATCTTTCTTCCAGTCTTCTGGAACTTCCCCAGTGTTCCAGGACTTATTGAAAATCAACATTAACCATCCAGCAGTCTCATTAGCCAACACTTGTAAAACTCTTGGATGCAAGTTATCTGCAGCCTGCTGATTTTACAAATTAGTAGCTGCTGTATAACATCCTCATGAGATACTATTGGAATGGAAAGTCATAATCATCATATAATATGACATCATCTAACTTTTCCCCAAATACAGAACTAAAATATTTATTCTGCCTTTTCTGCATTATTATTGATAATTCTTCCATTTCTACCTAATAATGGACCAATGCCATTGTTAGGATTCGTTTTTGTTCCTAATATACTTAAAAGATTCCTCCTTATTATCCTTAACTTTGCTGACCATGGTTTACTAAAAAAGAAAAGGAGTACTTGTGGCACCTTAGAGACTAACAAATATCACACTAGCTCACTTCATCGCTCACTTAATAAGCTCACGAAAGCTTATGCTCAGATATATTTGTTAGTCTCTAAGGTGCCACAAGTACTCCTTTTCTTTTTGCAAATACAGACTAACACGGCTGCTACTCTGAAACCTGTCATAGAGTTTACTGTGTGTCACTTATCAATTTTCCACAGTTCTGAGCTTCTGATTTATATTCATTACTACTGACTTCTCCTTTCTTCCATTTGTTACTGATTGTTTTTTATAGCTGCTAACCCTCTAAGTCAGGCTGTTTTTTGAAACCTCTACAGCCTCAACTGTAGGATTATCGGGTTTTGGGCAATCTAGTAAAGTGTTCTTAAACAATTCCCAATTGTGTGTGATCAATTCATGATCACTTGTACCTAAGCTACCACTAATTTTTAGTTCTGTGATCAAATCCTCTATCTGTCAAGACGAGGTCTAATACAGAATTCCGGATGGAACACTTTTTGAATGAGGAAATTGTCATCCATAATATTTAGAATTTCCAAGGATGTTTTAGTACTGGCAGCGTGAGACCTCCAGCATGTCTCTCAAATTGAAGTCCCCAGGATCATGCAGCTTCCCCCCCCCATCCCCCCGCACACACATGACAGTTAAGGTGTTTAAGGAGCCAATTATCCTATTCCCTAGTGTGACATGGTGGTCTGGATCACACAAAAACTAATACTACATCTTATGCTTTATCTGTTAGGACATAAGCATTCAAGATAATTTCCTTCCGAGTTGTCAGTGACTCTGAAACAGGTAATGTGATTTTTGACTCAGTGCTACTCCTCCTTCCCTGTTGCGCACTCAGCCCTGGTCTACACTACAAACTTGAGTGACGTAGTTATCTCAAGCCATCCCCAGTATAGCTAGCGCTATGTCTATGGGGAGGTGGGAAAGCTACGCTGACAGGAGAAGCTCTCTCGACAGCGTAGTAGCGTCTTCACTAAGCGTTACAGCGGCCCAGCTGTTGCACTGTCAGTGTAGACGAGCCCTCAGTCCTTCCTAAAGAGATTATAACCACTGACTTTAACATTCCAATCACGCAAATCATCCCAGCAGGTTTCAGTAATATCAACTAGATCAGGTTTATGCTCACAAATGAGCAATTCCAATTCCTCTTGTTACCCAGGCTTCTAACACTGGTGGATAGGCAAAGAATTCTTCTCTTTGGGTCCTTTGATTACTTGAATAATTATATTCCTAACATCTTGATTTTGTGCTAAAAGTGTGCTCATTTCTCCCCTCTTTTTACCCTCCCCATGTGTTTTTAGTTTAATATCCTCTTGACTAATGTGGCTAGCCTGTCCCTGAGAAGACTAGTTCGCCTTTTACTGAGATGGAGGCCATCTAATCTATACCGCATGCTTTCCCCATAGAATGTTCCACAAAATCCAAACCCTCCACCACTTACCTAGCCAGGGGTTCACTTCCAACCAAGCAACATTAAAAACTTCAACAACTCAGTATAGGAGAAGGTGGTTCAAAGTACCTCCCCATTTTCTCATCCACCTTCTTCTGACACTACTCTTAACTGTCCACCCTTACTGTGAAACTGGAAATTACCCAGTAACTTTCTTCCTTTTCAATCACTAAGAACCACCTGACAGACTGCAACCTCAAGGGCCGTCCACAGGCATAGGCGCAGCTCCCGAAAATTTGGGGCACCCCTGGGTCTTAGTGTCCACCGACCACCTCTTCCTATCCCTTTTCTGACCCTTCCTGCAGGCTCCCACCACAGGTTCCCATCACAGACTGCTGAAGCCTGGTGAGACTTCCTCTGGAGGGGATCTAGTACTTAAAAGTGAAAAAGCCTTCAAGCCTGCCAAATCTATTAGCACAACACTGAGTAACTGTTAAAGAGCCATTCAAGTGGTAATGAAGCCATTTAACAGGCATTTGCCAACCCCCAGGTATATACTTTCAGTTTCTGAATTTACTGACAAAAACACATGTGCATTACTGTAATATTTACTCAGAACATGTTAGTCTACAGGACCTTAGTTTAAAATTTGCTTTAAAATATTTTGTTCGTGTGTTGCTGAAGATTATAAAATCACATCTCTAAAAAATCCTTGCACAGATTTTTAGCTGCACAATCTGAGTATTCAGCTTTAGCCTTAAGTGCTTGGATCTTCAGACATACAGTTTTTTAAATAAATCCTTCAAAAGACCACCCTTATCTAAAATACACATGCGAGCCCGGGCTGATGTTGGATATAGGGGCACCAGTTTAATAATGCTGCATAGAGCCCCACAAATCCTAAGTACGGTCCTGCCAACTCCCCTCCCAGAACCCTGGTGCATGTCCTGGCTGTTCTTCTTTCAGAGCAACAAAAGACTTAGAGGTTTCAGAGTAGTAGCGTGTTAGTCTGTATTCACAAAAAGAAAAGGAGGACTTGTGGCACCTTAGAGACTAACCAATTTATTTGAGCATAAGTTTTCGTGAGCTACAGCTGAATGCATCCCATGAAGTGAGCTGTAGCTCACGAAAGCTTATGCTCAAATAAATTGGTTAGTCTCTAAGGTGCCACAAGTCCTCCTTTTCTTTTTAAAAGAACTAGAGAACATCACTGTAAGCCTGTGATTCCACACAGACCAGAGGGAAAATAAATAAATAATTAAATAAATAAAGGATCAAATGAGAACCTAACAGAAGCAGCAACACTGAGGAAGACAGGAAGGAATTGTGATATCTTTTGAATTATTTGATAAAAATACATAAAGTAATTGGGTCATCAAACAAAGGCTGAAATGACATCAAAGAAACTGAAAACGAAGAGCCAAGTTTGGAGAGAGCTGTAGCTTCCTCTGGACATGGTGTTTATTCATTGAAACCAAGACAAAAAGTATAAAGCCCCAGTAAACAAAACCTTTCTAAATGTTACTTTCCCTAAGGTTCCAAATGACATTCTTTTTTATGTTTGTGACATCACAATGGAATTCAAAGCAGCAGCAGCAGAACAGAAAATGAAGGAAGAATAATTGAAGTAATTCTTGCAATCAAATGACTATATAACCAGAAAAAAACACAGAAGTGTAGTCACTGCTAACCTTTAAATTGTTTTCTAAAACTTTGCTTGTTCTTAGCTCTGTACAACTCAAATCAAAGATCCTTAAAAGTAAAGTCTCTTTTCGTGTCTATATTTTGTTTACTCCGGCTTGGCTTTACCCCGAGGAGGTGTTTGTGGGGCATGAGTACAGTTTTCTTCTGGCGTAGGAGTCTTTTGCAGTTGATATTAATTAATATTATTAGAGCCACTGTGATCGCATCTGATGATTGTGTACTGGGGGTATTTTACGAATCTAACTATATTCATTTCTGTACTTTATTTGTAATTTGCCTTACTGAACATATTTAGTTCTTATCTGCTTATATCCTGGTTCTGCTCCCTGTACAAATGCCCTCGGGAAGGTACCTTTCCATAACCATGCTTTCTGTTAGTCACAACTGCACTTGTACATGCAGTAGATGCTGGAGTTAATAGATATTGATCCTTGCCATGAGACAGGCTGTACATTTTTGTAGCCCTGATCTATGCCCTGTGATTAGGCATCAGAAAATAAAGAGAAACTTCAATCCACCACTCCTGCAGGTCCCTGTTGCTGTGCACCATGGCAGCAACTTCTTTGTGTGTGCTAGAGCAATGACCTCTTCTTCGTGCCCGTGCATCCAGTGTGGACGCACTAGCAAAACCACCTCCTCTTCGTGTGCACCGATGCAGTGACCTGTAATTTGCGCCTGTACCCCACTTGCATGCACTAGTGCAACCACCTCTTCTTCATACTTATGTCACGTGTTGCGAGTGCACTAGACACAGCGATCTGGCAATGCTCTTTGCTTTCTGCTCACACGCACTAGTGCAGTGTGGTTACTTCTCCATGGCAGTGCTTTCTGCTCAGGTAGGTGCAGTGACCTTTTCATGGCTGTGAGCTGCTCAGGAAACCAATGTGCACTCTTGCCCCTTCCGCTCATTAAATGAGCTGTGTGATGTCGCAGGACTGCTGATGTCCTCAGAGACCCTACAAGAATGCTAATACATTTATTATGTATTTTTGTTATGTGATGTTAAATGTATTATGTGAATGTTAATCAGTGCCTGCAGAAATTCCACAAAGGTGCTATATGTAATAAGCAATGCAGTGCTGGCTCTGACAACCGGGAACTTCAGGGGTTTAATATTCAACGTCCATATTTCTAAAAAAAGTCAGTGCATGTTGATACTTCACCGCACAAACGTGCATCTCTGCACTTGGTTTTAGTCCCTGATGTTAACAAACATTAGCAAGTCTATACTGCGGGTGTCCCTGTTTCAGTAGGCACCCATTTTGCACATCCCATTCAGCGGGGCCAACATTAAGCCAACAAACAGTTTGTTGTTCACATGGCAGGTCTACCTGATCACTTCCTCTGCTGATCTTTGAGTTGTTTTGTGGACCACACCAAGAAGGATGTTTTGTATATATAAGATGATGTGGAAATAAAAGACGAAGGTGACTGTGGAAAAAATAATGTGGATAAATTAACCATTGGGTCAACTTACCTAGGGAAGTGAGGATTCTCCATCGCTTGAAGTGTAAGTCTTTCCAAAAGTTCACCCAGAAATTAGGGCCTTGATGCAGGAATCACTTGGTGAAACTGTGTGGCCTATGCTATGAAGCTCAGACTTGGAGGATTCTCTCAATGGTCCCTATGACTAATACTTGAACTAACCTCCACTCCTCAGGACCTTCTGATCCCGCAGCAAGTTTCCATTTCCCCTCAATTCTAAGAGCCCCAGGGCATTCAGATTTAATGCGCACACACACTTGCGGAGCCTTAGCTAATTTAATAACCCATGAGTCTCAAAAAGTTGGATCCCTAACAAGGTAACACCCTTTGCCCCCTCCTTTCCCTGGCACTTGGAAAAACAACTTCTAGACCTTCCCATAAAACACCCCTTCCTCCCCCACACCCCCATTCATGAGTAGTCATCACTTTCAGAACATACAAACCACAAGTGAATTTGCTGGCAGTGCTCCTCCTGCCTGGCTGTGGAATCCACTTCAGCAGGACTCTACACATTGTTAGCAGCCCACCTCAAATACTCACTGAGCCAATAAAATCTTCAAGTGGAATAAGGCCTAGTGCAGACTCAGGAGTGAGCCCTTCTCCTAAAACTGTTGGTGTGATACACACCCGTATGCAGGCTAGTGTGGCCACCGTATTTGTGTGGATTATCCGGGAAGTAAACCAAGTTTAAACTAAAATCAGGTTTAAAGATTTGTTTTTTTAAATGTGGAGGCGTCACACCTTTGCAAAATTGTTATACACAGCTGCCAATAAAACTCAGACCACATTTCTATAGAAACCTTGAGTGGCACACAGGTCACAATGGGAGACTTTTAAACAGGGTTAAGCCAGTTGCAAATGCCTGAAAATACATTGTGATGGAGACAGTGAAATAAAAGATCTGCCAGCTATGTGCCTGCACAATAAGTGATGGATTAGGTCAGTATTTAACGGCAAATACCATAAGTTTGATCAAGGAAATAACAGCTGTATAAATCAGATGTGACTTAGTATTTTGAGCAACTTATTTTGTCCCACAAATAGAGGGCCAGACCCAGAGCTTGGGGTCAACAGACCTAAGTCCATTTACAACAGTGAAGGATGTGGTGCAAAATGTCATGCTCCAAAGAGAATTTTTGCCTATAACTGACATGTAAGAAATGGGACAAAACTCCAGGTAGGAGCTGGGGAGGGAACACAGAGGGTTAGAGCAGTGGTTCTCAACCAGGGGTACACATAATCAGCTCCATCAATGACAAATCATCCAAAAAGCCATGCCTGGTTGAAAAAGATGCATGCAGTTTGCATAAATCCTCTTGCATCCAAGAAGCCCTCACCAAAGAAAGGGGGATGGGCGGAATAGGTATCTAAGTGTGGGTACAGGGAAGGTTTTCACTGAGATCAAGCTGTGATATGGAGTCTCATGTGGACTGGGGGCATGTAAGAAAGGACAAAAGGGAGAGAGAGGTGGTTTGTGAAAGAGAAATCACCAGGACAAACTATGCAGGGAATGAGATTTATGCATATTTGATAGGTCAATTAGGAGACCTAGAATGGCTGACAGTGTCCCTTTAAGTTTTATAACTACGTAAATGATTCATCCATTCTTCACATAATGAGCAGTTAGACTATTAAGTGACCTCAACTTGCCTGAGGCCCTTAATTCCCAACTAGTTACTGCCAGGAGGGTGAAGACCTAACTATATAATGAGTCATTAATGCTTAAAAGAGGAGAAACATCCCCCTGATGCTTCTGCATCCTACATGAAGAAAGCATGTGCTCTCCCACCACCAATCAGACAGGTTTTGACTAGGCTCCGATGTAGAGGCATGTTAGAAGGTGTTAGCTACCGTGTGCTAACATATATGTTTTAACAGTCTAAATCAGAGAGAGCAGTTTATTATTTAACATGTGCTAAGCTGGTCAAGTTAAAGATGAGGCTCCTTCCAGGCTTCAAACTGACCAGTTTAGCGTGTGTTAAAGTCTAAACTTCCTTGTCTACATCAGACATTTAGAATGCAGTCGTTAGCATCTTTTAGCTAACACCTACAAACAAACCAAAAAGGTCTCGTTTACCTTGGGAAATTGACTGGAATAGCTATTTCAGAATAAGCTATTTCAAATAGCCTCCCCATGTAGACAGCTTTCCAGAATTCTGTTCTGGTCAATTTCCCTATGTAGACAAGGCCTAACTCCAAGTGGAGACCAAGCCGAGAGATCCTTCCACTGTGTGTGATGCTAGTAAGTGGTGGCATTTTTGCTGAGGAGGGCTCTATTGTATGGAATTGGCCCCTCTGAAATCACTCATCCTCAATTTTAAAAAGCACCTTGAATGACGGTATTTCCCGCAAAAAAGAGGTTTCACAATCCCCACTGATGGCCCTTTAGTTTGTACCTTCCCTTCAAAAAGAAGCTTACAAGAAGTGGAAGATTGGACAAATGACCAGGAAGAGTATAAAAATATTGCTCGGGGATGCAGGAGTGAAATTAGGAAGGCCAAATCACACCTGGAGTTGCAGCTAGCAAGAGATGTTAAGAGTAACAAGAAGGGTTTCTTCAGGTATGTTAGCAACAAGAAGAAAGTCAAGGGAAGTGTGGGCCCCTTACTGAATGAGGGAGGCAACCTAGTGACAGAGGATGTGGAAAAAGCTAATGTACTCAATGCTTTTTTTGCCTCTGTCTTCACAAACAAGGTCAGCTCCCAGACTACTGCACTGGGCAGCACAGCATGGGGAGGAGGTGACCAGCCCTCTGTGAAGAAAAGTGGTTCGGGACTATTTAGAAAAGCTGGACGAGCACAAGTCCATGGGGCCGGATGCGCTGCATCCAAAAGTGCTAAAGGAGTTGGCGGATGTGATTGCAGAGCCATTGGCCATTATCTTTGAAAACTCATGGCGATCCGGGGAAGTCCCGGACGACTGGAAAAAGGCTAATGTAGTGCCCATCTTTAAAAAAGGGAAGGAGGAGGATCTTGGGAACTACAGGCCAGTCAGCCTTACCTCAGTCCCTGGAAAAATCATGGAGCAGGTCCTCAAGGAATCAATTCTGAAGCACTTAGAGGAGAGGAAAGTGATCAGGAACAGTCAGCATGGATTCACCAAGGGCAAGTCACGCCTGACTAATCTAATTACCTTCTATGACGAGATAACTGGCTCTGTGGATGAGGGGAAAGTAGTGGACGTGTTGTTCCTTGACTTTAGCAAAGCTTTTGACACGGTCTCCCACAGTATTCTTGCCAGCAAGTTAAAGAAGTATGGGCTGGATGAATGGACTATAAGGTGGATAGAAAGTTGGCTAGATTGTCGGGCTCAACGGGTAGTGATCAATGGCTCCATGTCTAGTTGGCAGCCGGTATCAAGTGGAGTGCCCCAAGGGTCGGTCCTCAGGCCAGTTTTTTTCAATATTTTCATAAATGGTCTGGAGGATGGTGTGGATTGCACTCTCAGCAAGTTTACAGATGACACTAAACTGGGAGGAGAGATAAATACGCTGGAGGGTAGGGATAGGATACAGAGGGCCCTAGACAAATTAGAGAATTGGGCCAAAAGAAATCTGATGAGGTTCAACAAGGACAAGTGCAGAGTCCTGCACTTAGGATGGAAGAATCCCATGCACCACTACAGACTAGGGACCGAATGGCTCGGCAGCAGTTCTGCAGAAAAGGACCTAAGGGTTACAGTGGATGAGAAGCTGGATATGAGTCAACAGCGTGCCCTTGTTGCCAAGAAGGCCAATGGCATTTTGGGATGTATATGTAGGGGCGCTGCCAGCAAATCGAGGGACGTGATCGTTCCCCTCTATTCGACATTGGTGAGGCCTCATCTGGAGTACTGTGTCCAGTTTTGGGCCCCACACTACAAGAAGGATGTGGAAAAATTGGAAAGAGTCCAGCGGAGGGCAACAAAAATTAGGGGACTTGAACACATGACTTATGAGGAGAGGCTGAGGGAACTGGGATTGTTTAGTCTGCGGAAGAGAAGAATGAGGGGGGATTTGATAGCTGCTTTCAACTACCTGAAAAGGGGTTCTAAAGAGGATGGATCTAGACTGTTCTCAGTGATAGCTGATGACAGAACAAGGAGTAATGGTCTCAAGTTACAGTGGGGGAGGTTTAGGTTGGATATTAGGAAAAACTTTTTCACTAGGAGGGTGGTGAAACACTGGAATGCATTACCTAGGGAGGTGGTGGAATCTCCTTCCTTAGATATTTTTAAGGTCAGGCTTGACAAAGCCCTGGCTGGGATGATTTAGTTGGTCCTGCTTTGAGCAGGGGGTTGAACTAGATGACCTCCTGAGGTCCCTTCCAACCCTGATATTCTATGATTCTATGATTCAATCTCTCCTCCCTGGTTAATTTGCACGCTCAATTGTTTTTGAAGTATCTATAAGGATATTAGTACAATATACAAGTATATATTTGTTATTGTATTATGTTTTAATGAGGAAGGTAGATAAATAAATTCAATTCTAATTCTTACTCCTAGGGGGCTCTCAATTAAAGAGTATCTGGTTCCAGAGTCATCCTGTTCAGAGCCTCTTGGCTTAGTCTAAAGGCTCACAGATAACCAAAAATATTCCTGATTCTGCCCTATACAACATGGAGTCTCTGCTATCTTCCATGTTAGCTTAGTCATATTTCCTTGCCTATCAGCATCTATTTCTATTCCAACTTTATTTGATTCTTCTCATCCAGAAACAAAAAAGCAAATTGCACACCCCAGTTTGTCTCTCACACAGGAATCAGACTGCTAGTCTGGTTACAGGACTAGACAATTTTCAGAGCCTGAAAATGTACGAATATAAAGACAGGAAGATGTTCTTTATCTTTACAGATCCACTTCTCTGAACTGTAACCGGAGTTTTGTTTTTCTCACCAACCAGCTGTGAACTAATTACAAGAAGTTCTAACTAGTCAAGCTCCCTCTCCAAACATATGGATCCAATTAAGTCAAACTGCAGCTGATTTTAATCAATCTTCCTTGAAGCAGCCAAACTTGAAGAATCTCTTCTCCTTCAACTTGAAGGGCTGAGGAGAGCAGGAAAAGCAGGAGAGTGGTATTTGCATAAGGAACACTTCACCATCCGCTCCATTGCCCGTAAACAAGACTCCTAGCAGTAATAAATGCTAATTGAGCACTCTTCAGAAGTCTTTCCTCCCATTTTCTCCAAAAAGCACTGATTTGATCAGTCCCTTTTGTTCCTGGCTTCAAGTTGCAGTTTCCCCCAATGAGTAGAGGGCAGATTGCCTGAAGTGTTCTGGACTGTTTAACAAACTAAGCCACTTTCTGAGACAGCAGCAACAGTCTGCCCACAATATGCAAAAGCAAGTCATAGCAGCAGATATGCTCTCCTATTCCAGCAGTGGTTGCCATAGCAGAAATGGATGCAGATGAGTGAACACTTAAATGTATGTGATCCCTCAGCCTTCATACCAGCTGATCTCCCCCTACCTCAGGTTCAAAAGATTTCAGTTAGATGTGTCACGGGAAAGGAGTGATGATGTCTTCCCGCAATCCAAACATTTTTTCAGGTTTTTTTAAATTTGAGGTTTTTATTAGCAGTAAAGATCTAAACAGCAAGTAATATCCATGCTATTGTGTTTATACCAATGAAGGAAAATCAATCCAGCCCCCAGCTAGGTGTCAAGAGCCAAAGGGATATTGGGAATTGAAGGGTGTGAAAGTTGATGGAGCCTCTAGCCACAATTGAAGATGTCCCCAAGCAAGCAGAGAATACAAAGAGGCACAGTCTATATACGCTGCTGCAGATATTCATCAATTTCTTCACTTGCTAATACAGGCTCGGGGAGTATAAATCACATACCTCCTAATACAACAATAGCTTTCAAAGCACATACCTGCCCTCTGGCCCAGTTAGTGCCATATAGTTCACTGAATGGCAGTATCACTGCCAGCAGCCAATTCAGGGACAGGCAAAGGCAAAATGGCCATACTCAGACACACAGGCATGTGACAATGTGTGAGAATTTTTTTGAAGATAACTTTTTCATGGGTCAATACAGTCAAACCTTAGTGGTCCTGAACTCTTGGCTACTAAAGGCTGGACATGTCCCTTCAGGTTTGAATTCACTGCATATGGTTTTATGGACTGATCAGACTTCAGTACATAAAGATTGGTGCACTTAAATTGTTATGCTTGATTTCACTCACTTTCTGTCACACCCCTCTCCCTAACACAACAACAAATTTTGTACACTCTCTTGTAAGTAACTTTTATTTATTCCAATAATGGCTTATTTATTTATTTTTAAAGGAAGTGCTACAGATTTTTTTTTTTAAAAAAAACCTCTGCCAAATCTTAATCTGTTCATTGTCTTCTACCTCTTTTACTTCTTTATTTTCTCTGATCCTTTGTTTTTCCCACTTCTGAAACTTCACTAGGGGACTTTTTCTTCAGTAAATTTTAAAAAGTTATTTTGTAACATTACCATTTGTTCTCCTTTCTTGCTTTTCTTTCTGACAAAGATATTATTTTAACCCATCATCTCCCGGATTTCTACCTCAGGAGTAAGCAACAAATAATAAACTGACTTGGGCATGTTCCAGTGACTCCATTTGAGTGCAGAATTACCTTTTTCCAACATATTCTCCTTGCACTATCTGACTGCAGAGATTAATAGCTGGATAACCCATATTTAATGGTATTCAGCAGCAGATAACCCAGTCCGCAGCAGTGCCTAGAGTCAACAGAAGTGTTTACACAGGATGCAATTCTGAGCCTGGGCCTGCTGGGGACTTGGGACTCAAGTAATGAATAATTAATCTTCATTAGCAGGCAGGGCCACTGAGCAATTTTTATACTGAGGGTGCTGAAAGCCTTTGAACAAAACCAGAAACCCAGAATATGCTGGAAGTGGTGCATTCGGTTGCTATTATTACTTCAAGCCAGGGGGTGCTGTTGCACCTCCAGGACCAGAACCCCTGGTAGCAAGGCTGTTTTTACCTTGTAGACAGTTCTGATCTCTTGACCACTCAACTGGGTGGGTACTGATCAGTAATTCACATCTTTTCAGCACTCAGACTTGCACAGATCCGTCTCCATTTGGAGAAATTGCAGTTGCCCAAGGAGTTAATCTATAGTGTTCTCCTTTCCTTGCTATTCACTTCCTGATTCAAAGGAACCAGAACTCCAAGCTCATAAGATATGCACAAACAGTGGGAAGATAAGGAGAAGTTAAACAAATAACTAAGTCCAAGCCTTAGCCCTCCCAAACTAAAACCAAGAACGTTGTTAACTTAGTCCAGTTCTCCTCATGTGGGTTCTCCACCTAACCTCTACTGATGGGGCTGGTTTCTCCTTCTTGAACCAGCTCAGACAGATAACCTCTTCTCCTTCTCTATGCCTGCCTGTCCTCTTGTCTTCTTCACATCTTTTCCTTTTCCCTGCATTCTTAGGTCTTTTTTGTTCCTCTCCAGTCCCCTCACATAGCCCTGATCTGCACCACACCATTATTAAACTCTAGGGTTCTGAGCACTGCCACTGAATTGCACTATTGTGATATGCGCTACTAGAACCTGGGATGAGTTCAAACTACTTTTGTTTGAATTGTGAATTTTGTGAAGAATACAACAGTCACTGCGCCACCCAAGTCTGCTGACATGGTGGGCGAGTGGTTTTATTATACCATGAAGGCTCTGTCTCAGCTTTGTCTTTGATGTCCTGATCCCAGCCTTTATCATTGCATCATGTTCACAGCATTAAATGAGCTCAGCTACCAAAAGGACCACACCTACCCACCCACTTCTGTCTAAAATAAGACAATTAGCAAAACTATATGAAAGGCTCTGAACCTTTCCTGCTGCAGACAGACCTTAGAAGCTTGGTGCTTTTAGCATCTCAAGGGCGTGGCTACTGGCATTGCTGACACTGATTTCAAACACTAGATCTCTCTGAGAATCCAAAACAAAACAGGGAATTACTCTGGCCAGAATGGTGATGCCCCAGTGCTGGGAGCTGGCAGCTAGCCTGAGGCAGTGAGGACAGATTAAATATGATTTGAATGAGTTGTAACCTGCTCTGAAACCAAAGCTGCTGTTGTGTATGTTTGGAGACCGGAGCATCAGAACACCAAACCCAATGTTTTCATCTCCTTCTGATGACAGAAACCCAATTAAAGGAGAGCTGGGTGACAGGTTTCACGCTAACCACGGCTCAGCAGAGGCGCTCAACAGCTCTCAGCTCCCTGCTTTATCAAAGCTGTCACTTCCCCCTTCTCCAGGAATTGGTAATAAAAAAGAGATTTGATTTGCCTCTAATAGGTGTCAAGATAAAATCAATGGTCTGCCTGAAATTCGGGTAATTTCAAACCTGCAGGTTTTCTACCATCATAAAGCAATTTACACAAAAAGGAAAAAAAGAGAAAGAAAGAAAAATTAAAAGAATGAAATGTTACAAGGCTGGGTTGTTCGGCACATCAGAGAAAGATAACACTGCTCGGAGCAGGATGGCCTTTGATTAAACACAAAATAGGCTTCGCTTCTCGCTCACTCCGGCTTCTTTCAAACAGAAGATGCTTTAAATGTAACACTCCCACCCCTCCCTCTGCACAGAGTAACAGTGTTTCAGAGATGAGAGCAGCCTGAGTAAGCATCCCCTTCTATTACTGCCAGCTTCAGGGAGAGGAAGGCTTCACTGCTGTATCCAGAATAAAAAAGTTGAAACTCTTGCTTATGAGATGGGCGAAGCATCAGCCTCAGCAAAAATATGGGGAAATCCTGCAGTGCCATGGTAAAATCAGCACTTTAGCTTTTCTTTCACTCAGATTTCTTATTTCATACTTTCCTCCTCTTGGGGAGAGTGTGTGGATCGCTGCCACCACAACCTGTTCCTTCCATACCCCATCATCATGTTCTGGACTTGAATAGCTCTTATCAGATAAGGCCGCAAGCTATTGAGCGTTGCTCAGTGTGAATGGTAATGATGGTGGGAAGCTGTAATGTAAACAGCGCCGAGGCATTTTTACCAACCTGTCATCATAGTGGAAAACGCAGTCTATACAACAGCTCCCAGCGCTGCTCGAGCTGCAGCAGTGGTTAGTTATGGCTGTGAAGTTTGCTCGCACAGACAAAGGTTTGGAGGCTTCTAAACAGAAGTATACCCAAGTATACTGGAAAAAGCATCTGTTCTTGCATGCCTGAATACAACACCAAAATCTCAATATGAGAACATCGTACACAGATAAGGGTTTGTGGGATGGGCTTGGTTTGGGCTGAAGGGGAAGGATCTGTGGACTGTGAAAGGAACTTCTGGAAGTTTGTCAGTATACTCATCCATCAAGGCTGGACTGTGCCAAGCTATTCAGCCCTTCTGGCCCTGTCCCACTTCTTACCTGGAGAGTGAGCTTCTCCAATTTCATTTCCAGAGTCTTGTTCTCTTCTTCTAGCCGCCCTCGCTCAACCTCCAACTCTTCAATTTTTAACCTGTAAAGACGGGGGGAAGAAATACACTGAAACTCCGAATGCTCTAACCCTGCTTTAGTCCCACCACTGGAAAGAGCAAAATAATGAGGACCCAAAGACAGAAATCACACACCTGTCCAAAAATATTCTTCCAATGGTAAGATACCACATTAAATGAAAAGAATAAAACAACATTATTGCACTGTTAAGTATGCATAGGTAAAAGACCAATTTATCAGGAAATTCAATAGTTACAGTTCCTACACCAATATTACCTTGGCCATGTCAAGGGGGTGTTTTTTCAGAGTGTCTGTGGTTGCTCTTTAAAGAGAAAAAACTAATTAAGCTAGTTAATAATGTTCTAGACACCGGCAACGATTGTACTGCCACCGAAGACCGCGACGGGACTTTGGCGGCAGCTCAACAGCCTACGGCTATTTTCGGAGGCACGTCAGCGGAAGGTCTTCTCTTCCACTCTTCACCTGGGGATGCGCGAGCCAAAAAGATTGGAGACCCCTGTTCTAGACGGTCATAAATATAAAGGGAAGGCTAATCACCTTTAAATCCCTCTTGGCCAGAAAAAAACCCTTTCACCTGTAAAGGGTTAAGAAACTAAAGATAACCTAGCTGACACCTGACCAAAATGACCAATGAGGAGACAAAATACTTTCAAAGCTGGGGAGGGGGGTGGGAGGAGGAAACAAAGGCGCTCTCTGTCTGTGTGTTGCTTTTGCCGGGACCAGAGCAGGAATGCAGGGCAGAACTCCTGTAAAAAGCCAGTAAGCAATCTAGTTAGATATGCGTTAGATTCTCTTTTGTTTACATGGCTGATAAAATAAGCTGTGCTGAATAGATATTCCTGTTTTTGTGTCTTTTTGTAACTTAAGGTTTTGCCTAGAGGGATTCTTTATGTTTTGAATCTGATTACCCTGTAACGTATTTACCATCCTGATTTTACAGAGGTGATTCTTTTACTTTTTCTTTAATTAAAATTCTTCTTTTAAGAACCTGATTGCTTTTTCATTGTTCTTAAGATCCAAGGGTTTGGGTCTGTGTTCACCTATGAAAATTGGTGAGGATTTTTTATCAAGCCTTCCCCAGGAAAAGGGGTGTAGGGCTTGGGGGGATATTTTGGGGGAAGACATCTCCAAGTGGGCTCTTTCCCGGTTATATTTGTTAGACGCTTGGTGGTGGCAGCAATAAAGTCCAGGGACAAAAGGTAAAATAGTTTGTACCTTGGGAAAGTTTTAACCTAAGCTGGTAAAAATAAGCTTAGGGGGTTTTTCATGCAGGTCCCCACATCTGTACCCTAGAGTTCAGAGTGAGGAAGGAACCTTGACGTAGACACTGAAAAGTCATACATAACTCAGGTAAAGAGTGGCTGGCGAAAAGGATGAGAGGCACTCTCCTGTCATTCCATATAAACCACTAACGTCCTGGGCACCTGCTTTTTCCAGAAGCTGTTGCAGTATGACAGCATCTTCAGATGTAACTTAGCGTTACTCCTCACATTGTGTTTAAAAGTGCTTTTAACCCTTCAGGACATACCAAAGGAAGAGAGAATTTTTTTCTGTAAGGAAAAAAACATAGCAGCTACTGAAGGTCGGAATCAGATACCCAAAACATTCAGAGTGAATGACAGCCTCATATTCAATATTCTGCATTTTGGCTCAAAACCTCTAACAAATCTCTCAACACCACCCACCCTCCCCAACTAAGGGGTGATATTTCCTACAGAACAAGCACTCTGCCTGTGGTACCAGCTGAGGGCTGCCCTCCAATACCACATGTAAATGTCTCCAGAGAAAGCAGAGTTTGAAAAAAGATCAAGCTGAAACTGGATTATGGTTGAGCCATGATGTTTATATGGTATTTCAAATGTACTTTTAAGGTTTAATAACTGATTCCTGTCCTCAATTTAACGCCCAGGAAGACATGGTGCTTTATACACGGGTGCTGTTCTAGTGGGATAGAGAATGTGTGTTCAGAATGTTTGTTATAGTCTGAGATGCCTGCCATTTTTCAGTACAGTCTGTCTAATGTTTTCCCCCTCTGGTCACTGAGTGAGATTTTTTACTTGTCTAATGAACATTCAGCTAGTTGAATCGTTCAATTGTTTACATTTTCACTCTGCCTCCTTCTACAAAGAGAGAGATGTGCATTTATGAAATGGAGCATCCAAGGGTATATCTACATTGCAATTAGACACCGGAGACTGGCGTGTGCCAGCTGACTTGGGCTTGCAGGGCTCGGGGTGGCGGGGCTGTTTAATTGCCGTGTAGATGTTCAGGCTCAGGCTTCAGCCCAAGCTCTGGGACCCTCCTGCCTCGCAGAATCCTAGAGCCTGGGCTCCATCCCAAACCTCTGCACCACAATTAAACAGCCCCTTAGTCTGAGCCCTGCAAGTCTGAGACAGCTGGAACAGGCCAGCTGCAGGTTTTGAATTGCAGTGCAGAAGTACCCCAACAGACTACAGCCAAAGGCACCTGCTCCCCACCCTCACTGTAATGGAGAACCAGGGTTCAATATCTCTCCTTTATTGACTTGGAACCCAAGCAATGGCTTGTCTCTTGTGCTGGCTGCTGGGGCCAGCACTGCTATTCTCACTCCTCTACTGGTCTATGTTTGACACTGTAAAGTGCCCTGGATCTCCACTGGGGGATATTGAGAACCATAGGCAAACAGTCTGTGCTACTTGGTCTTTCCTAAACAGCCCACGGGAGCACTTCCCAGTGGCAAAGAGAGAGAGGCATGGGAGAGCCTCTCAGTATATAACATAGGAGAGCACTTGCAGTTCGCAGTTAAACTACCAGAGAAGATACTTACTTGTCATTGACATTTTTAATTTGAGTAAACTCAGACTCAGGGGCCGGTTGGTGTTGTGTTTGGATTCTCCAATGGGCATAAAGGCAGTGTTAACCTACATGCTACCTTGTGCTCCACTCATCTAGGTGCCAACAATAAAAAATATGGCAACCATTTTCTCCCCAATTCTTACCTCTCAACTTGTGCACCAGAGTTACTCTTCCTCAGCTGTAGGTTGTTCTACAGGTGTTTGTAAGGAGAACAATCCAGGACAGACTCAAATGACCAACGACAAAAAGTAAACTAGAAAGAGATCAGGGCTCAGTACGGTCACCTATCAATTTAACATTTGACCTAGACTGAATACAAATGCAGCTTTTCGGTGGGAGGAGGAAAGAATTGTCATTTACTCGCTACAATATTGATACTATAAAATGCTGAGTTTTACTGGTGCAGGAAGCCTCGTTGAAATTCACCGTTGACTATCTACCCATTCATTCGTTACAAAGAAGCTTGAAAACATGCAATTGTTTCAATTCTTGACAAGACTGCATCAAATCTCTTATGGGGCTTTCCTGGAGCAGATGCAGTGAAACTTAAAGTAACTCAAAAGAGAAGACTGTAAAGGCACAATGTTTTATGACACTGCCTCCCAAGCTCTAAGGGGGAGATCTAGTTAGTGAAAGATCACCAAGGAGTTGCATTTGCTCTGACCTGTGTATCTACCCCAGTATCTTGGTCTTGCATGTGTCTCCAATTCCAGACAGTTGGAATCATTCTGGTGTTGGGCCCACATCATATATACCCCTGTCCCAATTTAGAAGGACAAAACAACAAAGGGGAAAAAAGCCTACATCTCCAACAAAGCCTCGTCTACCAGGAAAGGCTGATCCATGAAAGACCTCACCATGCAAATCTCATTTATCTGGGAACTGCTTAGATGCTATGGTGATGGGTGCCATAGTAACACCTGAGGCAGACAGACTGATCATTCCTATTTTTTAAGCAGAAAAAAATGAAGTATTTCTCCAACTCTCTCCTTCCAGAAAACTGTCAGAGTCCAATGGAGCTAACAGGTGCTCCCATTTTTCTCCTTATTGTCCTTATTTATAAGATTAAAATGTCGGCAGCTATAGCTGAGCACAGTGTGATTGACAGCATAGTATTGCCACTGATAGGGGCCTCTCTCACGGTATGCCCCATCTGTGAAGAGGGCACTGCCATGTAGAAAAGCTACTGCTGAACTGGAAACTATTGAACGGAACAGAAAATGTATGTGTGGAGAAGACACTATTAAGGGATCCAGATGGCAATGAGATGGTGTTAGAAACAGAGCAGAGATTTCCAGCAAGTGTGACTAACAGGCATTGACAAGGACATGAATTTCTTTTGAATCACTGTAACGCTACCTACTCACTAAATCCATAGACAACACTTAGGATTTACTGGAGTTTCTGTTTGACAGCAGAAAGAAAAAGTTCAGATTTGTTCCAGTTGAAAAGATCCTTCAGCTGTTGCCACTTAAGTCTTTACTAAAGCTGTTTTTTAATGTATTACTTTTATTTATTCGTTATAAAACAACAGCCTTTGTGGATTTATCATCACCCAAGTAAAACGTGTTACTGACTAAACATGGTTTGTTATACCCTGTGGTCAACAAACTAAATTGTTCGACCACCCTTTCCCATTATGAGAGCTGAACAATATGGCAAATATGATTTACAGGGGACAAGGGGAATGACAGCATTAATAATGTCTTTTATTGTCTCCTCGGAAGTAATAAAGTTGGGAAAGAATTTCACATTTAGAGCTATAAAAGGTCTGACAAAAGAGCACTTTGTTCTCGGGGGGAGAGGGAGAAAAACTGATAAAGTCTTTCAAGCTTCTCACTGAAAATTTACTTTCCATACTAAAGAAAAAGGAGACAAAATATTTTTTTTAAAGCTTTCACGCACTCACAGGATGTGAATACAGATTTAAGGGATTAATGTGGATTTCATTGTCCTTTGTGACTATCCTGCATTTGTTTTCAGAAGTTAGCTTTTAACAGTGAAGTTTATATGGAAATGCCTGGAGGCACACAGTACTTTCCTGTTCCTTTCTCTGGCTTCTGACGGTTCCCTTCAATTTTTCAGGTTCCTTCAGGAGAGCAGCTAACTGGTGGGGTTGGGCTTAGTCCAGGAGAGTGGGTGCATCGGATTGTAGATGAATGGTGTGTTGAGGCCCATGGTAAATGTTAGCAGTGAAAATAATTCCCTCATGAAGTGTGGGGTTTCTTTCCCCACCTTCCAATTTGGAGAGTTTGTATTCTTCTTCCACCTGTTTTCTGCCAAAGTGAATTTGTAATGGCAAATTGTACGGGGAAAGAATGTAAGTACAGTTGTGCTCCTAGTTCCTGCATCCCCACTGGCAGCAGGCACTAGACTCCAATGACTAGAGACATACCACAAACAAGGAGCAGCAGTGTGAACTGGTGGTGTGGAACCACGCAGGGACAGCTCCTCGAGGACTTTGTCTACATTACCAAGTTTGGTCGCCAAAAACTGCCTTTTGGTGACAAAGCAGTGAAAGCGTACACACTGCAATGTGACTTTTGTCGGAAAAACTCCCGGTTTCGGCGACAAAAAACTTCCACCCCATAGGAGAGACTTTCAGTGTTTTGATCTCTACTGCCCTGCAGGCATGTGCCCCTCCCCTTTCAAAGCCGCAGAAAGTATCTGACAGCTGAGTGTGCTGCTCCCTTTGGGGAACAAAGAGCAAATAATTGGAATGCTCCTGTTCTGCCCTGCACTAGGAATACAGCGGCAGGCTGACGGCTGTCGCAGGGAAGGGGGAAGGAGAGACTGCTGCGCTGCTTTGACACTCCTCAGCATAGAAAGCTCACAGAGCTGCTCATGAGGCCGCTCCGGGCTCCTGAGGAGGCTGTGGGAGAACTGGGAGGGAATCCTCCCAAGATGCGCAGCGATCAGCTCCGCCTTCCCACAACACTGCACTGTGGGATACATACCCACAATGCATTGCTCACACTGTTGATGACAGTGCCCACAATGTGGACATGGTCTGCCAACAGAGGGAGTAAGTGTGAACACCCTTTGGCGATTTTTGTTTTGTCAACTTTTGGGTGTCGACATAAGTTTTGCCAACAAAATTTGATAGTGTAGTAGACAAAGCCTTAACACTGTAATGGAGAAGGAGGGGAGGGCACAATGATTCCTTCCCCACCAGATTCCCCTTCCCACCCTCCAAAACCTCTCCTTCCTCATCACACCCACCCAACTCATTTTTGCTGCAGGGAGCCACCTGCAGGCGGCCATGTGAAGGGTTCTCCCATGGTCCACTGCGAGAGCAGCTATGGACACACAGAACATTTAAAGACTATTATATTGATTTTACAAATGTTATATGTATCTTTATGGAGCGACTTGTAGTTGTATTCCTGGCTAAATGGGGGGAGTCAAAGGGTTTTCTGCAGGAACTAATATCAAGAGTGCGGGGGTAATTAGAGCAAATTCCTAATGCAGGTATCTACTCTGTGGAAGTTTCACCCCCTAGGGGAAATAGCATGTATAGGTCTGACCTGGTTCAAGAGGCCTGGTAAACAAAGAACATCCTGGAGAGGGCTGATCTTGACCTTGGAGAGGGCCACTCATGCTTAATCCAAGAATGGACATGAGACTGTGATGCAGAGGGGCAGGCCCTGCAGTACTTTGGAAACAGACAGGGTTTCCATGTGGAAGATGGTGACACCTGATAAGCTAGATGTTTACTGTTTGTAAGATACCTTTGTTTTGTGACACCTGGCTGATCACCAGATACTCCGTCACTGCCCCTAAGAGAACAAAACTATGGCTGCTGAACTAAAGTCAGACCTGCTGAGATAATCTCAGTGATTTGCAGGAGTCTGCAGCCTAAGACCCCAGTCAGGAGGGAGTGGATAGCGAGATCCCACTTCAAGAAAGACAATTAGAGGCCTGAGACTAGGTGAGGTTGCCACAAGAAGGATCACAATTGTTCAGAAGTGCAGCTATCTTGGGAAACGTGACAACCACAACAAACTATTCCAGTTCCCATGCAAGGGGGAACCCTGTGAAAATTTCTCATGATTCCGTGACAGCAAGGGTTTACCTGTGTTACAGCAAGCGAGCTCTTTACTGATTCCCAGCCCTAGTGCATGGGGGAATGCCAGAAGCAGGAGAGGTGGAACACCATTCCATTCCTAGATTGGGTAACTCTGGAACCACAAACCAAGTGTTTTCTCCCTAATTCTGCAGAGAAGAGAATTCCATGTTCTGCTAGACAGAAAGCAGAAGGAAGACAATGATATTTGAAGTAGGCTGCTCCTGAGAAGAAAACAGACTACAGCAGCAGAGCAGTCCATCTACTTGTGTGGAGAAGGGGATGAGAAGTTGCTCACTAGCCCCAGATTGAAGAAGCCTCCAGCTGAAAGAAAACACTTCATACAGTGTGTGTTTTCTGTTGGAAACCCATGGCCCACGAAACTTGCATATGCTGAGCAGCAAGAAGGGATGAAATCAAATGAACAACTTTATACTGTTTCCATCCACCTTGCAAAGAGAGTCATAAAATTGTGACAAGAAAAGGAAAGAAATCCAAGTTCACATCCTTGCATGCCACACCACGCAGGCCTGCCTAATCACCAAATCACCAACACCAGGGTTTTGAACATGTTCTGTATTTTATTAAATACACCAGCACCACCCTTGCAACAAAAAACGGTTCAATGACAGACTTCCATCTGAACAAAGAAGGTTTAGCTACACTGGGAATCTACCAAAAATAATCTTATAGTAGATCTGAAGGGTCAAATGTCTCAGATGACCCTAGCTGCAAAAGTGTGCGGTCCTGGAAGTGTTCGTGGTGTGTGTGTGGTGGTGGGGCGGGAGGTGGACGGTGCTACTATGAGAGGCAGCCCCAGAAACTTGGCCTCTTAGCCTGACACAACTTTCAGTTCTGCCTTCAATTTATTGCTCCTCACTGGAGAACTGTTCCAGAATATAAATGGCTTTGCTGGGGAGGAGCCCACTTCTGGGACACTCTATTTGAATCCTGAAGCACAATTTAAATGAAAGAAGCAGAGTTATGGGGTTGACAGGCAAAGGACTCACACTTAAAAAAAGTTCTATTTAGACTGCCACGCCTTTAAGAGCAGGACAGGGGCTTCCTCTGCTTGCAGAGCACCTAGCACATAACTGGTGCTCAGTAATAGAATCATTGCAAGAGATCTGACAGTGCCATTTGTGAAATCTAGGTTTGCAAATCAGGGAAAAGATGGACAAAGTGAGAAATGAGATCCATTTCCACTGTAAGGCAGACATCGGCAATCTCAGGAAGTCCTGGAGTATGTGGAAATCCAGTTGTTTTGTTTTCTGCCATCCTTGAAGTTGCTCAGCTAATAGATGGCAAATGCTGTTTAATGAAGATAAACACTGAATAATGAATCTTGGAGGTGAAAATATAGAGACTGGACTTGCTCCTAAATGGAAAGGGTGCTGCAGTCCATACCAACCAGGAGAGATGGGGAGACTGGGGAGTTACTGTAGAAATCTCCTGAAAGCCTCCGGCTCCCAGAAGACAGCAAACAGGATGCTGGTTTTACTGATAGAGAAGCTAATATTAATCAGAATAAGGGATGAGCTGTATTGCTGCTGGAGAGATTTTGAACACCCCGGTAGCACTGCAAACACCGTGCTTCAGGATAGTCCTATGTGCCCCCTGGAGAAAGTGAAAGGCAGAATGAGATCAAGCCTCAAACCAACACTCACACCATGAATAAGGATTTAGGAAGAACTGATTTACCCTCATGGGAGTGGGGGAACAAAACCATAGTGTGACCGACAGTACCATCTCATTAAAAGATGATTTGGTGGAGGGAGGCCTCCAAAATTCTGCCACTCCATCTTGTGGGAGCTGTCCCTGAGAAATACATCCCAAAGGGCAGTTTAAGAGCTCTCTATTGTATTAAAACAGCTTAGCTGAACACTGGCCATTTTCAAATCCATTCCATTCTAATACTGAACAACGCTTCCAGAGCTGTAAAACAAGCCAGGAGGGGGGGATTTAGAAAATCCATAAAATGCAGGCCAGTAATTTGTGCCTCCTGCAAATCCTGCTTTCGTTCTTGAGAGGCCGCAATACTTTTACAGTGATGGAACTGAAAATAGAAAAGAATTAAGAGAAGGAAATCCAGCCAAAATCTCACTTCAGCTCAGAACCACAAATGCAAGTTGTCAAGATCGAACAGATTGGCTCAGTTTAAAAAGAAGGAACTTTATTAAAACATTCTGGATACAGATGAACTTTCTGTGTTCGGTATTTATTGTTTCACCTACCTTGGAACAGGAGCTGTAAATACTTTAATAAATACACTGAAAGGTTGTCTAGTTTCATTGTAGCTTTTGTAAGTGCTTATGTATCCTCTGCTGAAATGCTGTTTTGTAACTTCTCTCTCATTGAATCACAACATGTATCCCTCTACCATCTGCAATTGCACACTAGGAGAACCATTTTTCTTTTCTCTCCAGCACGGGAAGCACATCAGTATTACAAAAGGCTGTTTCTAAGCCTCTCTCCGTGGATGCCAACAGGTCCTGAACTTAAAGTCCAGATCCAGTAAAAATAAAAAACAAACAGCAAAGCTGTTCCACAAAGAGGGAAGTAAATGGGGTGATGAAGGAGCCACTGCAACATGAATTAACAGAGGAAAAGAGACTCAAGCAGATTCCAAACCAGAGCATGGAGAAACCCCAGGTAGAAAAATGGTCTGAAAATGACAGTGTGTAAGAAAGGCTGGAGGCCACAGAGCTTTTCCCTGGCTCCTGGAATTTTCCTGGGTTTTGGGGGGTGAAATGAGCATGAGGTGAAGGTAGGTGGACAAAGAAGGATTCTACTATGAAAATATCCTATCAGGAAAAGGTCAGTGTAATGACCAGCCCTAAAGCTTAGTTACTTATACTGTAAGCTTCCTGGGGCTGTCTTTTTGTTGTGTGTTTGTATAATCCACACACCACCTGGGTGTGGTGTTCTGTCCCATGTAGGGGCACCGAGACCACTTAGAGATAAATTAGTCTGCTCTACGGCCTTAGCTAAGAGCCATATGGCTTTTAGTTCATGCAATAGAGGCTCATGCACTAAGCTCCAGAGGTCCCAGGTTCAATCCCGTCTGCTGATGACCAGGGTCTGTCAGTATTACATTTGTTCAGATGGGGTTCCAGTCTCTGACCGGAGTTCCTAGGTGCTACCACAATATAAATGATGAGGATGCAGCATTTGTTTCTTTTTATAATACCAACTTGGTCTTTCCCTTCTCCCCAACTGTGTAACAAATAGAAGGAACAGCCCCTAGCACATGCTCACCTGAGTGCGTTCACTTCCTCAGTAGTTATGAAGGTGCTCTGCGCTGCTGTGCATGCCTGAGACTTCAGGCTCTTTAACTCCACCTCCATCTGCATGAATAGGACAGGAGGTTAGTTCATCCATCAGAGACATGAAAGACATGGGTGCACACTGCTGAATCACACGACTGAATGCCTTGGACTCTTAGAGAGTAAGGAGTCCTGGAACTTCAATATTTTGATGTATGGACCATGGTGCACATGGTTTTCTAATATAAGTTTGCAGTAAGGAATTTATCCTTAGTATTCCTCATGGAGGTACAATTGGCCAGATGCATTATGGGTTTTTTCACCTTCCTCTGAAGTATCAGGCATTTACAACAACCTGATGGCCCATAATCCATCCACTACAGCAAAAACTATGATCCCGTAAGTGTCTTCATTTCCATCAGACAGCTGTGTCCAGTGTCACGTGGTTCTTCAGCTTAGTCACAACGGAAATGGAAACCAACTTCACTTCATAACATGATGTTGAGTAACAGCAGGGAGGCAGCTATTTCATACGCCACAGCCAGCTCCCCCTCAGTTTAGAAATCATTCCAATGTACTTTGTGAAATACAAGTTTTACATGTGCCAAGTACCAGCTCCCCAATTAATACACCCTCTCTTGACACACCTGCAATGATCTCTCCCACCATTTGCTCAAAGGCTGTATGGGGCAACCAAGGGAGAGGGAAGGGAGAACTGATATTGTTCAAGCGGAGCCATTGCTCTTCTTCTGAATATTTCCCCATCCATTGCCTGGTGAGTAAATCGAGGCGGAGAACTCTGCATGTAAGCAGGAGTTCCCTAGCACCTGAAGTTCTATGCTGGCAATGCAACCTCATTTAGCACCAGTAACTCCCATAGGAAATAAGCTGATCAGACGGCCTTGTCCAGTCCAATTTCTGTTCAAGACTTCTACATTGCACCCATCAGCCAGGGGAGAATTTCCAACCCTTTCAGATACAAGTTACCCAGCTGGGGTGGGGGAGAAACAGTGGATGAAGAATTAAGAAAACAGTTTGCCCCAGCTCCCTTTAGGCTAGGAAACCAAGCCTCAATCTGAGCACATGGTATTTCTTACTCAGGCCCTATAATTGTCAGGTTGGGAGCAGAGGGAGGAATGCATAGAAATCGCTTCGATCTCCTTTGGCTATGCAAATCTGTGTCCCTCATCCAGTGCCCAAAACTCCATGCACGGGGGAGGGAGAAATGGTATATTTTACCTGCTATTAAACTATTATCCTAAAAACCTCAGGCATTCTAAGCAGAGACAACCAGTTCTGAGCGTAAGTAACTTTCAGACACCCTGCGGCCCTATTAGTCTCCTCCCAGCCTGGATACCCTCCCCACTCATTCTTCATTGTCTGTTCTTGTACACCTATTCCCCTCCTCACATTTTGGCTCTTCCTTCAGCATCTGTCTTGTACCTCCTGATCGCTAACTCCCCCCCATAAATCTATGGCCAGATGCTATGCTTTCCATTTACAGGGGAAATAATAAGCAACACAACTCTAATTAGAGATGCAAACCATATGAACACAGAGGGCTCAGTATTCAACATCAGGGAGATAACACATTAACAAACAGTACCCTTCATCTGTACTGATTAGATGTGTAGAGCATCATAATTCTGCACTGGTGTACCAGGTCCAAATGCAGCCAGCTGGTATCAGTTTCTTGCTTTTACAAGAAGGGGACAGTGGGTAGGTGGGCAAAAAGAATATGCATTCAACTGCAGAGCTATGCCTAGTCACATTGCTCAGCGAGAAACAAAGTCCCAGTGTAATGTATCTTCGCACACCTGTTTGCTGCAGGAAAGGCATGAAAAACATGGCAGCATTATAGCTAGGGACAGGGATGGCCTGATTCCCCGCCCCTTTGGATACATCAGGGGCTAAAGCAAAGGAGAAAGACAGGGGAAGAGGTTCTAGCCAAAATCTTCTTTGGAACACTAGATTTTGATATTCTCCCATCATTTGCCAAAACCCTTTCAAGCAAAGAGAAAGAAGCAAAAAGCCCTCCTGCATCATTATGCTGTAAAAAATGTTCATGTATATTAGCCAGCTGACAAGATTATCACAGCGAGGAATGCTTCCCTCAATTTTCTGATTACTGAGCTTATCTGTCCCAGCTCAGTTCATTATAGATAGCTGGGATAAAGCAAGCGCTCTAGATAATTCCAGGGATGACAATCAAGGAACTGGTACCGGCAGCAGACTTCAATTCCAACCTACTTCTAGCAGGAAAACATTCATTATACACTCTGCTTTCCATCTCTGCAGAAGGCTGGGATGAGGTTTGTTATTACAGTTTTGTGCTGCTTTCTGGGCCACATGTGGATAGCATTGGAAGATGGAGCACTGGTAAATATGCTATTTATCAAAGGCTAAGCGGCCTCAGCCTTGAGTCCAACTGCCACCTGCTAACCGACATGAACCAATAAATCACTGCCGGCTCCTTTGGAGAAGATGGGGAGTTAGGAATCTGTTTTCTGTGGTCTGTTTGCATGGGTTTGTTGTGTGCAGAGGGACAGGGTTTGAGTGTATACTGGGAAGAGGAGAGGGGAGATGGGTCTGTGTGTACACACGTGCTCCACATCGGTTCCGGAGGGCACAGTGTTAGCGAAGTCCGATTCGATAAAGAGTTAGTGTCACACTTCTAGTAACCATACAGCGACTACCTCCTGGACAGCTCTATTAGAACCCGGGTGAGATTCCACGCTATGCCTCTATGAGCCACCCAGGGTTGCGGTGGGGTGAGATGAGAGAGCTTTAAGTAACCTTTGTACCCTCCCAATTCTGATCTGCTCCAGGGGCCACAGAAATCCACGGTGTAAATTAGACAGATGGGGGGAGGGGGATGCTGCCAGAAACTCCACAGTGCTACAAGCTGCCTCCCCCCCCAAAATGCTCCTCACCCCCATACACCAGTGCTTGCAAGTGGGTCTTTGGAAGACAGCTTTTGGCTGTCTTACTCAGCGCCTGCACCAGGAGAATTCTCCTCTAGCTAGACCTGGGGCTTCTTGGGTATGCCTACGTCAGCGGCTTTTAAACTTTTTGAGCTGAGCCACGCTCTGAGTTACAATATTTGGTTGTGGCCCCCTCCACCCCCCACAACCCAGGCAAAAATAGACACATCCAGAAATATTCTTGACAGCCTGCTCATAAACCTAACACAGACCTTAACACACCTTTAATGAAATTACCTGCACCTGTAAGTTACAAATACACAGATACTTACCAACAGCACAGCCAAGGCTTCCTCAGCAGTGGGCTGCTTCTACCTTGCAGCCAAGATGCACCCAAAAGCAGGGCCAACACCTGCCCCTCTGCCACCCCCCCCACCCCCCCCGGCTCAGGTTTTCAGAATGGGGGACAGCACATGTGACCATCTCTGGAGGCGGAGCCAGTGCTGACTGCAGAGGCTGCCAGGAATGGAAATCGGCTCAGCCTCAGCAGACGTTTACACTGACCCACAGGCTGGGTGACCTGCTGAGGTGAGTCCAGGGTGCAGGTGGCACTCTCTCCCTGCCCCGCATGGGGGCTGGCACAAGCCGCCTAGTGTTGCCGCTTGCCCCCTCAGTGTGCCTCCATGCCCACCCTAGGGGGGGCACCCCACAGTTTGAAAACCTCTGACCTACGTCTACACTGAAACCCACTGCCCCAAAATCCCAAAACAAAATGTGGCAGCAGGTCTCAGAACCTAGTTCTACAGGGGAGTTGGACTCGAGCTTCGGGGCTAAAAACAGCAATGTAGAGGTTCCCACTCAGGCTCTTAAACCTGGTGAGGGGGTGTGTCTCGGAGCCCAAGCAGGAACGTCTACATAGCTATTTGAGTATGACTGCTCAGAGCTCCGGTATGAAACTGCATAAAAACCTGAGTGTCTCTGGATCAAGTTTAGAAGTGTGAGCAACAAGAGTGATGTAGTGGTGGGAGTCTGCTATAGACCACCAGACCAGGGGGATGAGGTAGATGAGGCTTTCTTCCAGTAACTCGCAGAAGCTAGTAGATCGCATGCCCTGGTTCTCATGGGCGACTTTAATCATCCTGATATCTGCTGGGAGAGCACTACAGCGGTGCACAGACAATCCAGGAAGTTTTTGGAAAGCGTAGGGGACAATTTCCTAGTACAAGTGCTGGAGGAGCCAACTAGGGGGAGAGCTTTTCTTGACCTGCTGCTCACAAACCGGGAAGAATTAGTAGGGGAAGCAAAAGTGGATGGGAATCTGGGAGGCAGTGACCATGAGTTGGTCGAGTTCAGGATCCTGACACAGGGAAGAAAGGTAAGCAGCAGAATACAGACCTTGGACTTCAGGAAAGCAGACTTCGACTCCCTCAGGGAACTGATGGGTAGGATCCCCTGGGGAATAACATGAAGGGGAAAGGAGTCCAGGAGAGCTGGCTGTAAATTCAAAGAATTCAAAAGAATTCAAAGATTCAAAGAATCCCTATTGAGGTTACAGGGACAAACCATCCCAATGTGTCGAAAGAATAGTAAATATGGCAGGCGACCAGCTTGGCTGAACAGTGAAATCCTTGCGAATTTTAAACATAAAAAAGAAGCTTACAAGAAGTGGAAGATTGGACAAATGACCAGGAAGAGTACAAAAATGTTGCTCGGGCATGTAGGAATGAAATCAGGAGGGCCAAATCGCACCTGGAGCCGCAGCTAGCAAGAGATGTTAAGAGTAACAAGAAGAGTTTCTTCAGGTATGTTGGCAACAAGAAGAAAGCCAAGGAAAGTGTGGGTCCCTTACTGCATGAGGGAGGCAACCTAGTGAAAGAGGATGTGGAAAAAGCTAATGTACTCAATGCTTTTTTTGCCTCTGTCTTCACAAACAAGGTCAGCTCCCAGACTGCTGCACTGGGCAACACAGCATGGGGAGTAGGTGGCCAGCCCTCTGTGGAGAGAGAAGTGCTTAGGGACTATTTAGAAAAGCTGGACGTGCACAAGTCCATGGGGCCGGATGCGTTGCATCCGAGAGCGCTAAAGGAGTTGGCGGCTGTGATTGCAGAGCCATTGGCCATTATCTTTGAAAACTCATGGCGATCTGGGGAAGTCCCGGACGACTGGAAAAAGGCTAATGTAGTGCGCATCTTTAAAAAAGGGAAGGAGGAGTATCCTGGGAACTACAGGCCAGTCAGCCTCACCTCACTCCCCGGAAAAATCACGGAGCAGATCCTCAAGGAATCAATCCTGAAGCACTTACACGAGAGAAAAGTGATCAGGAACAGTCAGCATGAATTCACCAAGGGAAGGTCATGCCTGACTAATCTAATCGCCTTCTATGATGAGATTACTGGTTCAAATGGAGTGCCCCAAGGGTCGGTCCTGGGGCCGGTTTTGTTCAATATCTTCATAAATGATCTGGAGGATGGTGTGGATTGCACTCTCAGCAAATTTGCGGATGATACTAAACTGGGATGAGTGTTAGATACGGTGGCAGGTAGGGATAGGATACAGAGGGACCTAGACAAATTAGAGGATTGGGCCAAAAGAAAGCTGATGAAGTTCAACAAGGATACGTGCAGGGTCCTGCACTTAGGATGGAAGAATCCAATGCACCGCTACAGACTAGCGACCGAATGGCTAGGCAGCAGTTCTGTGGAAAAGGACCTAGGGGTTACAGTGGATGAGAAGCTGGATATGAGTCAACAGTGTGCCCTTGTTGCCAAGAAGGCCAATGGCATTTTGGGATGTATAAGTAGGGGCATAGCCAGCAGATCGAGGGACGTGATCGTTCCCCTCTATTCGACATTGGTGAGGCCTCATCTGGAGTACTGTGTCCAGTTTTGGGCCCCACACTACAAGAAGGATGTGGAAAAATTGGAGAGAGTCCAGCGAAGGGCAACAAAAATGATTAGGGGACTGGAACACATGACTTATGAGGAGAGGCTGAGGGAACTGGGATTGTTTAGTCTGCAGAAGAGAAGAATGAGGGGGGATTTGAAAGCTGCTTTCAACTACCTGAGAGGTGGTTCCAAAGAGGATGGTTCTAGACTATTCGCAGTGGTAGAAGAGGACAGGACAAGGAGTAATGGTCTCAAGTTGCAGTGGGGGAGGTTTAGGTTGGATATTAGGAAAAACTTTTTCACTAGGAGGGTGGTGAAACACTGGAATGCGTTACCGAGGGAGGTGGTAGAATCTCCTTCCTTAGAAGTTTTTAGGGTCAGGCTTGACAAAGCCCTGGCTGGGATGATTTAATTGGGGATTGGTCCTGCTTTGAGCAGGGGGTTGGACTAGATGACCTCCTGAGGTCCCTTCCAACCCTGATATTCTATGATTTTTAGTATCATAGAGAAAGCCCGAGTCTGTCTCTGAGACTCACTCCCACGGTATTTTTTCTGAAGTGCAGATGTACTCTCACAGCTCCTTTATGCTGCTCCAGGCCTTTTACCTGGCATATAGAAGGCCAGAGCAGGGGTGGGAATCTCAGCCCAGGACAAGTATGCATCACTATGTTACTGCATCTCCTGTCATGATAACAAAAGGCCTGATCCAGAAAGGTGCACAAACTATTTCCAAGAGAGCTTCAGGAGCTCAAACTGCTCAGGATTAGGCTCTCTAATTAATTTGTCCCCATTCCATAGAATATATTACTGGCTCCAGAAGAAGCCAGGCTATTTTTTAAGTTAGCCGAGGTCTTTATGACACCGAAAGGGAAGAACCATGAGTAATGTCAGAGACTGTGAATGGTGAGAAAAAATAAACGGGTATTTAACATTTTGACCATGCAATGTCCTTTTAACCAGAATACATCAGAGTCTCTTTTCCTCCCCCTTCCTCCATTCAATTTTATGCAGCTCCTTTGCAGCTTTCTTGATGTCCATAATCCCCAATTTCTGGGCAGCTTTAGAGCTATTGATTGGATGAAATCAGGGCACATCCAACATTTAAAATAACTCGTTCATTAAAGGTGCCGTTATGTATATGATGTGCACAAGCCTGAACGGTAAACTGCCATGATGTTTTCCGGAACAGAAAACACATCTCAGACCTTATCATTTACAGAATAGAGGGGAAATTACTAATACATTTAGAATTAAGTGGAATGGTTTTCTCCTCTCCTCCCATTCCCCCACTTTGAACCTGCCAGGGGACAGGAATTCAAGATGGTTCTCCTGAAAGTGTTGATGACCTTACAAACACTACCAGCAAAATAAGGAATTCAGCCTGTTCTATTTCCCTGTTCTGCTTGAAGTGTCTGAGGTCCTTAGAGATGGAAGGAAAAAACACATAAAACTGGGCTACTAACTGGTAAGAAAAAGAGATCCTTCATTTTCAGGTATTTGATTTCAAGTTGCACTTGGGGCATTTGTCATTTTTAAGCTCCATCCCCTCAGATATTCTGCTACTGAGTTAATACCCGATTCTCAAGGTGCTAAGTTCTCACAGCTCCCTGGGGGTGTGGTTGCTCATATTGGTCATTTTCAAAAGCATCTAGGTGACCTCGGGATCTAAGGCTACATCTGCATTACAAGTGCTACAGTGGCAGAGCTCCAATTACACCACTGAAACGCACACACTTGCTACCGCGACGGAAGGGACCTCTCTCCGCCAGGGCTTAGTTTGGCTTAACTGTCTCTCAGTGTGAAATGTAACTCGGTCAACCTATGTTTTAGGTGGAGACTGGGTCCAAATCTCATTTTCAAAAGTGACTTACAAACTCTGGAACTCCCACGGGACTTAAGCGCCTAAGTTTCCCAGTCACTTCTGAAAATGGGACATTTTTGAATACTAACTTGCCTGTGAAAGTCAGGCTACAGAGTTATACACACCGAAATATGGATTTCTGTGCCCAGCTTTAGGCTTCCGGATTTCAAAGCAGCCTCTGTGTTTTGCATTTTGTTTAAAAAAATATTTCAGTTCAGTGTTAAAATAAGCGTTTGTTTGGATGATGAAAACAATAAAAAGTCAGGGGTTTATTTTCCCACTTTATGTACACATTTCAAACAACATCACATGACTGGAGACATATTGTTACTGTTACAATAATCAATTTACTCTAAATGAATGAGTTACAGCGAGGGGCCGATTCAACAACTGCATACTGAAGATGAAGATTGTCTGCCTCTAATTCAGCGTTTTGGGAATTGTAAGAAAAGGGGAAGTGGTGAATCCATTATCAACGTCTAAAGTTTATTAAATAATGGGCTGAGTGAGGCACCACCTTTTGGAAGGCCTTCCTCAGCAAAAGAGCTGAATTTAAAAGGCGGAGATAAATAAGAAGTGAATTTATATGGAGACAGCATGGAAAGGTGAACTGAGAGGTTGTGTTTGCCACAAATCTCAACGCAATTCAATAAGCTATTTAAATACATAAATATTTAAACTATCAAAACAAGGCAGGCTTGGAAGGGAGGAGTCTGGGCCTGAAGACTAGAATGAAACAGAGGGGAGATTCCCATACCTGTGTCATTCTTTTTAGGTGACAAATCTGAGGAACTGTCCCAGATTGTGGGACAAGGGTAACCCAATGGAAATAGTTCACTTGACCTTTCAGAAAGTCATTGACAAGGTCTCTCACCAAAAGATCTTAAGCAAAGTAAGCAGTCATGGGATAAGAGGGAAGTTCCTCTCATGAATCAGTAACTGGCTGGAAGAAAGGAAACAAAGGTTAGGAATAAATGGTCAGTTTTCAGAGTGGAGAGATGTAAATAGTGGGGTCCCACGGGGATCTGTACTGGGACATATTCATGCTGTTCAACATATTCATAAGTGATCTTCAAAAAGAGGTAAACAGTGAGGTGCCAAAGTCTGCACATGACACAAAATATACTCAAGATAGTTAAGTCCCAGGCAGACTGCGAAGAATTACAAAGGGATCTCCCAAAACTGGACAACAAAATGGCAGATGAAATTCAGTGTTAATAAATGCAAAGCAATGCACACTGGAAAACATAATCCCAACTACACATACAAAATGATGGGGTCTAAATTAGCTGTTTCCACTCAAGAAAGATCTTGGAGTCATCTTGGATAGTTCTCTGATAACATCGGCTCAATGTGCAACTGTGGTCAAAAAAGCTAACAGATTTTTAGGAACCATTAGGAAAGAAACAGATAATAGGACAGAAAATATCATAATGCCACTATATAAATCCATTGTATGCTCACACCTTGAATACTGCATGGAATTCTAGTCGCCCCATCTCAAAAAATATTTCAGAAATGTAAAAAGGGCAACAAAAATGATTAGGCGTATGGAACAGCTTCCATATGAGGAGAGATTAAAAAAGCTGTTCAGCTTGGAAAAGAGACGATTAAGAGGGGATATGATTAGGGTCTTGCCAAATTCACGGCCATGAAAAACGCATCATGGACCACGAAATCTGGTCTCCCACCACGAAATCAAGCCTTTTTTGTGTGCTTTTATCCTATACTATACAGATTTAATGGGGGAGACCAGTGTTTTTCAAATTGGGGGTTCTGAACCAAAAGAAAGTTGCGAGCGGGGGGGGGGGGAGGGGGAGGTGAGGTCGCAAGGTTATTTTACGGGGGTCACAGCATCGCCACCGTTACTTCTGCGCTGCCTTCAGAGCTGGGCGGCTGGAGAGTGGCGGCTGCTGACTGAGGGCCCAGCTCTGCAGGCAGCAGCACAGAAGTAAAGGTGGCAATACCGTACCTGGCCATCCTTACTTCTGCGCTGCTGCTGGCGGCGGCTCTGCCTTCAGAGCTGGGCTCCCGGCCAGCAGCCACCGCTCTCCAGCTGCCCAGCTCCAAAGGCAGCACCGCTGCCAGCAACAGCGCAGAAGTAAGGGTAGCCATACCGCAAACCCCCCCTCCCCCCAACGACCTTGCGACACTCCCCCAACAACTCCTTTTTGGGTCAGGACCCCTACAATTACAACACTCTGAAATTTCAGATTTAAATAGCTGAAATCATGAAATTTACTATTTTTAAAATCCTATGACTGTGAAATTGACCAAAATGGACCGTGAATTTCATAGGGCCCTAGATATGATTGAGGTCTATTAAATCATGAATGGTTTGGAGAAAGTGAATAAGGAAGTGTTGTTTACTCCTTCACATAACACAAGAACTAGGGGTCACCCAATGAAATTAATAGGAAGCAGGTTTAAAACAAACAAAAGGAAGTATTTCTTCGCACAACGCACAGTCAACCTGTGGAACTCATTGCCAGGGGTGTTGTGAAAGCCAAAACTATAATGGGTTCAAAAAAAGAATTAGGTAAGTTCACGGAGGATAGGTCCATCAATGGCTCTTAGCTAAGATGATCCGAGAAGCAACTCCATGCTCTGGGTGTCCCTAAGCCTCTGAGTGCCCGATGCTGGGATTGGACGACAGGGGATGGGATCATGCAATAATTGCCCTGTTCTGTTCATTCCCTCTGAAGCACCAGGCACCGGCCACTGTCAGAAGACAGGATACTGGGCTAGATGGACCATTGATCTGACCCAGTATGGCCATTCTTATGTTCTAAAGGGGCCCTTATATGACCCACATGCTCAGCTTTGGAAATGCTCACTCTCCAACAGATACCTGAGATGTCAGTTATTCTAGTAGCATCAGTTGTAATCATCTATAAAGGAGGCATCAATAAATATGAATTTTATTTACCTCCCTTCCAACATGCCAGTGCAGCAAGTCTGGTGACCTCCTGTCTCAAGTTTCCTCCGAAGAAACAAATATGGTGTCTGAACAAAGATCCCACACCCCTTCTGACAGCCATTTTAAGACTGTCCTGGTAGGAAGGGAGAGGTTGCCTCCTGAAAGTGAACAAGTCCTAGTGATGGGATAGACAGAAACTGCCACATAAGCAGGATCGTAGGGGTGAGGAACAACATGACAGGGAGGGGAAAGTGGTTTCTGCAGGCATCTGGTGGTGACAGCTCCTTCTCCCTTAGCCACAGTCATTTGGGTACATGGCAATAATACCAGGGCTCCAAACTCCATACTCAATCCCTTCTGATCAGCTTTTCTGTACAAAGAAAAGACTTCTTACCACCTTCACCATGAGCCCTCCATGTACAGGAGAATGCAAATGTCACCCTACAATATCAGGGGCAGAAAACATTTGGGAAGAGCCAAGCAGCACCAGATTCTCAATAGCTGAACAGCAAGTTGCTCGCCTTTGACCCAACTCCTTTTCAAAGAAACACAGCAGTATTTGCTACAAAAATACTATATGACTTGCCATTGAGAAATGGGCTAAAAGGTACAGGATTAGCTAGGGTTTTTTCCGAGGAAAGCTAATCCTTGATGCTATTGTTGAGTATGAGGACCACATGGAGAAAAACTGGAGACCAAATAATGGTGCTTTAGAACTATTTCACACTTGACTGAAACAAAGCAAAAACAACAACAAAGCATTTATAAATGTTTAAAAAACACAAGAGCTAACTGGATCAGACATGCCCCGAATCCCACTGTCTATACAGGCTAATTGGTCTGTAACAACAAAGTCAGTGTCCTTTACCAGTGGGAAGGGAGGGCTAAGGTTAAATAGTCTTCCAACAGATAGGCTCCTAAAAACATATTTATGTCTCTATAATTGCATATATACACACACAGAAACAGATGTGCGTGTGAATACACACACACACATTGACTTCGGCTTCTCTCCAATGCAATATGGATTGTGTTTTTTTCCTCCTGTTGCTGTTAAAGAGAGCAATTTTTCAAGTTTATACTGAATGTCACTCTATTTCATTTCCAAATATAATCTCCTGGAGAGAAGGTTTGCTTGCCCTATTTCCAATCTCTAAAGCTAATACACAAATTTATATTCCTTTCTCCCACTCGCTCTCCTAAATTAAGAGGCGTAATTACTAGGAGCGCTTGCTACAAGCGAATAAAGTGCCAAGGGAGAAGGAGCTGTCACTGCCGGACGCCTGCAGCAGCCACCTTCCCCTCCCCTCCTTGTCATGTGGTCCCCACCCCCAGGATCCTGCTTATGAGGCAGTTTCTATCTATCCCATCAGCAGGACTCATTCACTTGCAGGAAGCAACCCTTCCCCTCCCGCCAGGACAGTCTTAAAAAACAAATGACAAAATTACTTCAGCTGTCAAGGAACAGTTATCGATTGCAAACATCATTCCCCCCAGATGCACCTTACCTCTGTTCCTTGCTTTTCTGAACTAACGGAGAACACTGGGTTTTGTTACCGCCAGCAACGAAACACAGCTTTGTGATCTAAAATTTGGCTCCAAGGTCACTCTTCGTCATCACCACCCCGCTCCCACCCCCAGCAAGCTCACAAAAGGGAAGATTATAAATAATAATCAGACTTAGCACTGAAATAGCATTTGTATTTTTGAAACACAGCATAGGTTTTAACAAATTAATCTAATCCAGAGGTTCCCAAACTGTGGTACGTGCGCTTGATATTCACTTAATTAAATTTCACAATTTTAAAGGAAGTGGTACGTGAACCAATCAAGTTTAGCTGATCTAATCCAAGAGAGCCCTAATGAGCTTTCACCCACTCCCTTCTTTGCTCCTGATCTGCAAGGTTCATGGCTTTTCCCCCAAAACATCTCCTTCTACGCTGTGATGTTGCGGGCACATATTGGTGAAGTTGCAAACAAATTTATAGGCCCAATTCAACCCTGGTGCAGAGAGATGCAACTCCGCTGGGAAAAATTTGAGTGCAAGTACATACAGACATGCATGTGTGTTACACAAAACTAGCTGTCCAAGAGATTTAATACTTGGGCACAAAACCTCAGACCACTATTATAAGCAGAGTCTTAGAAGTTATGCAAAAAAAACCAACAAACGAACAACCACCCACCCTCATTCTGGCTACAAATTAATGGAATGCTTTAGACAAACAGAGTTGGGGGAAGAGAGATGAGACAAAAGGACCTCCTCAGATGTAGAGTTCCCTACCCCCATCAACTGATAAATTGTAATTAGGGGTTCAAACCTAACAAGCTGTACTTACTATAATGTCATTCCAGCTATGGTTTTAATCTGCTGAGTTTTTGGTAGTTTCAGTCCCTTCCCAAATGCACGTTGTTGTATTCATGGTCTCTGGGATCGGTGTTAGAGATGACTGGTTGGGGATAAGTAGGGCTGCCAACTTTCTAATTGCACAAAACAAACACCTTTGCCCCATTCCCTGCCCCGCCCCCACTCACTTCAGCCCCCTCTCTCTCCCTTGCTCACTCTCCCCCATCCTCACTCACTTTCACTGGGCTGGGACAGGGGGTTGGGGTGTGGTAGGGGGTGAGGGCTCCAGGTGGGGGTACGAGCTCTGGGGATGAGGGGTTTGGGGTGCAGGAGGGGGCTCCAGGCTAGGGCCAAGGGGTTTCGGTGTTGGCTAGGGCAGGTGGTTGAGGTACATGAGAGGGTGCAGGCTCTGGCTGGGGGTGTGGGCTCTGGGGTGAGGTTGGGGATGAGCAGCTTGGGGTATAGAAGAGGGTTCCGGGCTGGGGCCAAGGGGTTTGGAGAGGGGGAGGGGGCTCAGGCAGGGGGTTGGAGTACAGGAGAGGGTGAGGGGTGCTGGCTCCAGGATGGGGCTCAGGGCTTGGGAAGAGGGTTGGGGTGCAGGGTCTTGGAGGGAGTTAGGGGGTGGGAGGGGATTCCGACCTGGGACAAGGGGTTGGGGTGCGGGTTCGGGCTCCAGCCAGGCAGTGCTTACCTCAGGTAACTCCCAGCTGGTGGCGCAGCAGGGCTAAGGCAGGCTCCCTGCTTGCCCTGGCTCCGCGCTGCTCCCGGAAGCCGTGGCATGTCCCTCTCTGGCTTCTAGGTGCAGGGGCAATCAGGGGGCTCCGTGCACTGCCTGCACCCACGGGCGCCACCTCCGCAGCTCCCATTGGCTGTGGTTCCTGGCCAATGGGAGCTGTGGAGCTGGCACTAGGGGCAAGGGCAGCACTTGGCCCTTCCCTGATTGCCCCTGCACATAGGGGTTGGACATGCCAGCCGCTTCCAGGAGCTGCGCAGAGCCAGGGCAGGCAGGGAGCCTGCCTTAGCCCTGCTGCACTGCCAACTGGACTTTTAACGGCCCAATCAGCAGTGCTGAGCAGAGCTGCCAGGGTCCCTTTTTGACCAGGCATTCCGGTCGAAAACTGGATGCCTGGTAACCCTAGGGATAAGCACTACTGGGTGCTTCCAAGGGAATGAAGCTGACATCAGAAATTCAGGAAGGCCGAGTCAGGGGAGAAGGAACATCCTGAGCAAAGGAAATACAGGGGGCGCCTTCCTCGTGGAGCTAGGAGAAGCTGGCCTAGGCCAAGTGGGCACAAGGAGATTCTTAAGACCGAAGTGCTTGGCATGAACACATGCTCTTTCGTATTCCCATCTTCTCACTTCTAGAGAAAGGAGCAAACATAGATCCTCTCTCTCCTCTTTGCTTAGCTGCACTCCCATCTCCTATTGCCTGTTTTGTGCCCTCCAGCACCAACCATGGAGCCCATCTGCAACAGCGATGCATGCGTCAGCAAAAGCTTCTGAAACAACCCATGTTCAAAACAATTCCCCCTTTCCAGCCTCTAACAGCTCATTCTGAAGGGGGATCATTTCCATGTTCATCAGCTCAGATCCTCTCAGCTGTTATCAGACCCGCTCCACCACTTTCACCAGCTTTTAGATGACTGTTTTCTTTAATTATCACAGAAAGCTCCTCCCGCCAGGGAGAGCAAAACAGCTGGTGTCCACTGAGAGCAAAGAAGCTCCAGAGTAATTAGACTTAAATGGCTGACACCTCCTTCCCATTACCCCTGGTTAGGAACAGGGTAACACTGAATAACAATCTCTGCAGGGAACCTGACAAAGCTTCTGCAGTCATTAAGCCAGAATCCCATCTAATGCAGTCAGGAGCACCAGTGCATTGTAAGTCTTCCGGCTTCAGACAAAGCAGCAAAAGGGTGCTTTTTTTCCCAAGAGAATAGGATAAACCCCTCAAAGGAGCGGGGATGTCTGCTAAAATTGGGCCTCCTAGTAACTAATTCAGAACCAAAACCACCACCAAAGCTGCAGAGATGTTCCACTTCCTTATGTACAATGTTTGCTCAGTCCCAGTAGATTTTGTGCCCTATTCCTGATAATAAACAACAGAAGAACTGCCAATGCATCCCACCAAAGAACTGTGATTTGATGGTGGCTTACAAGTTCAATTATTTTAGTTTTTTCCATATCCATTTTCTTGCCAGCAAATCATTAAATAAGTGGTCAAAGTCAGATGCTCGAAGTCATCACTGTTGTTCCACAAACCCTTCCCAAGAACAGCTTGTGGAAGAGTTGATTCAGAAGCACTCAAGTTTTCCAATGAAATGAGCCATCACAAAAGCCTCTTGCTACAGCAAAGAAAGGGAGCACAACACAAAGAATAAAGCAGGTGCTTCCCATTTTATCCTGCAACGGGTGCCTATGGCCCTCTTCAATCAACACGATCCTTACCAAAAGGAGTGGTCACAAAAAGAAAACCAGAGAGCAACACACCATTGAATACCATTGCTTTAGCATCGGTGGCAAAACAGAAACCTGTTTTCCCAGCCTTTGGGACACATGTTCTGACTGCCATCAACAATAACCTCCTAGTCTCAGTACAAAGGGGAAGGGAAAGTATAAAATGATCTGCAGTAGAAAATATTAGCACGAGAAGCAGCACCAACAGGACAAGGCCTGGCAAGAGCTTGCTTTTATACAGCCAGTCATTAGAGGTTAATGAAATATCCATAAATAAGTAAAAATTCTCCTGACAAGCCAGAGCCTGTAATACAACAAAGAGCTGTCAGCCTCAATTAAGCGACTCCAAAAAAGGTAGGACAAACCCATTCATTATTTACTAAGAGGTCATAGGAAGCGTTCTGCTATATGATCTTCTAGTCTCTGTGGATAAATGAGGTTTTTCAGCTTCTTCCCAAGGACTTTGTTGCCCTGACAGAACAGACCCCCAACTGCCACCACCACCTCTTTGGCAGCCAGAAGCACAGACACTGCTGACAATCTATTCTAATGCCACAGAGGCACAGTGCAGATGGAAGGTAAAATAAATAATGGGGAAGTCTCTTTTCCTGCACTCATTGATGAGTGCAAAGGCTAACAAGACACATTCTTGAGACCTCATTTTTAGACTTTAGCCTCCCTCCTTTTTTATACACCCACAATCATCTATGGGCATAAACAAAGGCACCTCGTCAGCTGTCTGATCTCTGGACACATCTACAGCACATTATCTCACCCGCCCCCATTAAATCAGATCGCTCAAGGGCTACGGGTGCTCTGAAATGTTTGCAAAACTGCATCCCAGAGAGTCAGAGGCCCATGTCAGTCCCACCACAAGACAGGGGCCTCAGAGGCTCTTTCCTTTCCTGGAGGGACCAGAAATAGGGAAAGAGGACCCAACAGCCATTCCTCCTACGCACTGAAGAAAGCAAAATGCCCTTCCCACAGCATAGCTCATAAGTATTGTGGAAATGATAAGGGAGATGGGTCTGAGAGCTGCTTCTCCTCCCTCAGGATGACACACGGAGAAGTTAAGGATTACTGCCCCACTGATGAGCAGTGGTCAGAGGAATTGAAGTTGTGCACTGTTTACATGCATGATCTCTGTGCAGAACTATCATGGCTGTCTCTCCAGGCTCCTTCTCTCTTCTAGGTCAGAGAGAAATGAAATCCCAGAAGAATCAAGGAATTCACACCTGATACTCCTCCCTCCCAGAAACAACCTAGTAGAGCAGAAAGTCCTCACTCCTCTCTAGAGGAAGCTTTAACTCAACTAATACAATCAAAACTTGTCACCCCGAGATAGCACATGATTCATCACAGACTCAATGATAGTGCTTGGAGAACGGAAAGGCTCTGTATTTAAAGAGCACTGACTTTGCTTTTCAAATCAGGGAACATCTTATAAAGCTCTCCACCCATACTCTTCTGCAGCACAAAGGAGGAAATTCCTGGTGTTTCTGTTCTAGCATCATTTCAGTCATAATCCTGCATTGTAAAGGTCAGGGCATGTTGTGAACCATCGCCCAGTTTCTGAGTAGACATGAAGTTTTGGAAAGCAAGGCTTTCAAATGTGATCCTTTTCAGTGGAAAGCAAGATCTGTTACAGATCGTCTACTTCAGCATTGCAGGACATACCCTTTAGACCACATTCACCTCCCCTTAACAAGGAACACAATATTCTTCACAGCACCAATGTGCGCAAGTAAAACAAATACTCTTCACCAGATTGTACAGAAGCATCATGCCTCCCTCTACTGGCTAATCTACATGTATGTGAGCCCTGTGGCCCGAAGTTCTAGGGTAAGGAGCTCTCTGCCCCTTCTATTGATGAGCAGGGGGAAGAACGGCCACAGAGCTGCTTCATCTGCATAAGCTTTTCTACACAGAATCCCAGATGCATGGAAGCTCCAGATAGGAAGGAGCTCTCTCCTCCTCTTCTCCCCTCCCACATCCAATGTATAAATGAAGAGGGGGAAGAATGGCTATACAGAGCTTCATTGGCATACGCTTTCTACCCAGAATTCTTCCAGTGACAGTTTGTGAGTCACAGTCACTAATATGCAAACTCAGAGTTGTGTATTACAACTGACAGAAGAGGGGAAAGTGTTCCTTGTGTTGTGACAAGGAGTGCTTTGCCAGTGGCAAGGACTCTGCTCAAGGGTCCCATATACTACTGGTTCCACGCCACTGAGAATCCTGTGCTGTTGAGAAGACTCCTCAATAGCAGATAAAAGAGGCAGCTCTTCAGTGCAGTGCAATGTAGACAGGGATCCTGGCTGAAGCTGCAGAGGACAGCAGCAGAACTGAGTGAACTCTGGAGAATCAACTCATACCCAGCCAAGTAAGCTGAAATCACTACAGCTGGGTTAGGTGGAGCCATCTCAGGTCAAGACCAGGCAGCACTTCCCAAGGGACTGGACTAGAGACAGGTCTGTGTCCATCTGAGTGCACTGCACGACTTGGACTACACTACCCTTTGATCCAAACCATGAATGGGGTTTAGCAGATGGGGAAAGGTAAAGTGGCATGGTAAGGGAACATTTGCCTCCTGGATGTTCACACAGCACGTAGGGAACAGAGTTAATGGACTACTGCCAAAATCATCATGGAGGAGTGTTTTATTTATCATTCATATAATTATGCTGTTGTGTTTTTCCAAGTTGATGCTGTATTCCCTTTTCGCCCAATACGTTTGTTTTGTAGGCAGACGCAGTGATGGTGAATGGGAAAGTAGTGCCTATTCAGGGCTACCAGGGAAGGTATTTAATGATCCCAGAAATTATGGGTATTGGGAGGAGCCAGTGGTGTTTGTTACCTAGGCGTTCCTCTTAAAACTCTCTGAACCCAACTCTTATTGGTGCCAACACCTGGGAGAAGGGTTACATAGAGGGTACTAGTTTATTACTGCTACAACTACTGGAATTGTGCTGTTGCCTTAGGCAGTAGTGGTCTGTCTGTGCTTTTGCCCTGAGGATTAAGGGTTCAGTCTCCACTGACAATCCTTGATGGGAGGGTCATTACACAACGATGGATAAGTCATGATCTGAAACTGCATTAATCACACCAGCAGCATCTGACCACAGTGCCAAGATGTCAATTCTAACCCCACAATCACAGGTGCATCCTTCCTCTTCCAGCAGTTCAGCCACACTGGACTGTGTTCTTGTTCGAACTCGCAAGGTCAGGTTTGGTCAGAACCTGAGTGAGAGATCTAGGAAAACCTAAGTACTGAAGGAAGTGGTGTTTGTGAATGAGTAGCTGGCACTTTTCAAACAGCACTAATCTAATATTCCAGAATAATCACAGTAGGCACTCTGCTGTAGAAGATGATGCTTTCAAAGAGGTAAAATTGAGACCTTGATCATTAGAGATTATCAAAGAATCATCTTCAAGAGTGGGGGAGGGATGTCCTAACCTCAGTGTCCTCACCAAGTTCCTGCAGATGCTCTTACAGGTGCAGACACTAGGAGGGAAAGCCAAGTTAACAGATTTTCAAGTCTATAGGTTTTTCATTCAGTCCAATTAATGAAATATTCCTTTTTGCTATTGCTAATTATCAGGTTTGCCTTGTTTGTGAAAGTCCATTAGGGAGAACACAAATAACCCCAATCAGTTCACTGGTTTCGCTATATAACAAACTCCTAAAAGGCAGAAATATCAACTATGTGAAGAAGGTGGATTTTATTATTAAAGCCTCCTATTACTCTGGTTTGCTTGCAGAGGTACTACATACTGAACAAACCTTTCACAAACAGCGCATTCAGCAAGTAGGGAGGAATAGGTGAAGAGCCCAGATTGAAACCCCACAGCCAGCAGTATTCTCATTATTCCTGTTTATCCTTGTACACAGAGAGATTGCGCTTACAGGATGACACTCACCCCTATGCAGAACACAAGGCCTGTGCACCACTAAAGCCTTCAGAATAGGCCTAAAGGGATTTCAGTGGAGCTGGTCCATTGGAAGAGGTGAATTTCACCCATAATGAGGGAACCCGGGGTCATGGCTGCAGTAGCTTATCAACTCAGACATCAGAAAGACTGAAGAGCATCATTTTCCAACTCCTACATTTTGACAGAAAAGACTGAAGCCTCAAAATCCAGGTGAGATGTGACTAGTGAAATATCTACCTGGTAAAGAAAGGAAAATACTCATGAATTATTTTGAGACACAACTTCGAAAAGACAGCGAGGAATCATGCATCACCAGGATCCTGAAATTATACCTCCACACAACTGAATCATAAGTGACCAGAGATTCCAAGAGCTCTCAAGCAATCAGAAGCATTTTGAATAAAGCAAGTACTACTTCATTACTCGAGAGCAGCAGGCTCCCCAACAATATTGTTAGGATCAGAGAACAATAATACTAAGTTACAACAATCAATTCTACGATACCACAGCCAGACTCCTGGATGGAAACGCAGCATGAAGCCAACACTGCAACAACTCTGTTACACTACAGTGAAGCTTCCAAGGGTGGACATGAAGCACTGAGGCAAGACTGAATGACCACAGCCACATTTTTTACAATGAGATTGCTCTTCAGGAGCATAATTTGAGCTAGAGCCACCATAGAGTCTGGTTTCAGAGTAGCAGCCATGTTAGTCTGTATCCGTAAAAAGAAAAGGAGGACTTGTGGCACCTTAGAGACTAACAAATTTATGAGAGCATAAGCTTTCGTGAGCTACAGCTCACTTCATCGGATGCAGTGTCCCTTTCCACATGCCATACCTGCCTTTCCCATGAGGAGCCAGGAGCCCAAGAAGAAAGAGAAAGGCGCTCTCTGCTTTGGAAACTACTCAAGTGCTTTCCGCTGCTGCTTTGAAGTCCTTAACCCCATGTCAGCTGTGATTGTCTTCAATGAGAAAATGTAAACTGTCCTGCTCAAACCAAATGGTACTGCCGAGTTCCATAAAACTTTAACGTTAATGGTTCCAACAGCAGGTTCATTTGTGTAATGGGACTTTTAAACAGACAGTTTATTTCTTTTTAATTTGAGGAGAATGTACTGTTTGATCCCATGTGCCTAGATGGATTTTTAAAACAGAAATAAACCAGTACAATCGAATGACAGAGTCTCCTCTTCTAACACAATTAAAGTAGCACTGATACACCAGCATGTGAAAGTGCAGCATGCTGATCCCCTCCCTGTGTCATACGTGATTTATTCACCTATTCAAGGTCCTGATGTTTCCCTGTCTCTGTTCATTCCATCCCCAGTAATATACAACAGATGTTTTTGATTTTGCCAGTGTCTTCTGTACTGAGCATGAATTTCCAGAGATGGAACTTGAAGCAAATGCAACAAAACCAGCAGAGGGAATTTTGCAAGGGAACATTCATTTAATCTGCTAAAACAGGAGTCAGAAATAGATGCTGTTTCCATGCCTTACAGGTTAGTATACACCACTCCACAGGGAACAGAGAGGGGCAAGTTTCCTATGAATGTTATAATGGGTACAGGTTTCAGAGTAACAGCTGTGTTAGTCTGTATTCGCAAAAAGAAAAGGAGTACTTGTGGCACCTTAGAGACTAACCAATTTATTTGAGCATAAGCTTTCGTGAGCCGATGAAGTGAGCTGTAGCTCACGAAAGCTTATGCTCAAATAAATTGGTTAGTCTCTAAGGTGCCACAAGTACTCCTTTTCATAATGGGTACAGAGGCTGAGCTCTTATCTAGGATTAGTACTAGGGTAGATATATTCTCAGAATCATTGTATTTCTTTCCCTTCCCCTAAGAAAGAATTTACCCTAAGAGCTATGGCTCCACATCTAGGTAGAATGGAAGGGGGGGGAGGAGGGAGAGAAGAATCAGACACCCCTCCTACAATATATAGCTTTTCCCCCTTCCCATCAGTCCAACTTCCTGAAAGAACAGAACTGCAAGGGAAAGTGCAAAATCATACCCCTAATTTAAAGGATAAGGGCAGGAGAAAGATTGCAGGGGTAAGATTGTGCAGGGGAAAGATTGCCTTCTTAAATTGTCCTTTAAGTATCTCTCTCTCAATACATGTTTCTAGTCCGCCAGTCAGCATGGCATTTAGGTAATAGTACGCCAAGGGATCATAAACAACGATCTCTTATCAGATTCAACGCACATGACTGAGGAGTTAACGTTTCTCCTGGTGAGTAGAGTTCACAATGCTGTTCTAGTGGTAATGGTGGTATTGGATCTTTCTCTCTTTACCATTCTCCCTTCTCTTCTGACTCATGCTGTTCATTCCCCCGGTTTCAAATTACAATATTCTTGTATTGATCTCTACAGCACAACCAACAACTTGCTTAACTGATTGATCCTATCGCTTCTGCTCTACTCATGAAGACCTTCATTTGTATCACAGGTACCGTTACGGATATTGTTAATTCTTCCTTAACTTCTTGAATTTGCCCATCTAAATTTGAATATGTGTTGAACACATATTCAAATTTAAATACTTAAACTATCAGGAACTTTTTCAAATTTCCATCCAATCTTTCCCCTTTGTATCTAACCTATTATATTATCTCATCTGGGATCAGTTTTTGCTGTATTTTTATAACGACATTCATGCTTTTCAATCTGATTTTAGCGCTGGATACTGCACTAAACTGCCTTACTACATGTTTGTTAAGATCACATTGTTGTTAAATTGAATACCTAGGTAGTCATCTGTCTTGATTTTGCTAGACTTGTAGAAGAAGCTAGGACTTGTAGAAGATATTACGGAGATTTGTTGTCATCTAAATTAGTTTGGAAACCAAAGCCTTGCATTCTCATAGAAGTTGACCTATCTCACTGATCATTCCTTTTTTGCAGCTTGTGTCTGAAAAACAAAAGGAAAAAAACCCCTGTCCTTCTACAGCCATCTTCTCAGCATGGGTGATGATCTACAAAGGGTTCTATACTAGCTTCAGTTTTATTTATACCTGCAGCAGTTTAGTGCTCTAATTCCTATGGATTTAACTGCCAGCTATTTGTAGATGATCTGGAGGCTTTATCTGTCTCTTAGAACCTTCACCTTTATCACTCTTGTTGTCCTGTTGATATTCCTAACTGCGTGTTTGACCACCTTTCATTATTAAATATGGATACAATGGACATTTTATTTCTTAGCCCTAATGCCCAGCTACCCACCATAGGTCTTTCTATTTTGAGGTTTACTCTTCTGTATTATCACTCCTATTACACACAGACTAAAATGTGGGATTTTCTTTTGAGTTTCAGCTGGTATTTCACTCAAATATTAAATCCAAGACAAGACTTGTAGGATCCTCTATTTACTAAATGTTCCTAATCTATGGATTTCTGCTGCCTAATCCTGGTGCATGCTGGTTCTTACTCAGCTCAGTTTCTGTAATGGTCTCTACATCTCTTTGCAGTTCATAATTATTGCAGAACCAAAAAAAAAAAAAAAAAGCTGTTCACTTCAGTTTCACTATTCCTGTTTGTTCTATGTTCTTTCCTTAATTAAGCGTTCATTTTGGTTACCCCTAAAGACACAAATACAGTTTAGCATTTTGAAATTTAAGGCACTTCACATTGCTACACCTTCATCATACTCATTATATGATTTGGTCCCAAGGCTATTTCCCAGCTTGTAAATCACCGTGTCTTTGTACTGACCTTTCTATGTACTCTCTCTATCCCTCTTCCATCATTTTCTTAATTTCTTCTGTTGTGGCCTCCAGTTCCTCTAATTTATTTTGTTAGTTACATTTCCAAATCTCCTTTGCTTCCCACCCTGCTCAGCAACACTTCTGACTCCCCTACCTGGGGTCTTTAATCTTTAGAAAGGTAAAAAAGAGAATTCTTTCCAATCACCAGTCTGAAGCCTTCAGAGCTCACATTTGCCCTGGAAGCCATGCTGTCTTTCTGAGACAAAAGCCTAAGATGCTCAGAGCGTTTCTGGAAAACGAAAACACAGGCACACTTGTTTGATACCCAAACACCATCACCACTTCCCTCAGAGATTAAATGGTGAAAAAAGTCTAGACACAAATGCCACCTGCTAAAGGGACTAAAGGGAGAGGGAGATCACAGACCCCAGCCACTATTTGGATGACGATCCTGAGCCAGATAATTCTGTCATGCGCACAAGAGGATATGAGTGAAGGGAAACAAAGTCAGGAAGTCAAAAAAAAATCCTTCTCCAAAGAATACTTGGGTGTATGCCTCAGCAAAGGGAAACAGCAATCAGACTCATGCACTGTCAACCCAATATGCCCACAAACAGCATTAAACTAAATTGCCACACATATAAACATCCTGGAATCACAAACTTAGGGAACTATAAGTCTTGATGAACACACTGAATGATCCCTGATAAACGAGCAAGTTGTAGAGAAAGCTATTCAAGAGTACTAACTTATTTCAAAAACTCCTTAGTTGACATAATCTGCAAAACAAAACTTGCAGAAAAATCGGTTGAAAAGAACAAAATAAAAGTTTCTTTCAACAAGAACAAACCAGCTGAACTTTTTTCTTGCAAAATCAGGAACAAATGGTCACCCAGTTTTGGTCAAGTCCTGACAGATTGGCTGCCGACCATCCTGTAATCAGATGCACACAACTCCTCTTCAGAAAGTCACACACGCACAATGGGAACACAAACACCCCAAAAAGGCAAAATAAATAACTTAAAGGAAGTGGGAAAGAAAATCAAAGTTCCATTATAATAATTAAACAACTCAATGATGGGGGCATTTTCTCTTAAATGAGAAAAATTCTAGGTTCAAGTTCCCTGAAGGGTGTAAAATATGAGAGCGTGTTTTATGGCTTAATCACAAACTCATTTCTCCAGCCACTACTGGCCATGTCTAATTAGGGTGAAGTATGTTAATGATAGCAGCACAGCCCAGAGACGTCTTCAGTTGCGATATTAATTGCATTTAGGGAAAGAAGCGTGAATTGTGCTTATACAAGCTAATTAGTATGGGTTTGCTAATTAATACTGGAAAGTCAAACTGCCTTTGTCTTGTCAACTGCAATTAGCGGGAGCTGTTTAATTTCTTTTTTTTCCAGTAGTAAACTGATTTTTAGCAGAGAAATAATTGAATCATGTGCTGTAATACACTATGCCAGTTAGCTCAGCATGTCCATTACACTTTTTCATACAGTGCGTTTTGGCAGCAAGAGGCACATGCCACAACTCTTCTAGAATTCTCTGGGCCCACGTGACTCCCTGAAACAGGGCCCCTCTCCTCCTGGCAGCGTACACCACACAGTCACTCTAGTCCAGGCCACTCTCCCAGTGTGCACTAATGCAGCAGAGGCTTTGATTTAATATCCGGATGTCCAGAATGAGTTACCTACCATGGGCCCATAGTAGAATATCTACAAACACCCTCTCAGACCCATTGGTGAGATAAAATCTGTTATACCACTGAACTCAGAGTACATCATTTCATCTTCACCATTGTGAGCAGTGGTGGAGAACTATTAGCACTCATAAAGGTGGTTGCAGAGATGTCACCTGCAAAGCATCCTATCCCAATCAGCAGCCCAAAGACCCACTGGATTGTGTGATAGTACCTGACAGGTGTTTATTCCATCTTACTTACAGCCATAGACCAAGCTCATGCAGAGACTAGCTGGTGAAAAGCAATATCCACTTCTGTCAGAAGATAGGGTACGAAGCAGCCTTTTTGTATCTTCCCAGCCACAGAAGCTTAGCATCAAACTAACAAGAGGAAGATCACTGCTAAATAATGGGGAGGGAGATAAAAGGGAAGGGAGATGTAAGGAATCCAAATCAGGGAAACAACTGCTGAAGTGTCAATTTAAAATGAGTCTGAAAATAAGGCCACCTAGGTGAGAGAGAGAGTTGGAGAAACATGCCAGGAGAGAACATTTCTTCAGTAGCAGGGAGTGTGATGGGGACGATGCTACAATCCTTTGAGACCTCAGGTGGTCTAAAATGGAATGGAAGCATCCAAAGGGAACACTATCATGTCACCCCTAAACAAATAAAAGGAGTGACACATGCCTTTCCAAGAGGGAGATGTTATTTGTGCAAGGAGGGGAAACATCTGCAAAGCCAACCTCCATTTCTGAAGAGGAGCTACAATAAATTAGCTTCTTTCAAATGGGATAGGAGGATGGGAAAGAGAAAACAGACCGCATGCCCTGCTATGGAACAATTTTCTCAGGTCTGCTGAATGAAATTCACCAATCTAAATAATGCTCATATCTCAGCACTCTGCAAACCATACTCCAAACTACCATAGCCTAGGGCCAGAAGTCAGGACCCTCTTCCTACCAGACTGGCATAGGCTCTGTGAGGATGACCACAAGACCTCCAGTAAGAAAAGGAGTACTGGTGGCACCTTAGAGACTAACCAATTTATTTGAGCATGAGCTTTCGTGAGCTACAGCTCACTTCATCAGATGCATACCGTGGAAACTGCAGCAGACATTATATACACACAGAGATCATGAAACAATACCCCCTCCCACCCCACTGTCCTGCTGGTAATAGCTTACCTAAAGTGATCATCAAGTTGGGCCATTTCCAGCACAAATCCAGGTTTTCTCACCCTCCACCCCCCCACACACAAACTCACTCTCCTGCTGGTAATAGCCCATCCAAAGTGATAACTCTCTTCACAATGTGCATGATAATCAAGGTGGGCCATTTCCAGCAAAAATCCAGGTTTTCTCACCCCCCCACCCTCATACACACACAAACTCACTCCCCTGCTGGTAATAGCTCATCCAAAGTGACCACTCTCCCTACAATGTGCATGGTAATCAAGGTGGGCCATGTCCAGCACAAATCCAGGCTCTCTCACACACCCCCTTTTTTTTTCCCGGGGACACACACACACACACACACACACAAACTCACTCTCCTGCTGGCAATAGCTCATCCAAACTGACCACTCTCCAAGTTTAAATCCAAGTTTAACCAGAACGTCTGGGGGCGGGGGGGAAACAAGGGGAAATAGGCTACCTTGCATAATGACTTAGCCACTCCCAGTCTCTATTTAAGCCTAAATTAATAGTATCCAATTTGCAAATGAATTCCAATTCAGCAGTTTCTCGCTGGAGTCTGGATTTGAAGTTTTTTTGTTTTAAGATAGCGACCTCCATGTCTGTGATTGCGTGACCAGAGAGATTGAAGTGTTCTCCGACTGGTTTATGAATGTTATAATTCTTGACATCTGATTTGTGTCCATTTATTCTTTTACGTAGAGACTGTCCAGTGTTCTAGTTAAATTAAAATTTCACAAGAATATACACTGGGCACTGCTTACTCCTGTATCCCCCTCCTCAACAATAGTGCACAACAGCTTTTCACATATAAACACAATGAACTAAACTTTCCCAATCTTATCTGCTAGCACACTTAGTGCTCCAAACTGTCTATGGGAGATATGCAACTGAAAACTGGAGCTAGAGTAATTTTTGAGATGCTTACAAAAACCACACCGAACCTGGAGGATGTAACAATTTTCTATTCTTATGTCCAGTGAGCACAGGCCCAGTGCTAAATGCACTGAATTTAAAATTGAGAGCCCATGTAATTTAGAGACTAGATGATAAATGGAATTAATACTGTTTTCTCTGGAGATCTCAGCTCACATCTGACTCAAGTCACAGTGAAATTGACTAAATCTTCAGCCACCGCACCGTTTGACACAACTGGCAGTCTCTGATCTATTACACTTTTTGATACAGCTGGGTCTCTGTTTATGGAAAGTGCAATATTGGAACAGCAACGAGCGACACAGCCAGACTAAGAGGCTTTGACAGAGGTGTGCCAACTCATTACAAGAATAACAAGAACGTTGAAGATCAAGACCAACGTGCATTAGCAGAGTTGTGTGGAGGCTCATAGGAAGATAACAGAAGCGTCGGATAGCAGTTGGGTTTCTGACCAGAGGTTTCTTCAGCACCTGCTGACCGTTGCCAGTCCTACATGTTCACTTTCATGAGTGTTAAAATTCACTCTATTTAACATAAAACAATACTATATTGTTTATCTTTTTGTTCTGGACCATGCAGGTTTGTCCATAATAAAAAAAATTCTGCAGCTGAAGCTTTGGGACTTGCTCATTTGCACACCACAAGGACTTGAATGGTTAAATGTTGATGTCTTATTCATTCCTGAACATGAAGGATCATGTATAGTAAAGCAACTGAACTGTATACAACCTCACTTCCCCCTGTTTTCTGGCCCATTTCCTGTCTCTGAGAAGGTTAGAATTAACTGAATAGACAAGTACAGCTGAAAAATTTACAAATAATAAAACCTAGTTTGCAGTTTTTAAAATCTGTCTCATCTAAGATGAACGGCAGTCACCCAAGGAAAATATCTGATTCATTATGAAGTAAAATGCTTATTTTCCTTCTAGAACTGCTAACGAACAGAAGGCAAATTGCCAAGAAGAATACAGGCTTTCGAAGGAGAAGCACCATTGAGTAATCTCAGCAGAATGCAGGGTTTGTACCAACTAAATATGGAGACAGACCAGGGGACAGACCTGTGATATTTTTTAATGGGATACACATTCTCTCCCCCTTGCAAGGTTCACTGCCTGTTCACATCTGGAATTCGGGATCCAAATTGTTAAAAGGCATTTAAAGTTGCACATCACTTTTTCACCACTGTAAAACAAAGAGTAAAAGAAAATGAACACATACCATATCTGCTCTTTGCTTCTGGGTTCCCACTTCTTCCAAAGCTTGGGACAGCTGAGCCTTCAGAAAAATAAAAATCAGAACAGTATTTTTAGCGACTATGATCTTTGTTCAGTAACACTATGAATTATTACAGTTTGCCACCACTAAGTGGCCAGAACTCCAGTTTTGGGAAATGTGGACTGAGCTAAGTAGCACCTAAACACCTCAAACACCGCAGGGCCCATCGGATTGCTTCTGCTTGGATGATGTATGAAAAGTTTGAGGTTTTCAAGTCTCTCTTTCTTTTTTATTTGATTAAAGGAAAAAACCCACATTTATGCACTTTCGTCTCTATGTTTTTCTGAGGCTGGTGAAAGATGTTGGATTTATAGCCTTCAAGATGATAGGTCTTTAGCTATACGTAAAACAAACATAAAACTACTTCTAGAGCTGTGCAGCTGGGTCAGTCTCCGTGCATGTTCTGTCTTTGATCTCTTTAACAAGACTGCCAAATTTAGGGTACCAATTGTAGTTCAAACACCATGAAAGTAGCCAGACAAGGACCAGAGGTAATCATTTATTATCCTGTAATGAATGAAACTCCCCATAAGAAAAAAATTACAAATGCATGAAATACAGTGTGAACATATCTAATTTTATTATACTGTAGAGAGCCCCCAATAATACACGCACAGGATCTTTTGTGACATATAGGACCATTGTTATTATTTATTTGTATTAATGTGGTAAATAGAGGCTACAATCAAAATCAGTGCCTCATTACAAGGAAAAAGTCCTTGCCCTAAAGAGTTTACATTCCGTAGACACATGAAAGACAAGGCCTTGGTCTACACTAGGAGTTGAGGTCAAATTTAGCAGCATTAAATCAATTTAACCCTGCACCCGTCCACACGACGACGCCATTTTTTTCAACTTAAAGAGTTCTTAAAATCCATTTCCTTACTCCACCCCCGACAAGGGGATTAGCGCTGAAATCGGCCTTGCTGCATCGAATTTGGAGTATTCTGGACACAATTAGATGGTATTGGCCTCCGGGAGCCATCCCAGAGTGCTCCATTGTGACCACTCTGGACAACACTCTCAACTCAGATGCACTGGCCAGGTAGACACGAAAAGGCCCGTGAACTTTTGAATTTCAATTTCCTGTTTGGCCAGTGTGGCAAGCTGCAGGTGACCATGCAGAGCTCATCAGCAGAGGTGACCATGATGGAGTCCCAGAATCACAAAAGAGCTCCAGCATGGATCGAACAGGATGTACAGGATCTGATCGCTGTATGGGGAGAGGAATCCGTGCTATCAGAACTACGTTCCAATTTTCAAAATGCCAAAACATTTGTCAAAATCTCCCAGGGCATGAAGGACAGAGGCCATAACAGGGACCCGAAGCAGTGCAGCGTGAAACTTAAGGAGCTGAGGCAAGCCTACCAGAAAACCAGAGAGGCGAATGGCTGCTCCAGGTCAGAGCCCAAAACATGCCGCTTCTATGATGAGCTGCATGCCATTTTAGGGGGTTCAGACACCACTACCCCAGTCGTGTTGTTTGACTCCTTCAATGGAGATGGAGGCAACACGGAAGCAGGTTTTGGGGACGAGGAAGATGATGATGATGAGGAGGAGGAGGTGGTTGTAGATAGCTCACAGCAAGCAAGCGGAGAAACCGGTTTTCTCGACAGCCAGAAACTGTTTCTCACCCTGGACCTGGAGCCAGTACCCCCCAAACCCACCCAAGGCTGTCTCCCAGATCCGCCAGGCAGAGAAGGGACCTCTGGTGAGTGTACCTTTTAAAATACTATACATGGTTTAAAAACAAGCATGTGAAAGGATTAATTTGCCCTGGCATTTGCGGCTCTCCTGGATGTACTCCCAAAGCCTTTGTAAAAGGTTTCTGGGGAGGGCAGCCTTATTCCGTCCACCATGGCAGGACACTTTACCACTGTATGCCAGTAGCACGTACTCGGGAATCATTGTAGAACAAAGCATTGCAGTGTATGTTTGCTGGCGTTCAAACAACATCCGTTCTTTATCTCTCTGTGTTATCCTCAGGAGAGTTATATCATTCATGGTCACCTGGTCACCTGGCTGAAACAGGGTGGTTTTAGTAAGCGGACATTCAGAGGTGCCTGTTAGGCTATAGATATTCAGGTCTGTCTGTAAAGGCCTATACTCTAAGAATTTAGGTGTATTCTTATCACTTGGCTAATTATAGAGGTACAAAAGAGAGAATCAAAATCACTGTCTGCTGGTGTAAGGGCCTTCTCTTACTGTCACAGTCTGAGGCCCTGTTCTTAGGCTAAGGCCTTTGGCTAAGCAGCAGAGGCAGCCATAAGCTGGGAAGCAAACAGTCACATCCTCACATTCCAAACTAGTCACATTGAAATAAGGTGCTATTCGGCTGTTAGGCACTATCAGGACAGAATTGTATTCCTATCACCTCCAGAGGAAGGGAAGTGCCTAGAAAATGTAAAAGGAAACTTAGTTTGACAAGAACACACTTATCAATAGCTGGGATGTGAAATCCTCACTTCTGTATTGTTTTGTCATTATAGTTCCCACTTTGCTGTTGTTTGTCTATATAATCTCTGTCTGGTTCCGTGATTGTTCCTGTCTGCTGTATAATTAATTTTGCTGGGTGTAAACTAATTAAGGTGGTGGGATATAATTGGTTACATAATCATGTTACAATATGTTAGGATTGGTTAGTTAAATTTCAGGAAAATGATTGGTTAAGGTACAGCTAAGCAGAACTCAAGTTTTACTATATAATCTGTAGTCAATGAGGAAGTGAGTGGGGGTGGGTGGGGGTGGGTGAGGGTGAGGGAAATGGGAGCAGGGAATGGGGGTAAGAAAATTGGAATCATGTTTTGCTAAAGGGGGAAATGGGAACAGGGAATGGGAGTAAGGAAGTTGGAATCATGTTTGGCTAAGGGTAGGAATGGGAACAGGGACACAGGTGTAAGGCTCTGTGGTGTCAGAGCTAGGAAGGAGGATACTAAGGAAGGAAACTGGAATCATGCTTGCTGGAAGTTCACCCCAATAAACGTCGAATTGTTTGCACCTTTGGACTTCGGGTATTGTTGCTCTCTGTTCATGCGAGAAGGACCAGGGAAGTAAGTGGGTGAAGGAATAAGCCCCCTAACAGTGCCCGTTCCTGCTGGGCTGTTTGCCTGTGGCTGAACAGAAATGTTCCCCGCTATTAGCCACGGCGAGGGGAGAGGGTTGAGGGGGTAGGGTAGCCACGCGGTGCGGGGAGGCAAAATGCGACCTTGTAACGAAAGCACATGTGCTATGTATGTAATGTTAACAGCAAGGTTTACCCTGAAAGAGTGTAACCATTGTTCTATAAAATGTGTCTTTTCAAATACCACTGTCCCTTTTTTTTTCTCCACCAGCTGCATGTGTTTCAAGGATCACAGGATCTTCTCCTTCCTTGCTGAGGCTGCTGGAGGATCAAACTAATATGCTCCAGCATATAGCTGAGCTGCAGGAAAGGCAGCAGGAGCACAGACTGCCGCTACAGCCCCTGTGTAACCAACCGCCCTCCTCCCCAAGTTCCACAGCCTCCTCACCCAGACGCCCAAGAATGTGGTGGGGGGCCCTCTGGCCACCCAACCACTCCACCCCAGAGGATTGCCCAAGCAACAGAAGGCTGGCATTCAACAAGTTTTAAAGTTTTAAACTTTTAAAGTGCCGTGTGGTCTTGTCCTTCCCTCCTCCACCACCCCTCCTGGTGCTTCTCTCCTCTCCCACCCCTCCTAGGCTACCTTGGTAGTTATCCCCCTATTTGTGTGATGAATTAATAAAGAATGCATGAATGTGAAGCAACAATGATTTTACTGCCTCTGCAAGTGGTGATCGAAGGGAGAAGGAGAGGGTGGTTAGCTTACAGGGAAGTAGAGTGAACCAAGGGGCGGGGGGTTTCATCAAGGAGAAACAAACAGAACTTTCACACCATAGCCTGGCCACTCATGAAACTGGTTTCCAAAGCTTCTCTGATGCGCACCGCGCTCTCCTGTGTTCTTCTAACCGCCCTGGTGTCTGGCTGTGTGTAACAAGCAGCCAGGTCATTTGCCTCAACCTCCCACCCCGCCATAAACATCTCCCCCTTACTCTCACAGATATTGTGGAGCGCACAGCAAGCAGTAACAACAATGGGAATACTGGTTTTGCTGAGGTCTAACCGAGTCAGTAAACTGCGCCAGTGCGCTTTTAAACGTCCAAATGCACATTCTACCACCATTCTGCACTTGCTCAGCCTGTAGTTGAACAGCTCCTGACTACTGTCCAGGCAGCCTGTGTATGGCTTCATGAGCCATGGCATTAAGGAGTAGGCTGGGTCCCCAAGGATAACTATAGGCTTTTCAACATCCCCAACGGTTATTTTCTGGTCTGGAAAGTAAGTCCCTTGCTGCAGCTGTTGAAACAGACCAGAGTTCCTGAAGATGCGAGCGTCATGTACCTTTCCCGGCCGTCCCACGTTGATGTTGGTGAAACACCCCTTGTGATCCACCACTGCTTGCAGCACTATTGAAAAGTACCCCTTGCGGTTTATGTACTCGCCGGCTTGGTGCTCCGGTGCCAAGATAGGGGATATGGGTTCCGTCTATGGCCCCACCACAGTTAGGGAATCCCATTGCAGCAAAGCCATCCACTATGACCTGCACATTTCCCAGGATCACTACCCTTGATATCAGCAGATCTTTGATTGTGTTGGCTACTTGCAGCACAGCAGCCCCCACAGTAGATTTGCCCACTCCAAACTGATTCCCGACTGACTGGTAGCTGTCTGGCGTTGCAAGCTTCCACAGGGCTATCGCCACTCGCTTCTCAACTGTGAGCGCTGCTCTCATCTTGGCATTCTTGCGCCTCAGGGCAGTAGAAAGCAAGTCACAAAGTTCCATGGAAGTGCCCTTACGCATGCAAAAGTTTCGCAGCCACTGGGAATCGTCCCAGACCTGCAACACTATGCGGTCCCACCAGGCTGTGCTTGTTTCCCGAGCCCAGAATCAGCATTCTACGCCATGAACCTGCCCATTAGCACCATGATGCCCACATTGCCAGGGCCCATGCTTTGAGAGAAGTCTGTGTCCATGTCCTGATCACTCTTGTCACCGCACTGACGTCACCTACTCACCTGGTTTCGCTTTGCCAGGTTCTGGTGCTGCATATACTGCTGGATAATGCGTGTGGTGTTTCATGTGCTCCTAATTGCCAAAGTGATCTGAGCGTGCTCCATGCTTGCCGGGGTATGGCGTCTGCACAGAAAAAAGGCACAGAACGATTGTCTAACTTTGCTCTGACGGAGGGAGGGGCAACTGACGACATGGCTTACAGAGAATTAAAATCAACAAAGGGGGTGACTTTGCGAGAAACAGAATGGCCCCCTCAAGGACAGAACTCAAAACCCTGGGTTTAGCAGGCCACTGATTTCACGGAGGGAGGGAGGAGAAAATGAATACAAAACAAATCTGGTCTATTTCTTGTTTTGATCCACTTCATCTGTCTTTATACATCTTGCTGGCAGCAGACTGTGCAGTACGACTGCTAGCCATCGTCATCTCCTGGGTGCTTGGCAGAAGACGGTGCAGTATGACTGCTGGCCATCGTCTTCTGCTGGCTGCTGATTAAAAGACAGTGCACTGCCAGTAGGACTCAATCGCCATGAGACAAAACTTAAAAGGGAAATGACCTGGCTGAGTCACTCCCATGTTTGCCCAGGCGCCCCTGACCTCATCGAGGTCGGTTAAAATAGCACCCAGGACTACGTCGACGACGGCTACCAGTCATACTGCACTGCACTGGCAGTCTGCTGCCAAAAGGCAATAAACTGCTGCTGTGTAGCAATGCAGTACCAAGTCTGCCAGCACCCAGGAGACACACGGTGACGGTTAGCTGAGCGGGCTCCATGCTTGCCGTCGTATGGCGTCTGCATAGGTAACTCAAGAAAAAAGGCGCAAAACGATTGTCTGCCCTTGCTTTCACAGAAGAAGGGAGGGAAGGGGGGCCTGACGATACGTACCCAGAACCACCCGCGACAACGTTTTAGCCCCATCAGGCATTGGGATTTCTACCCAGAATTCAAATGGGCAGTGGAGACTGCGGGAACTGTGGGATAGCTACCGACAGTGCAACGCTTCGGAAGTAGATGTTTGCCTCGGTACTGTGGACACACTCCGCTGACTACATGCGCTGAAAGCATTTGTGTGGGGACACACACAATCGACTGTATAAAAACGCTCTGTAGAAAACCGACTTCTACAAATTCGACCTAATTTCGTAGTGTAGACATACCCAAGGATAGGTGCAGAAACAGAGGCACAGAGAAAGGAAGTGACTTGCCCATAGTCACACTCCAGGTCACTGGCAAAGCTGGGAATAGATCCAGCTCTCCTAAACCCTAATCTAGTTTTCTATTCACTGGACCATATTGCCTCTCATAGCAATGCATGTACTGAAGACTATTCAGAGATTTTTTTGCAGCCTTCAGGCAGAGGAGGTCAAAAGCTCCTGCCTTTGTGAAGCAGAACTTGAGACTAAACAGAGGTATGTTCAGGAACTCCTGTAGAGAAACCCTGATGGGAAGATGCTCTGGTAGAGTCCTTGGAGGTGATGGTGGCTTGGGTTCTCTCAAGGAGACAGTGGCATGGTGAATATTTTGGGGCTGATGAACTTTCGTTGCAAAGCAGGCTTACAGAGTTTTCCTGGCCGAGGCTCTCTCAAAGAAACCCTAAGCTGGATTTGTGCTGGAAATGGCCCAACTTGATGATCACTTTAGATAAGCTATTATCAGCAGGACAGTGGTGTGGGAGGAGGTATTGTTTCATGGTCTCTGTGTGTATATAATGTCTTCTGCAGTTTCCACTGTATGCATCCGATGAAGTGAGCTGTAGCTCACGAAAGCTCATGCTCAAATAAATTGGTTAGTCTCTAAGGTGCCACAAGTACTCCTTTTCTTTTTGCGAATACAAACTAACACGGCTGTTACTCTGAAACCTGTAAGCTGGTGCAGTGACAGAGGAACTAGGTTTCCCTAGGAGAAAGCTGTAAGCCAATCTTGGTTCAGAGATGGCATCTCTTCTGAGTTAAAGATACGCCTATGCAGTTTTGTGGAAATGGTGAACCAACCCGGTGAAGGAGCTTTGGTAGAATCTTATGATTCTTCGGTGATGATGGGCCTTTATGAAAGAAAACACTAGAGGAAACTGGTATTGTAGAATTAGTTCAGAGAAATGACAGACAATACTTTGTTGTCACTTCTTTCCGCCTCTTCTGTTCCATGACACCATGCTAGCCTCCGATCAGCCTCCCTGTGGCTAGCACAGAGCATGAAGGATAGTCTCAAAGGAAGAAAGCAAAACACATTTAAATAGTATAAATAACCCAATACAAACTAAAATTTTTCATACAAACTAATTCAGGCAGATATTCATTAAACCCTCCAGAGTCTCTATAATGACATCTCTACACTACATAATATGGGCTTTACGAGCACCGTATCCAAAAGACATGAATGACAAGCAGTTCATGACAATGAAATGAAAAACATTAAGCTACACAAGCTAATCGCACTGAAATACAAGCAAACTAAAAATTACAGTCTCAGAGTTCAGCATAAAATGTGTAGATCAATTCCCCAAACAAAGAAACAAACACTGCAATTAGGCAGAGCCCAAGTCTCCCTCAGCCCTCAGCTCAGTGGAAGGACCAAGAAAGTTACAGGTTCTAGCTGTGCAGACTATATAAGGATGTCATGTTATTAAAGGAACAGGCACCCATACAAGATGAATGTGGTTTTAACATAACCCTGGGTTCTCTTGTGGGGAAATGAAGCACACTCATTAAACACTACAGGAGATGCCAGCCCTCTGCAGACGTAAAGAGCAAGCACAAGCAAGAAAGTAAAACTGAAATTCCCACAAGGATGCTGAAATGTCAGGAGACTGTAAATTCACCAATGCCTGGGAGCAATTTTTCCCCACAAATATTTCATCAGGTAGAATTCTATCGCCAGATAGAGTCAGAAAAGAGCCAGATATTGCAAGTGCAAAGACATTCTTCATATGCTGGAATAACCTTTGCAACACACACATGGATGGAATGAACACAGTGGATAGAAAATAAATAAACTTTCCAACATCTCTAATGGACTTAGGTCTACATGAAGAGGGTTTTAACCATCAGACAAGGACTATTTGACCATCCTGAGCTAGAAACAAAAAAATGATTAAGGGTTACATATTAGTCTACAATTACACCCTGTGGTTCCCAACCCATGGTGCAATCAGCACACAGCTGCAGCCCATGTGACATCCTCAAGGCCGTACAGGTAGTATATATATTGTGTGGATGAGGCCCACATAACACACAGAAAGTTGCATGTAAGGCCCACAATGGTAAATAGGTTGAGAACCTATCAGGGGGTAGCCGTGTTAGTCTGTATCCGCAAAAACAACAAGGAGTCCGGTGGCACCTTAAAGACTAACAGATTTATTTGAGCATAAGCTTTTGTGGGTAAAAACCCCACTTCTTCAGATGCATGGAGTGAAAATTACAGATGCAGACATAAATATACTGACACATGAAGAGAAGGGAGTTACCTCACTAGTGGAGAACCAGTGGTGACAGGGCCAATTCGATCAGGGTAGATGTAGTCCACTCCCAATATAGATGAGGAGGTGTCAATTCCAGGAGAGGCAAAGGTGCTTTTGTAATGAGCCAGCCACTCCCAGTCCCTATTCAAGCCCAAATTAATGCAAATAAATTTAGCTCTGCTGTTTCTCTTTGACGTCTGTTTCTGAAGGTTTTTTTTGGTTACACTTAATACTGGTTCCAGTCTGTGAGGGTCTATCTTGGACTAAGGAAAAGTCAAACAGACCAAAGACAATAAGTGCTGAAAAGCAATCCATGAACAGATTGAAATGCCCAGGTGTGAGGGCACTTCACTAAGGCTACTGTGACACTGACTGAGATAGGAATCTGACGTTGAAGGCTGTTAATCCAAGATAATTCTAAATCTAAATGGTTCTTGGAGGAGCACATTAGGAAAGTCAATTACATTTACCACAAACCCTCCCAAACATTTTAACAATGTGTGTTTCACAGGATACTTTCCACCATCCCTGTATTTCCAAAATAAGGAATTCGTCCCCAACCCAAAGTAATAGAGGAGAACAAGTTATAGGTGCTGAGCACATTTATAACCCGCTTTTTACTTAGACTTCGCACTGTAACTCTCCCCTACCACACGGTGTACATATTCTTTTTCCCACTTCTTTCTTCAGTTTCAAACTTGACCTACACAATGGCTCAGGCTAATATTAAGCTCCTGCAAACTGGCTAAGAGGAGAGCTGTCCAAGATGCAAAAGGTGACACCTACACACCTTCCAAAACTAAGATGCAGGGCAAAGTGCAGTCACTGAAGCAAAGAACCGCATGCAAAGTTCCCGGCTCACAAGAAATTATGATATATATGCACAGTTCTGATAGAAACAAAAAGACTTAAGAGGAACTAAGTGCTTGTCTATAAGACAAGTTACTGTGCAGAACACTAAGCTGGGAATCTATACTGCACCAGCTTGCCATGCAGTAACTGCACTCTGGTACCTTCACTGTGTTGTAGCAGTGTCCACACGGGATACCACTGTATGTCGAGCTGGAGCACTATAGATTCACACCCTGGCTTGCTGCGCAATAACTGGCTGGATAGACAAGCCCTCCATCCCTCCCACGTATTTGAACATAGTACCTGTGAAAAGTCCAGCCCTGGGAATATCTCTAAACTTTGATTTATTGACACAAAACTTCCTTAATGAGAAATGAGCACTGGTGAAGAGTTCTATACTGAATTCAGGAAAATGAAGTCCTCTATTTTTCCAGAGAACAAATACAGCAGGGATAATATTAGGTCAAGCGTCTCCTCTCTGCCCCACCTAGTTGCCTTAACCCTGACCATAACACTGAGCAACTAACTGTCTGAGATTTGAACCACTGACCTAGAGTTAAGACCTCATGTTTCATTACCATATCCCTAAGCCTTGGTAAAATTAAACAGTGGGGAAACAAATCTGTTCTGAAAACAAGCAGCATCCATGTGACTCGCTGCTCAAACAAGGGAAATTAATTTACTTGAAGGCTTAATCTGTTATTTGGGCAGCATACAACATGTCATCATGGCAATGTATCAATTAGGGGAATTGTCTAATGGGATGCCATAAGAATGGGAGTTATGGTGTGGTGTTATTTAACATCTTGGCTGAAATTTGAGATGGGGATCCACAAAGCATATTAGCATAATACATAGATGCAAAGTTTGGCAGGTTTGCAAAAAAACCTTTTGAAGAGGTCAAAGAAAGGATCAAGAGAAATTCAAAACATGGACAGTAAATAACATAAGATTTAACTTTAAAAAAAACACACATATGGGTGGAACAGACCTCTCAAACTGTTATGCCAACAGAGACCTAGAGGCAAAAGTGGACAGCAAGTTAAATATGAATTGCAGCGTGCTATGGCAAGCCAGTATGATTTTGGGCTGCAATCACAGAAGCATCATATCACAAAATAGGCTCTCTCTACTGCATTTGTTCCTGAGCAGCTCAGTGCCAAGAAGGGAAGAGGAACTACCGGGAATTCAGAGAATAGCGACCAAACATGATTAGATGGTTGGAGGAAACCATTTATGAAAAAAGACAAACTATACATTTTATCTCTTTTTACTGAGACAGAAGTCTTCAGAGGAGTATTGTACAAAATGCATAATCACCATGAGAAAACATTAAAGTGTCTTAATATCAAGGCTGTAGAGGAATTATTTAGGGTGCTAAAAAGGAGTAGAATTAGATATAATTCATGATCATATTACATCCCTGTGGCAACTACAGCCATTGCTTAAATAAAAATGTAAAGAGAGACATATTTAATGTATTGTTAACCGTCATTTAATATGACCCAGCAACTAGAAATAAGAAGGTGGCCCCAGCCAGCATTTCACAAGCCAACAGAAAGCGATCTGCATATAGTAATTTGAGAACCTTTGCAAATATACAGTATAGGTATATCAGGAAGACATTATCACCCAACTCTCTCTTCCACATGCACTGGGGGTTAGACAAGCACTGAATGTACCAAACTAGTAGTGGTCCGCTGGGACTGATCTACCAGGCTGTGAAGTAGCTGATCTGTATGTTTTATCACAAGAGCCTGAAATATTAGCCCTACCCTCTAGCCCTTTCATTAGCCCAAATCAAATATTGAACTTAGCTCAGCTGTTACAGGAAAGATGCTTGCAACATCATTCACTACCATATTCCTACTAGGCCACAAGAAAATGCAAACTAAGCAGCAGCATGACACACACACACATTTTTTAATTATGAAGGAGAAATTAGGCTCTGAACTTACCCAACATCTCACTTAATCAGAGCACTTCAGAAAAGCTGGCAGCCACCGCAACAGCTTAAGGAAGCAGCTGGAGGGAGACCTAGAATAGCACATAGCAGCCTGTTGCACCCCTTGATTCAGACACATGTAGGGTATTTACAGGGCCACCTCGGAAGGAGTTGAGGGGACTGTTCTTGTATTGTTTCCTGTAGCTTGCCTTTCAGGTATAGAACAGTCGGGTTGCTCAATTCATACATTTTCAGCCCTGTACCCAAGACTAATTTATGCCACATGGCCTCATGCCACTTAAGACTCTTTGCAATTTATCATGCCACCTCTCCACCTTATTAATGGAAATGTACATCCCCTTCACAAGGTACACTCTCAGATTTGCCACTCAGGCCAGAAGAATAAAATATGCAACAGAAGCTGGAGCAAAGTTTGTCATTGTAATCTCAGAGCTTTTTCCTGTAAAAAAGCAACATCCCCACATTTAACAGACTTGAGTCTGTTCTATCCAAGTTTTTGTGCTGGGTCCATCACTGTGGTTTCTGGGGGATCTCTCAGTAGCAAGGACATGCACACTGAATTTTCAGACACAAATGGAAATGTGTTATCTTTCAGCTCCCAAGAAATTTCCATTACTTAACGTACATGTTCAATTCCCATGGACCACAGTGCTCAAGCTTTAAGGAATCTGAATGTACTGGGTTAAAGAATTGGATAGGCAAGTAAGTTGCCAACCAACAATTTGCCCACTAACCACACAGCGTGGTCAGGGCAACCAAAATCAGTTAAGCAGAGTATGCCAGAAAAACATCCTGCTCAGCATTTAACAAATCTCTTTAAAAAGCCGGGGGGGAATCATCTGTCAATTTAAAACGTTCATCCATTGGGACAACACTGCCTAATGTAACCCAGTTCCTAGTACTATTACATCCTCTTCCTAGGAGGTATGCTAAATTGTAAGCTGTCCATATTCTAGATATGCTATCCAGACTTTGAAGCAGTAATATAAATGGTTTGAGAGCATGGGAACCAATTCAAATACCAGGGAGACATTTCTGAATTGTTCAGTTTACTTCCCTGTGCTCTTTGAGTTAATGGCTCTTCTCAAATACCTTCCAAAACAGCAATTGTAGCTACATCAGCCATATTTCAAACCTTCATGAGTAAACACAAACATGGGAAATATACCAGACAGGAGTGAATCAAAAAGGTCAAGACCACTGCTCTCCTCATAACTGCTCCTTGTGTCTGTCAAACATCTATTAATGCCAGCTCTGGAGTAGGAAGTGTTTGGTCAGAACTATAGAGCTTTGAGGATTAATGGATCAAGCCCCAAACAATCTGTTAATTACAAGGCAGGTGGTTAAACTGGCCACATCAATGGCCCGAATCTCTCCTCTGGAGCATGAATGTGAGCCAGCTGCCCTATGTTATGGACAAGCTGCTCAAGTGACAGACACACTCGCAGGAAAAATTAAGCTCCTCAACCTCTAGTGAACAAACTTTCCCCTCCATTCTATGAGCAATTAGCAAATCTAAGTACTCCCTTTGTGAACCTGCAGTAAATTGTGTGTGTTACACGCAAGTCGTAAATCAAAACAATTTTGACTTGGAGGCATAACACTTTCAAGTCTTCTGTTTTCATTAGGAAATATGAAGAAACTCCATACAATCATAATATAAATGTTTGTACTTGATGATGAATGGAGACATGCAGAAGTCTCACTATCATGGAGAAAAAGGAAGAGTCATAGCAATCAGAGACTATCAGAGTAATATATATATGCACATACATGGCTGATTATTCCTGGCTTGTGCCAACTTTCCTAGTCAGAATTCCAGACCAAGGTCCCCAGGGGAAGACAAGCTACTTCTTGGTGGTGCAGGGGTTTCAGTGACACAAGCTATAGTTTGCAACCCCTAGGTGTGCAGCACTTACTGAAAAGGACACCTAGGAGACACTGATACATCGCACTTTTTGTACAGTATCTTCTCCCAGGATTCCCAGATACACCTTAGAGCTCCTCTCTCCTAATAGAAAGTCTGCGAGGGTGGTGGTGAATTTCCCATCAGGGTAGCTGCCTCATGAACTAACAAGGTGAAGCCAAGCCTAAAGGGGTTATGACATAGCTGCAAAATGTTACATTTTTTGCAATATGAAAAATTTCTAAGTTGACCGTAGTAGTATTTTAAAGAAACACTGCATGCAAATTGAAGAAATCCGTTGTGGTGCTTGGCCAATTTACTTGGGAGGCCCCATATTCCCACCATACAACGTGGCCTCGTGTGCTTCTTTGGCAGATTACCTTAAAAACATTGAGGAATATTTTGTAAGGATCAGAAAAACACTATTTTAAAATCTTGTTTCAAATACATGAAACACAGGAAACCTAATTAAGGCTCAGTTTTTTAGACTCTGATATCACTCTGATGTTTGCTGTGAGCTAATCAAAAACCTATGTATAACTTCGCATATTTACCTGTGTAACATACCAAAAAAAAAATATATATATATATATATATACACACACACACACAGGGCCAGATCCTCTGACTGGGCTAAATTCCCACGAGCTTGTGGCTCAAGCACGCTGTGCTTTTTGGCTGCTTTAACTTGCAACACTGGTCAAGTGACCCCTTACCCCATGATTTGTTTGAGAGAGAGAGGGAGCAGAAAGCCAGTGTCAAACCACCTCTTCCCTTTCCCACTACTCCCCAGGTGAGCCAAACAGAATTCTGCACATCTGGGGCTCTAGGCCAAATACAAGAGGACACTAAAAAGGTGGGTGGGTTATAGAACACATGCAGGCACCCAGCTGGTCATGGAACTGCTGTTTGACTATTCTGTAATGTACTAAGAATCTGAAGATGTATATATTCACTGAGTTTATATTTTATCTAGAATGCTTGAACAGTATCAGGAGATTATACTGAGGTTAAAATCACATACAAAATGTCCCTGGTGCCCTCCTGCATGTCGATTTTTTGTAAGATTCTGTTCAGTGAAAGAAAACAGGAGGAAACTTTGCTTTCGAGACAGCTGTGAACAGCTCATTCGTGTGGGCGGCAGGGATTGTGACAGAAGTAACTCAGCCAGTCATACTTAGACTTCAGTTTATTTGCATACTGCAATCCTATGTATTAAAATATTGTGAAAGCTGAAATGAAAAGAAATTTTCACTAGTGAAACATGCCAATTTATGACATCGCAGCCAAGAGATGCAACTTTCAACAGCTAAAAAATCCCTTTGCCTGCTTAGTCCTTTGAAGTTATATATTTATACCATGCTATACAATATCTTCTCATCAATCCTTTAGCCCAGTATTGGTGCAGATTATCAGAGATTTGGAGCTGTTTCAGTAATTCCAAAGTGTCCTCCAAATGTACACAGGATTTAATGGTCTAGGACAATTAAAAATATTACTTTGAAGCCTTCCACTGGCGACTGCTAATCTTCCGTGCAGCAGCATTATTTGAGAAACAAAGTGAAGGAGCTCAATATTAGAGACTGTTAAAAAATTTCCATACTGCTTTAATGATTCAAGTCATTTTACTGCTCTCAGGAAAGTTCTTCTGGTTATTAAACCGAGAGCACACACACGACATATGTGGGAAATAACATCTACAAATAAATTATAATAGTCCCCGAAGTGTCAAACACTACCCAATGTAATTTTACAGCAGTTGGGGAGGGGACAGAAGTGAGGGGGAATCAGTCTCTCTGTAATAACCATAGAGAAGTGTGGAGGAAAATTCCCTACTAACTTTCAAACACACAAGTTTATACACTGCTGCTGTAGAAGCGAAGCTCATTTTGATTTATAGGAATGTTGTAACGAGCAAAACAGAGATCATGTTCTTATTGACGTGACTTATCACATGTGGAGAGTTGTAATTAAAATGGATTTTGCAGATAATTGCTTATATGGGTTTTAATGTAGTTTGGTCTCAACCACCCTCTCCAGTCCCTTCAGAAACTGAAGCAACTTAAACCAAAGGAAATTCAAACCTGTGTAAAAAAGTCACCCCAAGGGCTGCCAAGGCACCAGTATTCCCTGTGCCTCCAATGGCAACTTACATAAAGGAGGAATTATATTGGTTTTGTGCAGAGTAATAAAGTCTATTTCCCTCATATAAGCAAGAGCTGCTGGATGTTACAGAGAAATAACTTCCTACTGGACATGATGCGTAGTAGTGAAATGCCGCCCCCAAGTGTGAGACTTATAGGCAGCTGGGTTAACTCCCGGGGCGTGAGACGCATGAATAAAGAAAAGGAACTCAGATGTTAACACATAAAAAATTATATTTGAAACTGGAAAATTGCTGGAGTCACCCTTATAATTACTGAAGACACAGGGAAAGCATCTGCGAGCTACAGGCTCCTGTCAAAGTCACTATCAAGATTTACTGGACAGAGAGATAATGGCTAAATCTTTCCCTTGCTCTCAAGTTTCAAGGACAGACCAATCTTTCTTGCTCTGTTTTGTTTTAAGTGACAGATTCACTAGCTGGTAATGTCAAGAATTGCAGATAGCAAGTTTACTATAATGTTACAGGTCATCCTAAGTTCTCAGTGCTACTACGGTGTGAAGGGGTTCATCCAGAATCAGGAGGGACCATTTAATAGACCCATGTGTTCATAGGACAAAGTGGAATATGATGACTTCAAACAGGAGATAATTTTTTTGACAACCCAGGAAAGTACTTAACCTTGGCCCAAAATCAGCTGCATGGCTCTGTAACGGTCAGGAGATCTAGTTTTTATTCCCAGCTCTGCCAAACAACTGCTGTGAAGCCTTCGCAAGTTATTTAATTTCTCTGAAACTCAGTCTCTCCATCTGTAAAAAGATAACATCTACTCTGTAACGTGATTTGGGATTTTTGGATGAAAGGAGATAGCCAAGTGCAAGATATTATCGCCACTGACACAAAGTGCATCCAGCACAACCCAGATGGCTCAGTCAGTAAAAACACCACACACTTAATTTTAGCCTCAGAAACAACTCTAACATCATAATCAAAAAGGCTGACAAAGGAGGTGCTGTCGTCATCATGAATAGGTTGGAATATGAACAAGAGGCTGCTAGGCAGCTCTCCAACACCACTTTCTACAAGCCATTACCCTCTGATCCCACTGAAGGTTACCAAAAGAAACTACAGCATTTGCTCAAGAAACTCCCTGAAAAAGCACAAGAACAAATCCGCACAGACACACCCCTGGAAGCCCGACCTGGGGTATTCTATCTGCTACCCAAGATCCATAAATCTGGAAATCCTGGATGCCCCATCATCTCAGGCATTGGCACCCTGACAGCAGGATTGTCTGGCTAGGTAGACTCCCTCCTCAGGCCCTACGCTACCAGCACTCCCAGCTATCTTCAAGACACCACTGACTTCCTGAGAAAACTATAATCCATCGGTGATCTTCCTGAAAACACCATCCTGGCCGCTATGGATGTAGAAGCCCTCTACACCAACATTCCACATAAAGATGGACTACAAGCCATCAGGAACACTATCCCCGATAATGTTACGGCAAACCTGGTGGCTGAACTTTGTGACTTTGTCCTCACTCATAACTATTTCACATTTGGGGACAACGTATACCTTCAAATCAGCGGCACTGCTATGGGTACCCGCATGGCCCCACAGTATGCCAACATTTTTATGGCTGACTTAGAACAACGCTTCCTCAGCTCTCGTCCCCTAATGCCCCTACTCTACTTGCGCTATATTGATGACATCATCATCATCTGGACCCACGGAAAAGAAGCCCTTGAGGAATTCCACCATGATTTCAACAATTTCCATCCCAACATCAACATCAGCCTGGACCAGTCCGCACAAGAGATCCATTTCCTGGACACTACGGTGCTAATAAGCGATGGTCACATAAACACCACCCTATACCGGAAACCTACTGACCACTATTCCTACCTACATGCCTCCAGCTTTCACCCAGACCACACCACATGATCCATCGTCTACAGCCAAGCTCTACGATACAACCGCATTTGCTCCAAACTCTCAGACAGAGACAAACACCTACAAGATCTCTATCAAGCATTCTTACAGCTACAATACCCACCTGCTGAAGTGAAGAAACAGATTGACAGAGCCAGAAGAGTACCCAGAAGTCACCTACTACAGGACAGGCCCAACAAAGATAATAACAGAACGCCACTAGCCATCACCTTCAGCCCCCAACTAAAACCTCTCCAACGCATCATCAAGGATCTACAACCTATCCTGAAGGACGACTCATCACTCTCACAAATCTTGGGAGACAGGCCAGTCCTCGCCTACAGACAGCCCCCCAACCTGAAGCAAATACTCAAAAGCAACCACACACCACACAATAGAACCACTAACCCAGGAACCTATCCTTGCAACAAAGCCCGTTGCCAACTGTGCCCACATATCTATTCAGGGGACACCATCATAGGGCCTAATCACATCAGCCACACTATCAGAGGCTCGTTCACCTGCACACATACCAATGTGATATATGCCATCATGTGCCAGCAATGCCCCTCTGCCATGTACATTGGGCAAACTGGACAGTCTCTACGTAAAAGAATAAATGGACACAAATCAGATGTCAAGAATTATAACATTCCTAAACCAGTCAGAGAACACTTCAATCTCTCTGGTCACTCGATTTCAGACCTAAAGGTCACAATATTAGAACAAAAAGACTTCAAAAACAGACTCCAACGAGAGACTGCTGAATTGGAATTAATTTGCGAACTGGATACAATTAACTTAGGCTTAAATAGAGACTGGGAGTGGATGTGTCATTACACAACGTAAAACTATTTCCCCATGTTTATTCTCCCCCCCCGCACTGCTCCTCGGACGTTCCTGTTAACTGCTGGAAATGGCCCACCTTGATTATCACTACAAAAGGTTTTCTCCCCTCCCCCCGTTCTCCTGCTGGTAATAGCTCATCTTAAGTGATCACTCTCCTTACAGTGTGTATGATAACACCCATTTTTTCATGTTCTGTGTGTATATAAATCTCCTCACTGTATTTTCCACTGAATGCATCCGATGAAGTGAGCTGTAGCTCATGAAAGCTTATGCTCAAATAAATTGGTTAGTCTCTAAGGTCCCACTAGTATTCCTTTTTTTTTACTTAATTTTAGGTCCATGAAGTCCCTCCTGTGTTCAGATGAAGCTCTTTCTTGCTCTCTCTCCTACTCTTTGTATCCCAAAGGCCAAGTCCACCTCCAACTCTGACACAAAATACAAAGCTCAAGATGACAACTGGATCGGGGGCAGAGGGTGGAACAGGACCAGGAGGGGGTCTAATGGGAAAGATTTTGGATTACCCAAAATCCAAAAGGACAACACAGTCCTCTATTTCCCATTGTTGGCATTTATTCAGAGATGTTAAGGAACACAGCATTAAGAGGCAATAGGAGGATACAGTAGAGGGTCGAAGAATCACTAAAACATACTCAGGAAGCCTTCTCTGGAGATCAGGACCACTGACTTTAGCCTGGAGCAGTTTTCAGTGGAAGGCAGATAGGTGCAGCTACTGATGAACATTGGGGCTCAGGTGTTCCTGTGTTTGCAAAAAGTGCCTGATTTATAAGAACAGCTCAGAACCACAGAAAGCATCTGTTGATTTTGCATTCTGAACTGCGGTGAAATTTTGAGACGCGAGGGAGAAACCCAACAAGAGAGAAACTCATTTCCTCCTGTTTTTCCTTGATGTTTTCCTTCCAGATGTTGGCTATATGGGGAGGAGTATGGAGACCAGAGGATTAGCAAAGATCTACTGGGAATACTATACTGCTTCTGTAGGTCTGTTGTCTTCCATTTGAATCAAACAGTGCTGCAGCCCTGGGGAAGGAATGCTGCCAAACAAAATGTGAGTTTGCAGCTGCTTCCTCACCACCGAAGGGCAGCCTGACTGACGAAACTTTGCCAAGCCTACTGCTGGTAGAGTTATGCAGCAGGCCAGGACAGCAACTCACAGTCTCACATGAGTGAATTCCCAGTGGTGGTGGACTCCAAGGGATTCATTCCACTTCACTGGAACACCACAGGAGAAACTCCACAGCTAATGCACTCCTCTGGGGCACAGAAACATTCCCATATCAAAACAGCTGCTGAATGCGCAATCTTAGCAGGCAGTATGTACATTGAGGGGGTCCCCTTCTCTATTACTGCTCATCTAGCTAAGTTTTTAACCCTTCAGTGGAAGAACAGTCTGGTACAAATTTCAAGTATTCTTGCTCTTTCATCAGGGAGCATTGTGCAGTGGACAGCCGGAGCCGCTCTAGGTAAACGCTAGGGGAGTGGGGGTGTCGCAGGGAGCTGGGGGGCCGCAGGAAATAGCCCCTTGGGCCGCGTGTTTGAGACCCATGGTCTAGACTGAAAAGCAGGGTCCTTATCTCAAAAAATGGGATATGCCACTTGTGTGTCATAAGGTCATGCCTGCACTGTGAAGATAAATGCCATTTGTCGGTACAGGTAAGAATACTCCTTCTGCCTTTTACAGAAATGTAGTGTATACACTAAAGGAATAAAAAGACTGCAGCATTTTTCCATGTGTGCTTTGTTACTTTACAGGCATAAAGGAAAATGTATACATTAGAATCCAAGAGATACTAATTTTACACACACACACACACACACACACACACACACATCAGTTATGAAACTGAATTACCCTTACATTTGGCTACTGACAATACTGACATGAAAAAATTCACCTTATGCAGTCCAACATCCTTAACACTTGTGTCCCATCAGAAACAACATCTGCATCACTAACTATATTCTTTACACAGAAAAAAAAACACAAACAAAAATTATACGCACACACACACGCGCATATATATATGCATGCCTAAATGAATATCCACAAACGAAATAGCTATTCACAGCACACAAATTCTGAGGCTGAAATTTCAACACACTTACTATTCTCATCCTGAAGTGACAAGTCAACACTTGATGACTTAACACCTCCTACCAATGCCTCCTTCAATTTTCAACATCTCTAAGTCACAGAGAGACACTTTCAGTCTATAGCAGGTGTACAAATTAGGAAGCCCACTCAGAGAAATCTTCTAGTGAATGAAACCAGCAATACAACCAGCAATTCAGTCACACTGGGATACTTACAACCAGTGATATCAGCCCATGTGGGTAAACCATTCTCTCCCCCTCTGGCTTTGTCTGTGTCTACGTACAATGGCACATACAGTACAAGCGCAGCACATTGCAATGAAAGGTGGCTGAACCCATGTCACTGGGGTGCGCAGTTACATGTTTCCATGAAAGGCCCTGGCACCAGGAAGGCAGTGAGGAAAAGGGTCCAGCCGTGGGGAGCTGCAGAAGCCTTTCCCCACTGCCTCCCCACACCAGAGCCCTTCCATATGGCAGGGAAAGGCTCCAGAAGAGGGGAGGCAGTGGGGAACCGCACTGCTAAAAATAGTAGTGTAGACATGGGAGGCACTGCTTGGGCATGTGGAGAGCCATACAGGTTATACACAAGGATCACACTGCCCACCACTGACGTATAGGCATCTCTGTGGTAGAATGAAATAGCTGTTTAGGAACCGAAGTAAAGTGCTGCATCCATTTAAAACGGCAGGTAAGAACACACATTATAAACTGGCCATCAATAAGTTTAGGCTTGAAGTTAGATGAAGGTTTTTACCCATCAGAGGAGTGAAATTCTGAAACAGCCTTCCAAGGGGATGAGTGGGGACAAAAAACCTCGATGGCTTCAAGACTGACCTTGATACATTTACGGAGTGTAGCGTATGATGAGACTGCCTACAATAACACGCGGCTGATCCACAACTGCTGGTAGCAAATTTTCTCCAACAGCCGGTAATGGAACACTAGATGGGGAGGGCTCTGAGTTACTATGGAGAATTCTTTCCCAGGAGTCTGGCTGCTGGGTCTTGCCTACATGCTCAGGGTTTGATTGCTGTATTTGGGGTTGGGTAAGAATTTTCCCCCTGGTTCAGATTGGCAGAGACCCTGGGGGGTTTTCACCTTCCTCTGCAACACTGGACACGGGTCACTTGCAGGTTTAAACTTGTGTAAATGGTGGATTCTCTGCAAATTGAAGTCTCTAAACCATTATTTGAGGTAACTCAGTAACTCAGCTAGAGGTTATGGGTCTATTACAGGAGTGCGTGGGCGAGGTTCCATGGCCTGCAATGTGCAGGAGGTCAGATCAGATAATCATGATGGTCCCTTCTGGTCTTAAAGTCTATGAGTCCCCAAGACAGATTTGTCTAAAATACTAGACTTAGTAATTCTGTGTATCATGTGATTTTTAGTGACCAAGGATGACAGTCTTCAGGAGCTCCTAACTCTCTGCTGAGGATTTCAGTTAATACTGAGAGATGTCAGCAACTATTCTAGGGGATTCTGAGAGGTCTCTCTAACCCTGTTTGGCTTGTGGGCTCTGACAGGACAGCAGAACAAATTGATATGGCTGCAGGCATTTGTATTTTATTCACATACATAATGAAAATGCATAGCTGCGGTCCTCACATCCTCAATTTGTATGAATGTACCTGTAAGAATCTGTCCCTTTACGCATATTTTGTATAAAATGAATTCTCTTCACATTTAGATCTAGTCATTCTGTCCACCGCCATAGTCACTGTACCTCTTCATAAATGAATTGTATACATAGTCACTATTCTAGTGTAACATGTCCTCCAACATACTGGCTTTCTTTAAAAATTAAAATTAATTGCAAGTTTAGTAACTTTTCCCAAGTACCTACAGTTCAAAGAAAAATGCGTCCTTTTTCGAAAGTGTAGTGGTTTGGCAAGGTGCAATGTTTGTGAATGGGAATATTGGGGTATAGACAAGGGAATGGAGAGTGGATAAAAATCAATGTTTTTTTTTTTAAAATTGGTGTTTTTGTGCAGACTTGCACAGAGCTGAAATCTGAATCTACATCTGTCAAAGCTAAACTCACTATAACTATTATACTCATTTAAATAAACTGAAAACATAAATCAGCTCAATATGCCGAACGAATGTCTTGCAGTGCATATCTATTATTGTCATCACAGTTGGATTCATGACACATGTACTGTTCAGTATTACTGCTTGTTTTATTAAGCAGCGTAAATAAAATTCAAGAGAAAAAATTTATAGCTTAAACTATGGAGTGACTGCTGGTTTTCTCCAAAACTCAACACTTTCAGATGATTTGCTGAAAAGTTTTTACCAGAACCAGGACATGTTTGACATTAACACTGATTAAATCAACTGGATAAATTGCAAAGCCTCTGAAAGAACTGAATAGTTCCTTACAATGTACTGGGACCACTAGGTTTTCCAGATCTTTAACTGCAGTTTAGTTAAGTTTTTCTTCATGGCATGGTGCCAACTTCTATAAGATAACATTTCTGTTTTCTCTGCTTCCAGTTAGGCTATTTCAAATTTGAAAGAACTAGCCCCAAGCCAAAGAAAAAAAAAAAGACACGTTTTTAGTGACTTACCTGTAAGGTTTCTTTCCCCAAAGTACAAGTTGCAATAAAGCCACACTCTGGTCCATGATCTCAACATGAAACCAGGCTAGCACTTCCAATCTAGAGATGTGCTGTCCACTGCACAATGCTCCCTGATGAAAAAGCAAGAATTCCTACAGCCCATTTATGAGTTCCTTCTCAATGAGGGGGAAATAGAAAGCTGCAGTATAAAGAGAATGCCAGTTCTGAGGGAAAGATAGACATGAGCATGGGAGCAACTGAAAATTACACCTCTGGAGAACAATTATTACATGTAGATTATTAGACATTGTCCAAAACACACCAATTGCAATAGATCCCCACCCTTGGGCCCCAATTCAGCAAAGCATCTAAGCATATTCTTAAGTGTTTTATTGAAGAGTTATGGACTTAAACATATACTGAGGTGCTTTGCAGGATCAGGGCCTTTTAGCCCAACTAGGGGGTTGCACACTTCATAGCTTCTGTACATTGATCACATTGCACACACCAGGGGCTTCTTGCACACCTCCATTCCTACCATAAACTCTCTGCACTCCTAACCCTTCTACTTCAGGGACTCTCTGCACTTCCCCCATGCCCTCCCTCATACCTTAATTGATCTTTAAATATTCATGGTAAATAGGCCCAATGGCCTATGATGGGATATTAGATGGGGTGGGATCTGAGTTACTACAGAAAATTCTTTCCTGGGTATCTGGCTGGTGAATCTTGCCCATATGCTCAGGGTTTAGCCGATCGCCATATTTGGGGTTGGGAAGGAATTTTCCTCCAGGGCAGATTGGAAGAGGCCCTGGAGGTTTTTCGCCTTCCTCTGTAGCATGGGGCACGGGTCACTTGCTGGAGGATTCTCTGCTCCTTCAAGTCTTTAAACCACGATTTGAGGACTTCAATAGCTCAGACATAGGTGAGAGGTTTTTCGCAGGAGTGGGTGGGTGAGATTCTGTGGCCTGCGTTGTGCAGGAGGTCGGACTAGATGATCATAATGGTCCCATCTGACCTTAATATCTATGAATCTATTAATCTAATTCCTACCTTTTCCCCATGCCAGGGGCTCTGTGTGCCCCTCATTCATCCCCTTCCCCAATGCCTCCCATTCCTTCCTTTGCACCATAGGAAGGCCCCCAAATCTGCCCCCTTGCCAGGGAATCTGTGTCCCCCCATTGCTCTCTCATCCCATACCAGGGTCCCCTATTCTACCCTCCCCCAGGCAACGGGTTCTGTGTGCCCTCCAATCTCTCTCCTGCCATACCAAGATTCCCCATACCCCCTGCCAGCAGCTCTCTGTGCCCCTCATTCTGCCTATGGCAGGGGCTCTGTGTTTCCTCCTCCCGACCTGCCCCATACCAGGGTCATCCAATACCTGAGCCCAAACATGTAACGCTACCATGTTTAGCCCTGCTGCCCGAGCCCTGCAAACCTAAGTCAGCTGACCAGGCTCTGAGATTTGGTGTCATAGGTTTTTTTATCACAGTGTAGACATACGCAATGTGACTGAGATATGTAACAAGATTGCGAACTAGCACTTTGTATGGGAGTGCAAGGGTTTAAGCACGACACCATCCTTATGACAGATATTTTAACATTGCAGAGATGCAGGGATATTTTTGCTGACTCACCCCGAGGTTAGATCAGATGGGCTCAATTAGCTCCAATCTAGAAGTATTAGTAGCACTGAAGTTTCTCTCTGAGGCAGAAGGAACTAGGGGTAGATACAGAGATGGCCTGCAGAGAGACCGTAGAAATAGCCAGGCTTTGGGGGGAAGGCTTAGCCTGAGGTTTGCTTCTTTATTATTCGAGGGTTTTTTTAAACTGACTTTTATATTTTTTTTAAATCCCTGTTTCTTATAGGGTACAGTTTAAGGAATATGCCCTAATATTTAAAAAAAAAAAATTCTTTAAAATTTACAACTTTTTTCTGCTCCTTTGTGGATGTTCATAAAGATCTTCCAGAAACTGCATAACTACACAAAGTGCTGCCAAATGCAAAAAAGAAAAGTAGTAAACCACCAGGAATCTGTCTATAGTGATCTTTAGGTGTTATGTGCAACTACAAATTTCAGGAAGAAGTGTGATTTTTAAGTCAGCTGTCCCTTTAAAAGCATGAATTGTAGAAACAAATGAAGCACTAACAGGATGGAACCAAGCTGACTGCAAGGCCTTTTCTAATCTGGTCAGTTTACCTTCAATTATTATGGCTTCCCATTTCCACCCGTTCTTCCCTTCTGGGTTCTTTCCTTTTGTCCATTTTCCAGATTGGATTATTTCTGGGCCATTGGGTCTGGTACTATTTTAATTATTCTAGTAATTTTCAGATGATATCCCAGATTCTTTAGGAGCTGCAGAAGCTGAGATCTTTTAAAATCCCAAAACAAAAAAAAAACTACATTAAAAATTGAGTTGAGTTTACAGGTTAAAAACATCTCAGGGAAATTCACAGTCAAAATTACAAAAAAGAAATCTAAACATACTACACTTAAAAGAAATCTAAACACGTTAAAGTATGGAAATGCACAGCTAAGGCATCCAAATGACCCCACCTCTGCCTTGTAGTCATGTGAAATGGCAATACTATTGGGATTAAGGCATTTTAGGGTTTTGCTACCAAAGAACTTAAAGTCGACTTCTAAAACCTTATTTTCTCTCCCCTCCCCCGCCACAATTCCTGGCTTCATTACAGGGCAGAGCTAAGAGATTAAAAATAAATTATAACTAAATAAAAATAGGAATGTTGTAATTAATTGTTAAGGTATAGTGCAGGGGTGGGCAAACTTTTTGGCTCGAGGGACGCACCTGGGAATAGAAATTGTATGGAGGGCCATGAATGCTCACAAAATTGGGGTTGGGGTATGGGAGGGGGTGCGGGCTCCGGTTGGGGGTGCGGCCTCCGGGGTGGGGCCAGAAGTGAGGAGTTAAGGGGGCTCTGGGTTGGGGTGGGCTCCGGGGTGGGGCTAGGGATGAGGAGAGTGCTCTGGGCTGGGTCCGAGGGGTTCAAAAGGCAGGAGAGGGATCAGGGCTGGAGTAGGGGGTTGGGGTGGAGGAAGGGGTGCAGGCTCTAGGGTGGGGTTGTGGAAGAGCGGTTTGGGGTGCAGGAGGGTGTTCCGGGCTGGGATCGACGGCTTCGGAGGGTGGGAGGGGGATCAGGGCTGGGGCAGCGGCATGGGCATGGGGAAACGCTCCGGGGTGCAGGCTCCGGACAGCACTTACCTCAAATGGCTCCCGGAAGCAGCGCCATGTCCCTTCTCTGGCTCCTAAGCAGAGGTACGGCCAGGTGGCTCTGCACGCTGCCCCATCCACAAGCACCACCCCGCAGCTCCCACTGGAGCACATAGGAGCCGGAGCGGGGCCATGGAGCGGCCCCCGATCCTGCTCCCTGGCTGCAGCGCCGGACTGGGGCAAGCCCCAGATCCCACTCCCCAGCGGGAGCTCGAGGGCCAACTTAAAATGGCTGGTGGACCGGATCCAGCCCGTGGACCGTAGTTTGCCCACCCCTGGTACACTAGATATGTACTTTCAACCTTAACTCCATCTTAACATAGTCCCTTCCCCTCCCCATGGGAATTTCCTGATTTTTGTAAATTATTAAAACTTTCATATAGTTATACTAACCAAAAAACTCACAAAGAATGATCCCATTGTGCAACACTTCTAATGATTTGACAGCACATAGTACCGATTTTGTTGTTTTATATTTTATTTCATATTTTTAGGGTTGCTTCGCTAGTTCGCCAGAATAGCGCAGAACAGCCAGAGTGGCACCGACCAGTTAGCTGAATATCACAGCTGAAATGTACTGATGAATCTGACCCTTAGTTTGCAATTGACTTTCTATTTGAGAGGTCTGTGTTGGTGAGACAGCACTACGTGAAGGGGAATGAAGAGAGCCCCAGTCCCTGAGTCATAATGTCTCTAGCTTTAAAAAGTTTCAAAGAGATTGAATCCCTTCTTTAAGTGCAAAATGGAACTCAAGTGTAACTATGCAGGGTCTCCATAATAGTGCAACTCCAGTTCCTTGATGGTGGCAGAGAACACGGAAAACTTGTGAACACCATGAGGAAGTGGACAACAGGCTTTCAACTGCCTGAATTCTGGGTTTACAGACTACACTGGCTGGCTACTGTAAAGAGAAACTGGAGAACAGAGAAAGACATATACCCACACCTATACACTTTCAAGCATTCACCTGTTAAAAACTGGAAACTACCTTGCCCTCTCTCTAGTCCCCTTCCCCAAAGGTGTTTTGGTTGCTAATTTGAGCTTTTCTCCTTCTAAACTGTGCCTATCGGGGCCTTATCATTACAGAGCTTTTTGCATCAAGCATCCAACCACACCATCCCACCCTGCTCGAACACCAGGGGTAGTAAATAGGTGGACTGTGGGCCATCCAGAGCACCAGACACTAGGGGGTTACCATATTTGAACATTCAAAAAAGAGGACACTCCATTGGGGGGGGGGGGAAATTTGCTTGCACCCCCCACCCCAACTCCACCCCTTCCGCGCCCCCATTCCAACCCCTTCCCCAAAGTCCCCGCCCCAACTCCACCTCCTCCCTGCCCCATTGGACCCCTTTCCCAAATCCCTGCCCTGGGAGGTAGGGGGGGAAAGTGGGCACTCTCTTGAGTGATCAACATTCACTTTCTTTCTCGAATGATCAACAGTCACTCTCTTTCTTGAATGATCAACTCTTCTTTGGAGAAAAATAATAATGGTAAAATCCCAGACTTTTAAAATATTTAAAAATTCCTCCAGGATGGCGATTTAAGAACCAAAAAGCCAGACATGTCTGGGAAAATACAGACGTATGGTAACCCTACCAGACACTTTTGAACGGACCCCAACATATTTTTATTTACTTATCATTATCGTTATTGTTATCTTTTTATTATTTTCTATGGAGTCTGAGCCTTGACTATACCTTGACCAAAAAAGCTGGACCTTCACAAAAAATAATTGATTACTTCTGTCCTATGCCATATATAGCACCAGGTATGCACCATGTTGCAGAAAGGAAGCTCTTCTACTGTGAAGCCTTTATCTGCTGCCATCTGGTGGGGACTGTAAGAATTGTTTTACTAAGAATATATGCTCTCCTCCCGCCCCCGCCCACACATGTAAAGGCATCTAATTGTCAATGCTAAATCTCCAGAAACAGGCAAACAAACTTTACAACACAGAGCACATCAAAACTCTCGGCCCCACATGAATTATTCTTTTACCCATTGTGGTAAATGTGAATGAATCATAAATGTATATTAGTTATCTCTTCCTTCCAAACCTTCACTCAAAAAGCAGCCAATTTAAAATCCTCTATAGAGAGTCAGACCTAGTTCTTCATCTGGTTTTCTGGTCTCCCAAGGCCAGATGGATTTAAAGGCTGATCCAGGCTCCCCAGATTGAGCCTCATTTGAATTTGGTTGCTCATAATGTCAGCAAATGCTGACAAATGCCACTATTATCGCTGAGAAGACCACTCCAAACAAACTACATATTAAATAATTTCAAAAGAGATATATCCAAAGGAGTTCAGGATTGGACAGCAAAAAGTGTGGAGCAACTGTATTACAAAGACCAAGTGAATAATGGAAGACCGAGTTCAGTCAGCAGCAGCTTTTTATGCTACAAGAACCTTATCACTAGACAGAAAACTAACTGGTGGGTGGAAGGGAGGGGGTCCTATGCCAGGGACTTTTCTTTTTTTTTAAGTCTCCCACTGTTGCTAACACCATTTCAACTCCATTGTTGTTAGCGTGACAGTCACACATTTGGCCAACATCAGGGACGCCCCCACTCTTCTCCTCCCCTGAGCTAAAAGCATGGGTGCCTCCACAGTTTGAACCAAAGAGCCAAGCCCTCTAGCCAAGAGCTGTGGATCAGACAGAGAGGGGAACTGTAATACATGCTGACCAGTGGATTACAACAACATTGGTGAGAAGCCAAGTGTAGACAGGACTCTTGCTACCACCACCTACATACAAAGCACAGGGTTGATTTGACTTGCTTTGAATACGATCAGAATACAGTGTACTTTGTAAGCTGGAAGAAGCAGGAGCCCTGCCTATACTCCCAGGACTACTAACATAGGTGGAAACGAATACTTAGCACCAGAAAGAAATGTTGGAAAAAAATTCCTAGTGCAGGCAAAGCCAGGGCATGTGGTCTACTCATTACAACAGAGAACTAGCAACAAAGAGCCCTGGGCTCCAGCTACACTAGTAGGATCAGAAATGCAGGGCTGGAAGGGACCTCAAAAGGTCATTTAAACCATATACACCCCGGTATAATGGTTTTCAGGAAAAGATCCCTCTTGGTGTCTTCCCCACCCCTTAACTGATGATGAAAGTGGTTTATCGTTTCATAGAGTTTAAGGCCAAAGGGGACCATTAAGATCATCTAGTTCGACCACCTGTATATCACAGGCTGTTAAATTTCACCTAGTTACCTCGTTATTGAGTCCAATAACATGTATCTGCCTAAAGCATATTTGACTAAACCGTGTGTATAACATGTATTTGACTAAAGCATATTTTCATGGGTCACCAAATGAAATTAGGGGTCACCAAATGAAATTCATATGCAGCAGGTTTAAAACAAATAAAAGGAAGTATTTCTTTACACAACGCACAATCAACCAGTGGAACTCCCTTCCAGAGGATGTTATGAAGGCCAAGACCATAATAGGGTTAAAAAAAGAACAAGATAAATTCATGGAGGATAGGTCCATCAATGGCTATTAGCCAGGATGGGTAAGAATGGTGTCCCTAGCCTGTGTTTGCCAGAAGCTGGGAATGAGTGACAAGGGATGGATCACTTGATGATTACCTGTCCTGTTCATCCCCTCTGGGGCACCTGGCACTGGCCACTGTCAGAAGACAGGATACTGGGCTAGATTGATCTTTGGTCTGACCCAGTAGAGCCATTCTTATGTTCCAGAAAGACAGCCAGTCTTGAAGACATCAAAAGATGAAGACTCCACAACTTCCTTGGTAGTTTTTTCAAATGATTAACCCCCCAAACTGTTGAAAAATTGTGTCTAATTTCTAATTTGAATTTGGCTTCAGTATTCCAGCCACTCGTTCTTGTTCCTTCTTCACTTCCAAGAGTTCTTACCCATTTTAAGAAGGCAAACAAGCCTCATCAGCAACTCCATATTAAGATGAGCGGACAGAGAATTCAATAAGACACACAGGAACATCAGGATGGTATACTTTCTCCCCAGAGCGAAAATACCCGATATAAGCACAAGTCTGGATGGCTTTATGAGGTCACGTGGCAAATTTCTACTGGTGATAACATTAGAATCAATCACTCAGTATCATATGGAACTACACAGATTAGAGAGGACTTCAAGGACCTTGGAAGGGAGCTGAAGAAGAGGAAAATCAAAGGGATCTTCTCTGAGTGAGACGAGAGCAGGTAGAAAATAGTGAAGGTGAACCACTGGCTATGTGACCAGTGTGAAACAAAAGGTTTTGGTGTTGTGGAGCCCTGGGCCATATTCCAGTGGAAAAGAGGGCTGTTCTAATCTCACATGTAGTGAGGGGCTAATCTGCTCAGCTTGAGAGCAGCTGGAGCAGCCAAGAGGGCATTAAACTAACATAACGGAATGGGCTTCAAAGGCAAATACTGTACATATTGTGAATAAATTAAACTAACATGACAAAGAGTGCGAAGAGAAGAGATTTTTCAGTGGCTTATGTACCTATGCTAGGAGTCTGGGTAACAAGCAAGAGGCACTGGAAAGTCTCACTGATGAGAAGAAATGTGATATAACTGGCATTACTAAAGCCTAGTGGGATGATTTGCGTGGCTAGAATTTTTAAATCACTGGATATAACCTGTTTAGGCAGAATACAGAAGTAAAAACTAAAGGTGGGGGACTGAACTGGCACTATATACTAAAGATATCATTACCTGTTATAGAATTATCGATAACTCAGGCATACAGGATCTTGAATGTATATGGAGCAATTGCTAATGAACAAAAGACAGGAGGGAGTACTGGTGGGGGTCAGTTACAGATCACCAAATCAAACCAGAGAACATTATTAGTTACTCCTTAACCTCTTGCATAATATGTGCAAAGAAGAACTATGTTATGGGGAATTTCAATTTGGGAGACATATGCTGGAGGTCCCATGCCAATCTATAGTAAAACATCATTAGAGTTTCTAAAATCTGTAGAGATGATGGTTTTCTAACAACTACAGGTATTGCACCCAACATGAGGTAACTCTTTTTAACCTCATTATGATGAATACAGATGAATTAATCACTGGACTTGAAGTTGGTGGTTGCCTAGGGACTGTGAGGGCCCACGGATCTAGAAACCAGTCCTGTAGAACTGTGAGGCAAGCTGACACCTCCAGGCTACCCCCCAGCAGCTATGGACACAGACTATGGGAAGTTCTGCCTCAAGGGTTTGATAGACAGCAGCCTCAGAGTTTAGAAAAGTGTGAATGAAAATTAGGAGCTCTTTAAGAAGAGTCTATTAGATGGCCAAAAAATCACAAAGAGGAGGACAACTTTGGTTAAAAAAGCCCTTCCTGGTTCAGTGCTCAAGTGAAGGCAGCAATAAGAAATAAAAAAGGGATACATAATACATGGAAAAAGGGGGAAATAGCAATTGATATAAACTAGAAGTTTTGAAGCACAAAACATTGATAAGAAAAGCTAATGACTTGCAAAAATCAAAAGCTAACAGGTTTAAGGACAAATAAGGAGGTTATTAAAAATTATATTCGGAATGTAAGAAATCTTAGCAATCGAAAAGGCCTATTACTAGATGGAGATTGTAAAATTGTTAATAACGATGCAGAAAAGGCAGACGTGTTCAATTACTATTTCCGATCTGCATTTAGAAAGCAGGATGATGTACTCGGATCATGAGGTTAATGAAGTACTTTTCATCACATGAGTAAGCGAACAGGATATTAGACATCATCTACCAGGTATAAACATTTTTAAATCCACAGGCCTAAATAACTTGCAAACAAGAGTCCTAAGAGAGCTGGCTGAGGAGATGCCTGGCCTGCTGATGTTAATTTTTAATAAATCTCAGAATGCTGGGGAAATTCCAGAAAACTGGAATAGTGCTTGTGTTGTATCAATATTAAAAAAAGGCAAGCAGGATGACCTGGGTATCTATAAACCAGTTACCCCAAAATCAATCCCAGGGAAAATAATAAAAAGCTAGTACAGGATTGCATTGATAAAGGATTAAATGATAGGCCTATAATTTAATGCTAGTCAAAAAGGTTTTATGGAAAATAGTTCTTCAACACTGAATTAACTTCTTTCAAGAGATTACAATTCTGGTTGATAAAGGTAACTGCACAGATGTAATAGACTCTTGTAAGGCATTTGACTTAATACTGCATGGCATTGTGATGAAGAAAAAGGAACATATTATATAATCTCAATAGAGCATATATTAAATGGGTTAAGAACTGGATAACTGACAGATCTCAAAAAGTAGATCTTGATTGGGAATTATTGTTGAATGAGGGTGTTTCTAATGGCTTTCCAAAGGGATTGGTACGAGACCCTTCACGGTTCAACATTTTCATCAATGATCTGAAAGTAAATATCAAATCATTGCAGATGAAGTTGGTAGAAGATACAAAGAGTGGTGCAGTCCATAACGTCAAAAGAACCAAACTCTTTTCAGCACTGCTTAAGAAAGCACAAGAGAGATGTGGCACAACACAGCAGTGTTGTAGGTAGAACAAAACCATTTTCCATCAGCAGCTAGCCAATTTTCATCAATAAATCAGCAACACCAGAAGATACCCACTCCTACCAGATATTGTGAAACAGCTCATTTTCTTAGGGCTTGTCCACACACAAACTTGCACTGGCCTAATTAAATATGTGTTGCAAAACCGATGGAAGTTTGTGTGTTGACAATTTGATTTCTGCTTGTAGCCTTATTTTGGTTTACCTTGGTAAGGAATTGAGTTCAACTAAATCAACATAAGCCTCTCAAACTGAAATAAAAGAGTGTCTATACACCAACTAAATCAGTTTAAAAAACCCACCTTTAGTTAAAACAGGGCTGGTTTGTATGGAGATAAGCCCCTAAAGTAAACAGTGCCTTGGGCTCTTTCTCCAGATCTGCAAGCAACTGGTTTAGCCAAAACAATTCAGGGCTGCCTGGTGCTTATCTACACTGCAGCACTAACCAGTTTTAAAATCCCCTTTAGTGTGCAGGGAAATTTTTGTTGCACAGACAAGGCAGCTATGTGACATTGAGCAAATCACTATATGTCTTTGTGCCTCACTTTCCCCAGCTACATAATGGGAACAACACTGAACATAAGAGTGGCCATACTGGGTAAGACCAAAGGTCCTTTTAGCCCAGTATCCAGTCTTCCGACAGTGGCCAATGCCAGGTGCCCCAGAGGGAATGAACAGAACAGGTAATCGTCAAGTGATCCACCCCTGCCCATTCTCAGCTTCTGACAAAGAGAGGCTAGGGACACCATCCCTGCCTATCCTGGCTAATAGCCACTGATGGACCTATCCTCCATGAACTTATCTAGTTCTTTTTTGAACCCTGTTATAGTCTTAGCCTTCACATCATCCTCTGGCAAAGAGTTCCAGAAACTGACTGTGCTGTGTGAAAAATACTTCCTTTTGTTTGTTTTAAACCTACTGCCTATGAATTTCATTTGGTGACCTTAGTACTTGTATTATGAGAATGAGTAAATAACACTTCCTTATTTATTTTCTCCACACCAGTCATGATTTTATAGACCTCTATCATACGCCCCCTTAGTCATCTCTTTTCCAAGCTGAAAGATCCCAGTCTTATTAATCTCTCCTCATACGGAAGCCGTTCCATACCCCTAAACATTTTTGTCACCCTTTTCTGAACCTCTTCCAATTCCAATATATCATTTTTGAGATGGGGCAACCCTATCTGCACGCAGTATTCAAGATAGCTATTGCACAGGGATGTTTGTGAAGCATAACAGAAGTAAGGTATTTAAAGATCCTCAGTAAAAGGTGCTATATTAAGTCTTAGCATTTCACCCCCAAAAAACAACACCCAATGATGGGTAGTGGGGAGAAGAGGAGGGATGTCATGGAAGCTGAGAAACTGTAGACCTGACAGGGATACAGCCAGGGCAAGGAAAGATGCAGTATGTGGAAGTGGGGAGAAAATCCAAGATGACCCATTCTGCAGACCACTGAAGGACGGGGATCCAACCTGCACTCCATCTTAAGAGGAAAGAAACACAAAAGATTGCATGGGCTCATAAGAGACCTCAGGTTTACCAAAAGATGCCAAAGTGTTCATAATGGGAAGGCTGTTTAGGTGAGGTGTATGTTCTGTCAGATAGCCAGCTCTGTGATTGCTTCAGTGCTCAGCAGTAGCTGATGCATGGAGCACATTAGCATAGTGTCAAGAGTAGTCAATTTTCTCCCTTATGAGCTGCAGATGAGATGCTTCAGTGACAGCAGTGAGCTGGGGGAGTGAAGGCAGTGCCACACTGGAATGGCAAGAAATATCTAGAGACTGGGACTTGCTTCTTTTGGGTATCTAGAGAGACCAAAGACTTCTCTGATGTGCTTGTCTGCCAATCTCAGTTTTCATTGAGGAAAATAGTGCAATAAAGTGGGGTGGCAGCGCTGGGGTGTGGAGAAAGAAGAGATCTGAGAATTAAAATAAACTTCTCTCTCCCTTGCACAGAAGGAAGGAAATTTCTCTAGCAGGTTCCCATCATCACAGAAATTCCTTTCTTCTAAGTAAAGAAGCCATGTACCTTGGGGCCAAGAGAAGCAGAAAGATTCAACATAGGAGGATAGAAGGAAGATCAATACAGAGAAGAGAATAAAGGGTGAGTTAAATGGAAGGGAAAAGCGAGCGAGAAAGGAGATGATGCAAAGAGAGGAAACAATGAGAGGGAGACTGATTGAGAGACAAGGAGACGCTGTTAATTATCCAAATAAACATTTTATTGCATCTGCATGTAAATTTTAAGCACTTTAAACACAGGGTGACTGCTAAGTACCTCTCTTTGCAAAGACCAGTTTTATGACTAACATTACAAGCCTTGGCAATGCCCAGGCTGCACGACCAGCAGCTGTGCCACAGCTATTAGGTACAGAAATGATGATAATATTTGGTCAGTGAGTTTTGAGGTTACCAGCACAGCTCCCAATCTCCCTGGTGAACAAAATCAGAACATATGGCATTCGATGTGCTGAAACTGTCAGGCTCATAATTAACTGATCAGGGTACATATGGAGCTCACAGACAGTATAAATCTCTCAATGTAAAAAATGCTGGGGACTATTGAACATGTCAGTGTGTCTCTTCCCTGCAAATCTCTCTTCATTAATGTTTCATATGGAGCCAAATGTGTTGTAATAAAATGGCTATTAATGGAGTTGTATTTATGATGATTTCTCTTTTATGCAGCTGGTGTTAACCTTTCAAACCCTACATTTCACACAGGGCTTTCTCAAAATAATCATCACTGCTGGCACAGAAACCCCTAGGATCTCTTGATATTTCCTGTTCACACGGAGGTTAGGTTAGTGGGTGCTGGGCAAGTAAAAATTCATCAAGTTAGTGGCTGTCACTGACGGTGCTGACATCACATGGTCCAAATGAAAATCCATTTCAAGTTACAGACACAGCTTGGATTCTGTTTATTTTAGGTATTTATAGCGCTCCAATTGGCATGGTATCTAGGGGCAAAGTCATTCCATCTCAGCTCTCTGTACTCTCCAGAACACAGACTTATACACATGGTGAGACATGTCATTAACTGCTCAGAACAGACAGACACATCCTGCTGGTTTCTTTGGCCACAATTCTGCATGGCATTCTTCTTTTGCCTGCTTCACATTCAAAGCTTTAGAAAAGAGTATTCTTGAATCTGTGTGTTCAAGATAATAGGACACACAAAAGTATGGAACAAACTGTGCATTTATGGACCTGTGTCTGCACGTGTGGGGATGCGTATAAACACAAACCAGTCCTACTTAACACCTAGCTATCTGTGAAGGTTTGTTTCTACAGTCCTGATCCAATTTGGATTAAACATGGTGCCGAAACTGCATTTCTCAGTGCATACGTGTGCTTCACACTGTAAGCCATTGGGGCTACGTGGTTTAGATATGTGGAAATTGTGGCTAGTGCAGAATGCCATGGCCCACCTGCTAAGCGGGGTTTTGCTCCACGAGCTCATTACATCTGGGCCACAATATATACCTTGGTTACTGATCAACTCCTCGGTATTGCATACAGTGTGTTTTTGATTTATAAAGCCCTAACTGGTTTGGGTTCTGGCTATGACAGATGATTCTCTGTTCATGCATTATCTCAGCAGTTCAGATAATCTCAAACTGACAGCATCCTCTTGGGACAAACAGGATACCCTCACTGAAAAGCGGGGAATTTGCATGCCCCTTGATTTACCAGATCATGTATTTGATGAACTTTAACGATATCCTTGCAAGATCCACCTGTTCTCCCACACTTATTCTGGGGGAGAGGAGGTTCTGACAAGGGGGCTTAAGGAAGTTGTTTTGGGTGGTATTTGGGGCTTGGGATTGATGAATGTCAGTGTCAGTCAGGCTGAGTATCCTGTTCTCATGTTTTATTGCAACTGTTTGATATCAACGTTCTAATGTGCCCAGAGCCTGGAAAAAATTCTCTGACATACGTCTGGATGTCATATTCTCACCACCACCAAATAACATTTCAGAGGGCAAAACCACATGGGAGCACACAGGAGGGAGTCAAAGAGAGAGACAGAAAATCTGGAGGATCTTGGGGAGGGAAACAACAATCATTCATAGTCCCAGAACAGGCTGTGTGTTTACACCCCTAACTCTTTTGAATAATAGTAACTCAGGCTACTTCTAATGCTAATAGCTAGGGGTGTGATTCCCTTGCTCACATACACATAGTGTGAGTATAATTAACAGTGCAGTTGTGAGAGCACAAGTAGTGGCAGTGCAGGCAGGGCTGAGCCATGCCAAGTACAAACCCACCAGATTCAGCAGCTGCATGGCCCTTTAGACTTGTGCTAGCATGATGAGAGCTAGTGTGAGTATGTGTACATGAACAGAGAAATCCCCAGCTCAGAGTGTAGACATAGCCCTGGTCTACACTAGGACTTTAGGTCGAATTTAGCAGCGTTAAATCGATGTAAACCTGCACCCATCCACACGATGAAGCCCTTTATTTCGACTTAAAGGGCTCTTAAAATCGATTTCCTTACTCCACCCCGACAAGTGGATTAGCGCTTAAATCGGCCTTGCCGGGTCGAATTTGGGGTACTGTGGACACAATTCAACGGTATTGGCCTCCGGGAGCTATCCCAGAGTGCTCCATTGTGACCGCTCTGGACAGCACTCTCAAATCAGATGCACTGGCCAGGTAGACACGAAAAGAACTGCGAACTTTTGAATCTCATTTCCTGTTTGGCCAGTGTGGCAAGCTGCAGGTGACCATGCAGAGCTCATCAGCAGAGGTGACCATACAGAGCTCATCAGCAGAGGTGACCATAATGGAGTCCCAGAATCGCAAAAGAGCTCCAGCATGGACTGAACGGGAGGTACGGGATCTGACCGCTGTATGGGGAGAGGAATCCGTGCTATCAGAACTACGTTCCAGTTTTCAAAATGCCAAAACCTTTGTCAAAATCTCCCAGGGCATGAAGGACAGAGGCCATAACAGGGACCCAAAGCAGTGCCGCGTGAAACTTAAGGAGCTGAGGCAAGCCTACCAGAAAACCAGAGAGACGAACGGCCGCTCCGGGTCAGAGCCCCAAACATGCCACTTCTATGATGAGCTGCATGCCATTTTAGGGGGTTCAGACACCACTACCCCAGTCGTGTTGTTTGACTCCTTCAATGGAGATGGAGGCAACACGGAAGCAGGTTTTGGGGACGAAGAAGAAGATGATGATGATGAGGTTGTAGATAGCTCACAGCAAGCAAGCGGAGAAACCGGTTTTCTCAACAGCCAGGAACTGTTTCTCACCCTGGACCTGGAGCCAGTACCCCCCAAACCCACCCAAGGCTGCCTCCTGGAACCGCCAGGCGGAGAAGGGACCTCCGGTGAGCGTACCTTTTAAAATACTATACATGGTTTAAAAGCAAGTATGTGAAAGGATTAATTTGCCCTGGCGTTCGCAGCTCTCCTGGATGTACTCCCAAAGCCTTTGCAAAAGGTTTCTGGGGAGGGCAGCCTTATTGCGTCCTCCATGGTAGGACACTTTACCACTCCAGGCCAGTAACACATACTCGGGAATCATTGTACAACAAAGCATTGCAGTGTATGTTTGTTGGCGTTCAAACAACATCCGTTCTTTATCTCTCTGTGTTATCCTCAGGAGAGTGAGATATCATTCATGGTCACCTGGTTGAAAGAGGGTGCTTTTCTTCAGGGGACACTCAGAGGAGCCTGTTCCTGCTGGGCTGTTTGCCTGTGGCTGAACAGAAATGTTCCCCGCTATTAGCCACGGGGAGGGGGAGGGTTGAGGGGGTAGGGTAGCCACGCGGTGGGGGGAGGCAAAATGCGACCTTGTAACGAAAGCACATCTGCTATGTATGTAATGTTAACAGCAAGGTTTACCCTGAAAGAGTGTAGCCACTGTTTTATAAAATGTGTCTTTTTAAATACCGCTGTCCCTTTTCTTTTCTCCACCAGCTGCATGTCTTTCAAGGATCACAGGATCTTCTCCTTCCCAGAGGCTAGTGAAGATTAGAAAGAAATAAAAATGCACTCGTGATGAAATGTTCTCTGAGCTCATGCTGTCCTCCCACACTGACAGAGCACAGACGAATGCGTGGAGGTAAATAATGTCAGAGTGCAGGAAAGCACAAAATGACCGGGAGGAGAGGTGGCGGGCTGAAGAGAGTAAGTGGCGGGCTGAAAACAGGGCTGAAGCTCATATGTGGTGGCAGCGTGATGAGAGGAGGCAGGATTCAATGCTGAGGCTGCTGGAGGATCAAACCAGTATGCTCCAGTGTATGGCTGAGCTGCAGCAAAGGCAGCTGGAGCACAGACTGCCACTACAGCCCCTGTGTAACCAACCGCCCTCCTTCCCAAGTTCCATAGCCTCCACACCCAGACACTCAAGAACGCGGTGGGGGGGCCTCCGGACAACCAGCCACTCCACCACAGAGGATTGCCCAAAAAACAGAAGGCTGGCATTCAATACATTTTAAAGTTGTAAACTTTTAAAGTGCTGTGTGAAAGTTCCTTCCCTCCTCCACCACCCCTCCTGGGCTACCTTGGTAGTCATCCCCCTATTTGTGTGATGAACGAATAAAGAATGCATGAATGTGAAGCAACAATGACTTTATTGCCTCTGCAAGTGGTGATCGAAGGGAGGAGGAGAGGGTGGTTAGCTTACAGGGAAGTAGAGTGAACCAAGGGGCGGGGGGTTTCATCAAGGAGAAACAAACAGAACTTCCACACCGTAGCCTGGCCACTCATGAAACTGGTTTTCAAAGCTTCTCTGATGCGCACCGCGCCCTCCTGTGCTCTTCTAACCGCCCTGGTGTCTGGCTGCGCATAACCAGCAGCCAGGCCATTTCCCTCAACCTCCCACCCCGCCATAAACATCTCCCCCTTACTCTCACAGATATTGTGGAGTGCACAGCAAGCAGTAATAACAGTGGGAATATTGGTTTCGCTGAGGTCTAAGCGAGTCAGTAAACTGCGCCAGCGTGCTTTTAAACGTCCAAATGCACATTCTACCACCATTCTGCACTTGCTCAGCCTGTAGTTGAACAGCTCCTGACTATTGTCCAGGCTGCCTGTGTATGGCTTCCTGAGCCATGGCATTAAGGGGTAGGCTGGGTCCCCAAGGATAACTAGGCATTTCAACATCCCCAACGGTTATTTTCTGGTCTAGGAATAAAGTCCCTTCCTGCAGCTTTTGAAACAGACCAGAGTTCCTGAAGATGCGAGCGTCATGTACCTTTCCTGGCCATCCCACGCTGATGTTGGTGAAACACCCCTTGTGATCCACCAGAGCTTGCAGCACTATCGAAAAGTACCCCTTGCGGTTTATGTACTCGCCGGCTTGGTGCTCCGGTGCCAAGATAGGGATATGGGTTCCGTCTATGGCCCCACCACAGTTAGGGAATCCCATTGCAGCAAAGCCATCCACTATGACCTGCACATTTCCCAGGGTCACTACCCTTCATATCAGCAGATCTTTGATTGCGTGGGCTACTTGCAGCACAGCACCCCCACAGTAGATTTGCCCACTCCAAATTGACTCCCGACTGACCGGTAGTTGTCTGGCGTTGCAAGCTTCCACAGGGCTATCACCACTCACTTCTCAACTGTGAGCGCTGCTCTCATCTTGGTATTCATGCGCTTCAGGGCAGGGGAAAGCAAGTCACAAAGTTCCATGAAAGTGCCCTTACGCATGTGAAAGTTTCGCAGCCACTGGGAATCGTCCCAGACCTGCAACACTATGCGGTCCCACCAGGCTGTGCTTGTTTCCCGAGCCCAGAATCGGCGTTCCACAGCATGAACCTGCCCCATTAGCACCATGATGCATGCATTGGCAGGGCCCATGATTTCAGAGAAATCTGTGTCCATGTCCTGATCACTCACGTGACCGCGCTCACGTCGCCTCCTCGCCCGGTATCACTCTGCCAGGTTCTGCTGCTGCATATACTGCTGGATAATGTGTGTGGTGTTTAATGTGCTCCTAATTGCCAAGGTGAGCTGAGTGGCCTCCATGCTTGCCTTGGTATGGCGTCCGCACAGAAAAAATGCGCAGAACGATTGTCTGCCGTTGCTCTGACGGAGGGAGGGGCGACTGATGACATGGCTTACAGGGTTGGCTTACAGGGAATTAAAATCAACAAAGGGGGTGACTTTACATCAAGGAGTATTTCAGGCAGGACTTCACGGAGGGTTCCAATAAGAAATGGTGCACCTAAGTAATTGTTCTTATTGGAACAAGCAGGTTGGTCTGGCCTCTGATTGATACATGGCTAGATTTACCTCGCTGCACCTTCTCTGTGAGTGACTGCAGTGTGACCTAGAGGAATGAGCCCCCTAGACGGGGGAGGGGGAGAAGCGAATGAGTACAAAACAAATCTGGTCTATTTCTTGTTTTGATCCACTCCATCTATCTTTTACATCTTTGGCTGGCAGCAGACGGTGCAAAAGGACTGCAAGCCATCCACATCTCATGGCTCCTTGACAGAAGATGGTGCAGTAGGACTGCTAGCCATCCTCATCTCTTGCCTGCCTGGCAGAAGATGGTACAGTAGGACTGCTAGCAATCCGTATCGCCTGCCTGCTCACCATAAGATGGTTCAATAGGACTGACTGCAGGACTAAAGAGAATGACCTGGTCAAGTCACTCCAAATTTAGTCCCTGTGCCCATGTCTGCCCAGGCGCTCCTGATCGACCTCACAGAGGCGACCAGGAGCACCTCGGACATGACGGCTACCAGTCCTACTGTACTGTCTGCTGCCACAAGGCAATCGGTTGATGCTGCTGTGTAGCAATGCAGTACCATGTCTGCCAGCACCCAGGAGACATACGGTGACGGTTACCTGAGCGGGCTCCATGCTTGCCGTGGTATGGCGTCTGCACAGGTAACTCAAGAAAAAAGGCGCAAAACAATTGTCTGCTGCTGCTTTCACGGAGGGAGGGAGGGAGGGAACGGGGGCCTGACGATATGTACCCAGAACCACCCGCGACAATGTTTTAGCCCCATCAGGCATTGGGATCTCAAACCAGAATTCCAATGGGCAGCGGAGACTGCGGGAACTGTGGGATAGCTACCCACAGTGCAACACTCCGGAAGTCGACTCTAGCCTCGGTACTGTGGAAGCGCTCCGCCGAATTAATGCACTTAATGCACTTAGAGCATTTTCTGTGGGGACACACACACTCGAATATATAAAAACGATTTCTAAAAAACTGAGTTCTATAAATTCGACCTAATTTCGTAGTGTAGACATACCATAGTCTCAGGGTGCATGTTCCAGGCACAGAGCTTCTCACTCAAACTACCAGAACTCAACACTTCTCTCTCATACCTCTCTCTATTTAGCATTGACAGAAGATTGCTCCTCTTAAACTCAACTTACACATCCCGCAAAGGATTATCCAGACCTCATCTCCTTCATGAGCAAATAGCAGATAATACGCCAACCTTCCTGCCTCCCTGGCATTGTTCACTATATCATTATCAACCACCACTTCATCTTCACTGGATGTCTTCTTTTCTCATACAGAACTGCTGACACAATCCATGGGGCAAAAAAATAATATATATAAGAAAATGCCTGTATAGAAAATCGATTTTTTCTTGTATGATTTCTTTGGCGGAAGCGTGGCTGCTGGTAACAAATCAGGGGGATCATAAAACAGCCTTTTCTCTACAATTCACAAGCAAAAAGCTGACAGAGAGCTATAGGGCTAGCAAAGGAATCCACTTGCTGGGAACGCGTGCATAGATTTAAACAAATGAAAACCTCAGATAAAGAAAAACCCTGGGATAAGACACGACAGGCAAGTGGGGGCATTATTCTTTATATGGGAAAAGAGGATAAATTATTTTTTCTTAAAAATAACGAAGTTATGCTCATTGCCTTTATGCGCTGTACGGACACTGACTCAAACTTTTTCCCCTGAAAGTGCTTTTCTGTCCTTTTTTTTTTTTTTTAAACATTAGAATTACTAGGTCACACACTCTGTTGCTTCTGCAGGCCAAACACCCTTGCACATCCGAGTGGCTCTTACGTTTTTCTATTTCCCATACAAGTTCCAGGTGTACTGTTCTCCCGTCTCCCCTATTTCAGGGACTCTCTGAAACCCCCTACTTCCTCCATCATGCATGTGGCTGTGTCCCCCCCTCCCCTTTCCCCATTCCCCTATGTCAGCAGCCCTGTGTGACCCTCATTTCCCCCTTCCTTCACATGCAAGAGGCTCTGTGTGCCTCCTATTCCCCCATTCCTCACCAAGGCAGGACTCCTGTGTGTCCCCCTTCATTCCTCCCTCCACCACAGTAAGGACTGTGTCTCCTGTGTGTCACCCATGCTAGCACCAGTGGAACTGCACTGGTTTAGTAAATTCCCTAAAGTTCTTCATGTAGATGTAGCCATAGGGATTAATAGCTACAACTCTAGGTTCTGCCCTATGTGATGTCACAAGCCAAGTCCTCTGAAGACCTTGCAAGGGGTCTCTAATAAAAAGAGGAAAGATAGGTTTCCTGACATGCAACAAGAATGAACACACTTTTGTGGGGATGGGGAGATTCAAACAAAATAAAAACAGTAAAGGGCACTGTTTTTTTCTTGTGTAGTTGACCTTTAAGCCACTGAAGTCTTTACAGCCCTTCAAAGCTTAAAGGCATAGGTAGGTTGTGGTGGCTAAAAACCCCCCACTTCTGGTATAAAACCAGGAAATGTTTTAATTTTAATAGGTCTATATCCTTTTTCACACCTAAATTTCCTGTGGTAATAAATGAAAAAAATATATATAGTACCAGTTTTTAAAAATGCAACTAAAGCAAAGTTAAAATTACACAAAAATGCTTTAAAAGTTCTTTAAAAGCAATGCACGCTTATAACAGAAAATTACACCCTGGTGGCGCTATACCAGTGGTTTTCAACTTGGGGTCCACACCCTGTCTAATTTCCAAAGGGGTCCTTGCCTCCATTCGAAACTTCTTAGAGGTCCGCAAATGAAAAAGGTTGAGAATCACGGGGCTACACCATAAAATGTAAGCTTGCATCCACTGGTATGTACTTTAAAGCCTGGTATCAATAATGGTTCAAATAATTACAACTACAACTACTGTCATCTCAAAAATGTATTGCAGAGTAATAAAATTATAAAAATCAAAAGAAATCAAAAATATAATCCAAATAAAACGTATGCTAATATAGAGAAGAAAAACAAAATCAGTGGAATGTAGGCCTGACTTGACATGAGTAATTGGACACGGGTGAGGCCTCATTTCTTGGGGGATAGGATTAGGGAGGTATATGAATCAGCAGTCTGGAAACAGAACGTCTGTACTAGATAAAACAGGGAGGAACACCCAGGGAACCATTTACAATGGACAAAATAAGATGGGAATGTAAAAATGAGATAAAGTCGTACATGGACAGTGTATGGACAGAGCATGTTGTACAGGGATCAGTTCCTACAAAGTAACCAGCCAATCCCAAAATGGTCAGGCAATGTACAGTAAATGCAATGCAACGTGTAAATGTATCTAAAGGAAGAAGTTTGTAGTGTAACTTTGGATGTGTGGTATGCCCAGAACCCACCCCCTCAGCCTGAGCCTGATCAACTCAAAAGTACTTTAACTGTATGCCAATAAAGGAACCCAAGTGACTAGACTAGTGGCAAACTGAGTTCTTGGGGAACCAAGTGGAAAAGGTCTTGGGAGAACCCCAGTGGGGGGATGGATGTTCCTTCAGGAAATGTATATGGCTCCTGACCAAGGAGTCAAATCTGCTGCCATGAAGACAGATGATCTTTTCTGATACCTCTGTCTCTTTTTGGGTGATTCAGATCTCTAATATGACAAGAAAGACTGTTTTTGATAGGGTTGAAGCCTAACTGGTCTCTCGAGCGCTGATATATACACTCCTAAAGATCTCAAAATGACTTGAGAATCCTTTAAAGAGTGCAGCTCATTGGCATTAGCATTAAATAATGCATGTGGTTCAAAAGACAGATCCTCTTTTGTCATCTGTACTACTTAAGGTGTGCCAGGTGACTGTAACTGAGAGGATGAGATTCTGGAACTGAAGTCTTCAGCAAGGAATGAACTGTGCAACAAATTCTGCTGCCACAGAATCACCAAATACATGGTGCCTTCACTTCTATTTCTGTAGGCATCCAAACTCTACATCTCCCTTGACTTTCTCGTAACCTGTCAAGTCTCTAAGAGCTCTGCCATTGTCTGCCTCTTTGTTACCATCTCTTACCATTCCCATTCATGAACAGATAAATCCCATCTCTGCCCTCGTTTAATGCTTTGTGCCTTCTTCTATGCCGCCCCTTATGCCTGTAATTCCCTCCCTGTAGTATTTCAACTCTACTCCATTTTCCTCTTTCTGCTCTTATGAAAGCCACTGTACCCTAGTGGGCCTTTTATGAGAACCATTGTCTCCTGTTCTGTAACACATCCACTCTCTATCCTAGCTCTCAGTAAAGCACCAGGTAATATATCAGAAGCTGGGAATGGGTGACAGGGGATGGATCACTTGATGATTACCTGCTCTGTTCATTCCCTCTGGGGCACTTGGCATTGGCCACTGTCAGAAGACAGCTGGGCTAGATGGACCTTTGATCTGACTCAGTAAGGCCGTTCTTATGAATAATGGTAGGAGATAATACAATTCTATTATGTGTGTATAAATACATATTGGAATGAATAAATATTGGTGCAGATTTTGCAAGTTGTGCTTTGAGCCCACGCCCAATCACACCTGCTCTTAAAAACTTTTCATTAAAAAGTTGTTTCAAAAGGCATTTTGCAAACTCGGTCTTTGACTTTATGGTTTTCTCTGAATGCCAGTTAAACAAAGGATTTGCGAATGGTCCCAACAGGCAACTGAACCATGTGAACTCAGCATGTGACCACAACAGGCGGCTTCATCCCCCTCCAAATGCACAAGCACGCTGTATACAGAATCAGAGAAACCAGATGGGAAAGAACACCTGCTGTAGCTCCTGACCACAGAGTCTGGGGCCCACTGCTATATAGATTACGTCTATACTGGGGTTAGAGCACAGGGCCTCATCGTTACCTCTATCTCAGCGTTGTGCACATGCACCTTCTGCACTATTTCTTCTGCCTCATGCATGCGCCGACTCAGCTGAGGAGAGTGCTCCGATGGGGTCAGCTCACTGTCGTATGACTCGAGAATTGCTCTCATTCCATCACGCTCCTGTAGTGAAGAAACAAACAGACTGGTTAGACTTTCCACTGGATACATGCAGCCTGCATCTTCAAACTGACATACCCAATGAAATTTAACATTTTTTAACATGGTGGAGAGCATTATTTTGGTTGGAAAGTTATTTCCAGTTCTTCCACTACCTCTTTTGTATACACATATCACACATAAATTGAGAGATATAAAAATCTACTGCTCTGAGAGTTGAAAACGTATATAAACACAAACATCCCTTTTAGATGGTAACATGCACACAGTATAACTTTTGCCATTTTACATGTATATACCAAGAACAAATAAAATTAGAGCTCTCAAGTAGAAGATGCTTCTTGGACACACCTCAAAGTGGCTGTTCAGGGAAAATAGCAATGAGTTATGGGAGCTAAATCAGGGAACCTTATTCTGCCATCAGTGAAGTCAAAGATGAGTGAGGAAGTCTTCTAATGAAGAGTCCTTAAATATAAAGCAAGTACTTTATTCTCACAGCATAGATGTGTTTAGTGTAATCCACCACACCAAACAGGATTTGGATAGGATTACATGGAGAAAGAGTATTTTATCTTCCAAGTGGAGGGATTAAATTCTCATTTTATGAAGGGTTTCTCAATAATGTGGTCATTAAAAATGTAGGTTAATCCACAGCTGAAGAAAAAAATGAATGGCTACTAGAATGGCCCCAGTGGAAAGCACTGAACAATGAAAACATTAATTATTTATTTCCATAAGCACCCACAATGCATGAGGCAAACAAAGTTGGAAGTGGACCATGCCCCTACAAGCTTAAAATGGACACAGATATGGAGGTTCTCAATTTTATTTTTCACTATTACCGTTCCCAGCTAAGAGAGCTGTTCTTTCAGTTTATATGTTAGACACACACTTTGATACTGAAGGACCTGGGTTCAAACCCGTGCAGTCCCCCAGTGGAGATTATGATTGTTTGGGGAAACTGTATGTACAATTTATTAAATCTGGTTGGGACTATGAAGTTATTAAGAAAATTGTTGTAACACTCAATGTCTCTATGTAAATGTAGAATCCAACATGGCTGTCAGGCCTTTTAGCAAGTATCCATCAGACTAGGGACAACTGGAGCATAGTTAATGTAAGACTGTACTCTGACCACACAATGGGTATGTTAAGGAGGTTTGCTAAAACTAGGAGAACCAGTTTTCTCCAATCCTCAACAAGGGATTGGGCATTTGGAGAGCAGAAAATTCCCAAAGAGATGGAGGTGATAATGTAGGGGTTTTAAAAGGACTCTTAGGAGGAGAGAGACACAGGAAGTTTGGGTCACGAGAAGGGAACAGACACACATTTTTTTGTAGCAAGGGGACTCAGTTTAGCTGTGGGACCAAAGAAGGTCTAGGAAGAAAGAGACTCTATGGTTCAGAAATCAAGCCATGAGTTGCAACAGAAGGATCTTGGATTATCCCAGAGGAACCAGACCCCAGCCCAATAAATGCTTGAATGGTGAGGAAACTGAGGCAGGGAAATGCATGTAGGGTTTGTTTGTGTATCCATCTGTATATTTCTCATTCTACTGAGTAAAGGGCAACGATGTTTTAGACAAAGAAACCAAGGTGGATAATGGATGAAGTGCCGCAGTTGAGTGACAAGCATAGAAAGTTAAAGGAGAATAAAAAGCAAGATGCAAGTCTAAGAGCTGAATACAATAAGTTGACCAGAGAGGTTAAAAAAAGAATGCAAAGAGTGACAGAAACAAATGAATAAGCAAACAATGCAAAGAAGCAGAAGAATATGTAGAAGAAATGTGACACAGAGGTTATATTGCAAGACAACAGAACAGAGTGGGACATATGAGTTGAAGATGTCAGCAATGAAAGACATGTTCAGGCAAATAACTGAGGACAAACAAGCAATGAATAACCGATGGAAAGAATATTTTAAAGAGCTATACAAAGTGCAGTACACAGTGGGTGCCAATGTCGCCTCTCGCCTTGTGGCGAGCAGGACAGCACAAGGTGTTGCAAAGAGGTGAGAGGCCACATTGAAACCATCTGAGAGATTGACAGTGAGGCAGGGAATGTGCCACTGTCTAGTCAGTGGAGGGATTGCTGGGTTGTGAAGCTAGACTAACATGATCTTAAGAAAATAGGGGAAAATTTGAATGGGTTGTGCTGGTGAAGAGGAATTGAGAAAACGGGGTTACGGACCACTCGTTGGGAACCTGAGAATAGATTTTGTTACAGTATTTGTGTTCAGAAATGCAGACCAGAGCTAAGGACCAGGAGCAAGTGTTTTCAGTTACAACTTCTATCTGTTTTGATTTATTATCAGTAGAATTATTGAATAAAACTTGTACTGTGGTTTAAATTACACATTCCCTCATAGCTTGTTTGCTTTTGAAATCAGAGACGAGCCTTGACAGGCAAGGACCCATCCTCTTGTCCCCTATTCCTTTAGGGGCAAAGAAGTCAGACCCTCAGAAAGGAGTCTTGATCCCACAGAAACTTTCCGATCCTCACTTTGGCAGCTGAGCAATGTAGGAAGCTACTAAAACATGTCTGTGGATCTGTTCTGAAGTGTACATCATTCACCAGTGGAATGGGACCCAAGTCTGGTCTCTTAAGAGCCACTCTTTGTCCTAGTATTGAATCATCTCTAAATGTGGATGCTTTCTCAATGCAGAGATGGACTGGGACCTCTGGGAAAGGACCCAGACAACGGATATCTTTGATGTTTAAATTTGATGGGGTTCCATTTGATTTTGCAGTTGAAACAGTGCTAAGGCTGCTGGGCAGTCCTTGATATAATGGAGAGAGAACACTGTTCTGTCCAACTATGGCACTGATGAAGGCTGTGCAGTGGAAAACAAGGGCAAGAGAGCTAGGGAGAGGAGAGAGGATGAGAGTCTTGCAACTGTAACTTTAGCTGTAAGCATATCCAAAGATCAAATTTGTACATCCCAGTAAATTCTCTGATGTGTTCTAACCCTTGACTCTGGAATAGCTGGGCAAGAAACAGCTTTTTCATCATCATTTTCCCTTAAGTGAAGGCAGTTTGTCTTGAGAAAAGGTAAGTTTCCAGGTGGGCTTTCCTAAGGAGGAGGAACTCCTGCTGCACTGCTATTTCTCTGTTGTATTTGTGGAGATATTTTACAGATAAGGGTGGCTGGTAATGGTACTCTTCCTCCTGGGCCAGCACGGTCCCTTCCCAAGGCTGAACCAACCTCAACCATCTCAGCTGACTTTTCAGTATGTTAAATGTTTTGAACACATTTTTGCAGCATCTTCAGCTGGCATCCCCCACCTTGCCTTTCACACCTTGAATTTGTACATCCCTCCCTCTCCCCATGCGCACTGACACACACGCTGTATTTAAGTGTTTGACGTTTGGACAGTGAAGCAGGAGACAGCCCGGGTATACAGGCTTGCTGGGTGGAGCTGTTAGCATCACATATAGTATTTCGGAAACGTAGCCCTTTTCATTTGGGGGGGGGGGGGAACCACTTTTGTGATTCTGTCATTTAAGTAAACTACGCTGATAACTCTTGACTGGATACCTCCCTAGAGACAGGTTTCAGAGTAGCAGCCGTGTTAGTCTGTATTCACAAAAAGAAAAGGAGGACTTCTGGCACCTTAGAGACTAACACATTTATTTGAGCATAAGCTTCCGTGAGCTACAGCTCACTTCATCGGATGCATTCAGAGTGGGCTACAGAAGAAGCATTTCAGCACTCTTAAGCTGGCAAACTCTGGCAGATTTATCTCTATTTATAGGGCATTGTGAGAGAAAGTTCACATCACAGAGGTCCTGTCCGGTATTTTCCAATGCACTGAGGAAGCGCCTGCTGCCAGCGGCACTGATGGGAGGCACTTTTATGAAAAAGCTCACATTGCCCACGTCCATGACAACCCTGTTTATATAAAACTTCAGACTAAAAATCGCAACAGTGGCCAGGTCTGGAGTCCAAGCTGCACAACTGTAAAGCTAAATGAATTTTTAACACCGTTTTGGCATTTTTGTGATAAAATTTGCCCATACCTGTGTCATAAATATAAAGGGAAGGGTAAACCCCTTTGAAATCCCTCCTGGCCAGGGGAAAGCTCCTCTCACCTGTAAAGGGTTAAGAAGCTAAAGGTAACCTCGCTGGCACCTGACCAAAATGACCAATGAGGAGACAAGATACTTTCAAAAGCTGGGAGGAGGGAGAGAAACAAAGGGTCTGTGTCTGTCTTATGCTGGTCTTGGCCAGGGATAGACCAGGAATGGAGTCTTAGAACTTTTAGTAAGTAATCTAGCTAGGTATGTGTTAGATTATGATTTCTTTAAATGGCTGAGAAAAGAATTGTGCTGAATAGAATAACTATTTCTGTCTGTGTATCTTTTTTGTAACTTAAGGTTTTGCCTAGAGGGGTTCTCTATGTTTTTGAATCTAATTACCCTGTAAGATATCTACCATCCTGATTTTACAGGGGGGATTTCTTTATTTCTATTTACTTCTATTTTTTTATTAAAAGTCTTCTTGTAAAAAACTGAATGCTTTTTCATTGTTCTCAGATCCAAGGGTTTGGGTCTGTGGTCACCTATGCAAATTGGTGAGGCTTTTTATCCAACATTTCCCAGGAAAGGGGGGGTGCAAGTGTTGGGAGGATTGTTCATTGTTCTTAAGATCCAAGGGTCTGGGTCTGTAGTCACCTAGGCAAATTGGTGAGGCTTTTTACCAAACCTTGTCCAGGAAGTGGGGCGCAGGGTTTTGGGAAGTATTTTGGGGGGAAAGACGCGTCCAAACAGCTCTTCCCCAGTAACCAGTATTAGTTTGGTGGTGGTAGCGGCCAGTCCAAGGACAACAGGGGGAATATTTTGTACCTTGGGGAAGTTTTGACCTAAGCTGGTAAAGATAAGCTTAGGAGGTTTTTTCACGCAGGTCCCCACATCTGTACCCTAGAGTTCAGAGTGGGGGAGGAACCTTGACAACCTGCTGCTATACCAAGAGGATTTTATGTTGTCAGGGTGAACTGACAACAACGTAACAGTCAGTGCAGAGGATTCCCAAGGAATTTTTGCTCTCAGGTTTATTCCAGGAGGACCACGCTTATTTGCTTGGCTCTGCTGAATTCTCAGACTTGACAAACATCAAAATTCTTCGATGCAATTAACAGGAGATCAAATACCTTATTGCCCATCTAATCTCTATATGCATATCACTCTCTAAATGGAAATTGCATGTTAAACATACCTGACATTTTGAATTGCCATTCAGACTGCTACTCCCATTTATTTTCTCCATCAGCATCTTAGAGGCAGGCAGTATATGTTGTCTGATGTTGGTGATGTACGGCTACTATCGGGCCCCCCCAGAAAGCTCCATGTTTAGCATATGATAAATCCTGTTTATCAGGAGGGTGTTAGCTCTCGTGGAGAAGAATTGAGATCCTATTTACACAGAAACACTATCTTCTAACTCTTAGCAAGAAGGGAGGTGGCAGCACTTGACAAACACAGTTTTACATGAGCAACCTTTCATTGGAGATGTTTATATTTTGTTCCTGAACAACACACTGAGCACAGAATAGCCTACTGTTCAACTTTTATCATTTTACATAGGGTGTAGTTTCAGAGGCCTTGTAGGGCAGTGGTTCTCAATCAGGGGTCCGGGGCACCCTGGGGGGCCGTGAGCAGGCTTCAGGAGGTCCACCGAGGGGTTGAAGTCGAAGCCTGAACAATGTCGCTTCATGGGGGCCCCCCGTGGTGTGGGGCCCCAGGCAGCTGCCCTGTTTGCTACCCCCTAATGGCAGCCCTGGCTTTTATATGCAGAAAAAACAGTTGTTGTGGCACAGGGGGTCCATGGAGTTTTTATAGCATGTCGAGGGGGGGCCTCAGAAAGAAAAAGGTTGAGAACCCCTGTTATGGGGGATATTCTCTGCCAAGAGAGTTGGTTTAAAATACCTGACATTCAGAGCAATGTGGTCCATTCCAAAAGCGAAAAAATAAATACATACATACATAAACTGCACTTCCGGGTATTTTTGTGAGCCCCAACAGCCTTTGAACAGGGTAAATCACTCCAATCCTACTATTTCACAACAAAATTCTAACAATGCTCACAGGATCACCCACCTTACCTCATCAATAAAGAAAGAGGCGGAGACGACCCTAATTTGGGTGGCATGTACTCCAGCCTTATCCTGGGCTCATTCCTCTTAGTCAGAAGGAGCCACACCTTCCCTGAGAACCATGTATTGTGGGCTTTGTTTTTTTAACTCTGTGGCAGGAAAAATGTTAGAGTGTCTCTGAATGCTTAGATTAAGAAAATTGACTCAATAAAATATTTTATGGGCTGTTTACTTCTCCCTAAGGACGACTGGGTTTCTCAGATCAAAGACTATGAGAGCGGGACCCTGTCACCTCTAAGCCACTGGCTCATGTCTAGCCTGGTTGAGAATCACCAGAGGTGGTCATTAAGCCATTGTTGGATAGAATGAAACAAGCTTGTGCTGCTAGTCCAGTTCTGAGGGGACAAGTCCACATCACAAAACCCATCATCACAACTGACATCTCTGGGATCCAAGTAAATAGGGATTTTGGGTCACCAGCAGATGGTACACAGGGACTGCTCTTTGATTAGATCATTTTGTTCTACAGACATTCCCATGCTAAAAACGTACCACTGCCAACAGCTCAGGTATGTTCAACAGAGCGTTTCCAATCAACCTGTTGCTCTGCTCTAGTCCTGGATGGCTCACTCTCCTCTTTCTCCAGCTCACTCCTTTCCACGTGTTCAAGGAATAGCTGGATAATAAAACCCAGTTTCGCTGTAGAGAGATTGTTGATAGTCTCAGTTGAGAAGCCAGAAACTGTACTGACATAAAGACTGATTAGCCGTCACACAATCAGAAGTGTTTGCTCTCTGATTTATTCCAGTGGACAGTACTCATTTTTTGACTCTGCTCTCTAACCAGATTTCCCTGACCTGATGAGCATGCGGGGAAACATGCACTAGCTTTCCCATGCCATTGAGGTAATAATATAATGACCCCGTCACATGTCTAGCTGACTCCCCCTATTGGACATTCACCAGCCTGCTGGGAAGTGATCCAAATGCTGAATTTTCATGTATTTTAAGCTTCTGCAGTCTGAACAGAGTCCAGGCATTGTGACTGGCTTAGGATCTCTCTTGGCACACTTTTGGGGTGCAAATCCTCTTTCTAGAATCCCTTCCTGAGAGCGGAGATCTCACTGTCCAACTGCCCAGCCTCTGGGACCAGTGCTGACATTCCTCCCTCCTCCTAAATTGTCCTCTAGCTTAAACATACTCTTTCCCACAACTCCAGCTGTGAGGGCAATATGGATTTACATTTCAGGGGCATGTGATAGGTGTAACACATAACACGTGCACAGACTTTGCACAGGATTCTAAACCACCATATTCTTCTTCAATTCCTGTCTATCAGCTCAGCAGTGACAAACTGGCCGAAAGAAATCTGTTCTACCACTTTGTATCTTATGCTAGCTTCACAACTTCATTCATCTTTAAACCTTTTTGTTCAATGTTATTTTTCACCATGTCTATCCATCGCATCCTCAGTCTTCCTCTATTTCTAGTTTCTCACACTCTGATGTGAATCATCAGGTACGGTTTCCTTTCCAGGTCCATTCTGGACATCTGCGAAAACCATCCCAGTCATCTTTCTTGAATCTTCTATAACAGCATCATTTCTTGCCCTAGCCATTTTCTTATCACTTCATTTTTTTCTCCAGTCTTGAAGCTTAGTATGCCCCTCAGCCAGTTCATTTCTGCAATCAATATCTTTCGTTTACCAGCTTTCCTCAGACTCCAACATTCTGACTCATATAGCAGTGTTGCAACAACAATTGTTTCATATACACTGATTTTCATTTTTATCAAAATGTCTTTAACATCGCAGGTCTTACAAAGTTTTCTGAATACAGCAGTGGCTAATCTATTCTGTTTACATCATCTACAGAATTCCTATTCTTCATCCTCCAAGGTACACACATTTTTCCACTTGTTCTAGTTCTTTCTCTCCAACTTTGATCTTTACCTCTTCCTATTGCCATAATGTTGTCTCCTCCGTACTGATCTTCAATCCAAATCTTCTGCTTTCCCAGTCTACCTTGTAAGCTATTCTGTGTAAATCCTCCTTTGTCAGTACTATATGATTCAATATCTGCAACTATAAGGTTATTTGCTATCCTCTCATATAACATGACTCCTCTCATTTCATCTCCCAGTGCTATAGCCATTACTCCTTCACTACCAGGTTGTACAAATCTGGTGATAGCATGCATTGACTCACTCTTGTGGCTTTCCTGAACCATGCCATCAGCTTCTTGTCTACTCTCATTACATTCATGGACTTCCTGTAAATGTTTTCTATCAACTTGATCTATTTCTTGGGGATGCCATATATTGTCAAAATTTGCCATAATCCCATTTGCCAAATGCTATCAAAAGTGTGTTTGAAGTCTATAAATTTGTTGTAGCAGGTTCTGGTATGTTCCATGTACTTTTCTGATAACACAAATAGCTCATTTGTTCTACTTCATCCTGGTCTGAAACTGGCCTGTTCTGTGCAACTGCTGCTTCCATGTACCTCTTCATTCTCCTCTGCAACATCTTGGTGAATAAGTTTGAAAGAGGAGATTTCTGAGACCAGCAGGAGGGGAAATGATTAATTATAAGAGATTCACCCAAGAGCCTCTTGTCCTCTCATTGCTGTATGCAGAGTAAATGGGAGGGAAAGCTGTGTTGTAATCCCAACCATGAACTGGACTCAGTCCCTTGGAAACCAGTTACATTCACCTACGGGATCACATCTTCACAGAATACCCTCTTCAGGATCAACTTTCTCTCCATGCTCCTCCCATTTAATTCTTTCCTTACATGAATCCATAACTTGGCTGCCAGGAGAAATGGCTTCAAGATAAGGAAGGTCACTTTCCATTAGAGTGTAGGCACCAGAGAGCACTGATCCAGGAACTGCAATATTATTAGCAGATCCTTCTGCCTCCTACAGGTGGATTGTAGGAAGAGAGACGCTGCTAACATATAAACTACACAGCTACAGTCTTCTCTATTAACGAATCTCATACCACTGATATAGTAACACTGAGTGTCTTGAGTGCCCAACCCATGTCTCCAAGGAACACAAACACAGGAGTGAGAGGGGACTCCTGGGTTGAACAGGAGAAGCAGCTAAGGAAGGAGTAAAAAACAGCTTACAAAAATGTTTTTAAAAAGCAATTTGACCCACTCATTTTTGGAGTGTTCCTCTATTCCTGTTGGTGCTTATTAACTCCTCCCCAAACACACATACAGAATCCACCACTGACTTTCTAATTAGTTGTAGAGGGAAAAAAATCAATAAGATAGAAATTAAAGTTACAAATCTAACTGGAGTCAGTCACATACCTAGGGAAAATTTGTTCCTGGGGTAAAGTTTATCTAGTGTCATAATTTTATTGAAATCCTATATCTTCCTATTGACTTTTATAGTTTCAAGCTGGATGCCAGAGCTATCATTATTACAGTTTCAGTGTTGCTCACAGGGCTGAGGGGGTTTTTTCCCTTTATAAACAAGCTGTAATTGTCTGCTTTATTGATCAATAAATCTCTCAACTGCCTCACTTCACCAAGGTTCTTTTCTGTTTAGTCTTCTCTACCATTCTCTAAGAGAAAATATCCCCCCCCCCGGGAGGGTGTTTTTGTTTTTTAAGAAAAGTTTGTTTTGTTTTTAGCAATAAAAGAGCAGGAATTGTACTGGTCTGCTTTGATAATGGCTTTTTAATGACAGATTCTAGTCACAGTAAAATCCGCTTTATTTCCACATGAATTAACTTCAAATATTAATCCGAAAGCAAACACACAGTTCACCTGCTCTATCGCTTCTGTGCAGATTGGAGCCTGAAAGAGTCGCTTTGGAAAGTAGAATTGTAATGATATTTTCTACTTGGTGCCTTTTTGATGGTATGGAAACATTCCCATTCCTAGTGTTAAACTCGCCTTGCTTAATTAATGGTGATTTAAAGAGAATGTTAATAGACTTTTTCATTATGAGGAAATCCACTGAAGCTCTTTCCCCCCCAATGCCCTTTCAGACTCCTAAGTCCAATTAACGAAAACAAGAGGAAATTTCAAAACAAGAAGCAAGGCCTCAACAGTCACCATTCACAATAGGGCTTAATACAGCCAAATCTCCCTGGCCCAGACAAAACGAACACCATGGAAGTAATGTGGGTAGAATGTCAAGTAAACAAAATCCTTTTCAATATATTTGATGGATATATATATATTTATATAAACGGATGGCTTCATATATGGCATACTTTTCAAAGAATTGGGGTTTAGCTTAAATCTTTAGGTTAGATACTTTCGAACATAAATGTGAAGAAGTAATGGTACAATAAGCAGCAAAGTTTGGCTCATCAATTCATCAGGAGTAGATGATATAACAGAGTGGGATACATCTGCATCAAATTAGGAACTCTATTTTGTATTGAGTTAAACACAACCCTACATTTGCCTGAGGGCAGTTGGGCAGCCTATTGTACTGCATTCTAGACAGCTGCCCTGCCCAGCAAAGATATTGGACACTTCCTTGAAGGACTATCACTGAAAAGCCATCAAGAATGCAATCGGGAGCGATCAATTTTGATGGTGTCTCAACTGCTGGTTGTTCCACCCCATGGAACAATGTTTCTTCTACACAGGGGCCCACAGAGAGGAAAGCATGACACGGAAGGGAGGCCCTGGAGCTTCTCAGTGGTGCATCCCAGGAGTTTTGTTATTTCAAAGATCTGTAACTCTCAAGCGTTTTAAGAGTAAAAACACTGATTGAAAAACTCCTTTTCTAAGTCTGTATTCTTTGTTTTTCTACCACATTGTCTCCAAACTGTCCACAAATTAGGGAGCATGTGCAAGAAACTGGGGGGTGGGAGGGTATGGGGGAGGCTTGGAAGGTCTGAGACACTGGTTTACAGGGTGTGTGGCAGCTGGATGGAGGCACCCCAAGTCCCAAGGAAGGGTGTCGGACAAGGATCTGAGTCTGGGAATGTGCCCTTAAGTTCCACAGCTGGAAACAGTGATAAGACTACCTTGGAAGCACACAGCGTCCTCTCACAACAGCCTGATGACCTATATAGTGACAGACTGGGACAGATTGTAATAGGTGCCCTTTGACTACCGCAGTATGTGCATATGCAAGACAATTTGAGTTGTCTGCAAAATAGAATATTTAATAGAAATACATGGCAAATTTCATTCTGGAGTAAATACAAATATGTTACTAAATGTGTGTTTCCAGGGAAATCTAATAACTCACTCTTCTGGAAAAAGATCTTGCATACAAGAAGTAAAACTCCTCCTGGGGGAAGAGGGAGGAGACAACAATTAACTTGCAAAACAACTGGCCCAGCAGGCAACATAAGATGGAAAGAAAGTGAATGGCTTCTGCTAGGCTAGGGTTCTCAAACCTTTTTGTAGGTCAGACTGCATGTTAATAGACAGACCATCTCACAGACTACTACCTCCCCATCTGCGGTCACACAGCATCCCTGCAAGAACCACATCAATTGCTCACAAGTTATATTATAAAAGAGTTTAATCTATTATTCATTGTATTTAGTGTGATTGTAAAGTGGTTAGGTCAGTTGGGGTGAAATAATTCAACACACTGGCCAAAATTTTTGAACTTTTATGACAAATTAAGGGAGTGAATTTTAGGAAAATAAGTCTAGTGAAGAAAAGGCCTAAAAGTCTCAACGTCTCTCCTCTGTTAGCAGGGACAGCTTCAGACACCTATGATGTACCACCTTGGTTTTCCAAAGATTGCCAAAGTTATAGAGGATAAATGAACTCACAAGCTGCTGTTTTTGCAATAAAAAACAGCATAAAACCTACCTTTTATTTAGGTTGGACAGACAGATATCTTTGGGGTGCTATTCTAGCATAATCTATTCTATACAGGTTCTTGTACTGCACTCAGTACTGTAGTATCTGAGCACCTTCCAGCAGTACATTAAGTTGGTGTTAACAAAAAACAAAGTTTTAAGTAACCAGTCCAACTAAAAATTCTTTCCCTTCTCAGCTTTCACTCTCTTGTGATGTCATCATTTCACTACAGCATCTTGCAGGGTGGACAAAACCTAGGTTTCTAAATGTAAAAACGAACAAAAATAGAATTGAAAAAAACCTTTCAAACCTTCCTTAGCCATAAAAGTAACAACTACAGAAAAGGCACAAGCCTCTCCTCTCCCTCACCCTTCTCTACCTGTTTTGCTGGTCATCTTTCAGCCAAAGGTTTCTAGTCACAAACCATCAAATAATTTCCTCCTCAGACAACCCTCAACGGTTTTCTCTGAGGCTGACTATTTTCACACTACTTTGTAAATTAGAATGAAAGGCAGACACACATGTGTACACTTATCATCGACTCCCTAGCTGAAACCTCAATTAAAAGAGTATTTAAAAAAAAACAGACTAACTCCATAAAAATAAAAATATCAAGCAGCTCTCTCTACCCTTGAACTGACGCCGGGCAGCTTAGAGGGCTTAATTTTTTTCCAGATTACTCTTGCTTCCCATATATATCCTTCCACATATATACTATGTGCTTGGATTTTTAATCCTGGAAGAATAAAATCTTATTCTCAGTGGCTGAGGCTATGGTATAACCTGACATGGAAACTCTGAAATATACTGTCTCATTCAACGCAATCAATGCTTCTCTCAGAATCAAATGAATATGTGCTTTTATTATCCCATGTCGACCTTAGCCATTTGTAACTTGGATGGGAAAGACAGGTGATAAGACAAGCAGATGGGTTCTTCAACAGTTCACAGTCTCTCCCGACAAGCTGTGAACTGAGGATCCTCATGATAGACTTTCCCACAAATTATATATTCCACCACCAAGTTCTCCTCCCACACCACAACTGACATTCTTGCTTCTCTCTGACCCTGTGCCATTTCTGCCTATCTCTCAGTGAAGCAGTTTTCTAGCTAAGGAACATACCATATAGTTATTAAGGAAGGATTAACACCAGCTTTGGGACAGAGCTTGGTGCTGCCATGCCTGAGTCACAACATGGGCTCAGTCCTGTCTGGGACACCTAACGATAGATGAAGCTCATAATGCCACTTATTCTTACAACACTTCCCATTATAAGACCATGTTTTCAGCTGCTTATAGCTTTACCAAGCTAACAGTTTGGGTTGAAATTTTCCATGCCAAGTGTCTGTCTCAGGCTGGGTTTGTTTGTTTTTTCCTAAGAATATTTCAAGAAAACTGGTTCTCCATTTTCCAAGAATGAGATGAGGGAAAATATGTTTGGCCCACATTTAAAAATAAATAAATCTTACAACATTTAGCAGAAGGGTTGCCTTGGTGTCCAGGATGTGTCTTTTTCCATCCCCATGAAAAAATACCCATAGTTAGACAAGTTATAAGCTTACTGAAAAATCTCTTTTCCCATATGCTCAGTAAAAACTTGCTAGAGTTTGGCAGCAAAATTCTCCAATGCTTCTATCTGCATTGAGCATGCTCTAAGCCTAGAGCTGCAGGACTTTCCCTGAAACTGCTCTTCCACACTGCCAGGGGCCACAGTAGCACCCAGCACAGGAACTGAGAGTAGAGAGACTGTCCCGCCTGTGCTCTCTATGCTCCCTTGGCTGGTACCCAGGCTGTGTAGACAAAGAAATGTAGAGGGGACAAAGAGCTTGGTTGGTGGGACAGAAAGAGGGAGAGACTAGGACTGGGGTGGAGGTACTGAGATCAGATGAGGAACCTGAGTGGGAGACAAGAGCCCAGCTGGGCAAGCAGCCTGGAAAAAGGGGCCTGTGGGGGAGACTGGGACTCGGACAGGGAGCTCGGGGCGGGAGAATAGCACTGGCTGAGCAAGGAGATGGGGTCTGGAGCCATGACTCCGAGGGGTGGTGATTTGAACTGGGAGCTTGGGCTAGGACTCTGCAAACAACCTTATTTTTGGCATTTCCTGACTTTTTTCCTAACTTTTGGGTGCTTGCCTCTGTAATCTGAATGTTGCTTTTTGTTTATAATTTTATTTAAATACCTGAATTATCCATTGATTCATAGATACTAAGGTCAGAAAGGACCATTATGGTCATCTAGTCCAATCTCCTGCACAACGCAGGCCACAGAATCTCACCCACCCACTCCTGCGAAAAACCTCTCACCTATATCTGTGCTATTGAAGTCCTCAAATCGTGGTTTAAAGACTTGAAGGAGCAGAGAATCCTCCAGCAAGTGACCCGTGCCCCATGCTACAGAGGAAGGCGAAAAACCTCCAGGGCCTCTTCCAATCTGCCCTGGAGGAAAATTCCTTCCCGACCCCAAATATGGCAATCAGCTAAACCCTGAGCTTATGGGCAAGATTCACCAGCCAGATACCCAGGAAAGAATTTTCTGTAGTAACTCAGATCCCACCCCATCTAACATCCTATCATAGGCCATTGGGCCTATTTACCATGAATATTTAAAGATCAATTAATTACCAAAATCATGTTATCCCATCATACCATCTCCTCCATAAACTTAGAGTCTAATCTTAAAGCCAGATAAGTCTTTTGCCCCCACTGCTTCCCTTGGAAGGCTATTCCAAAACTTCACTCCTCTGATGGTTAGAAACCTTCGTCTAATTTCAAGTCTAAACTTCCCAGTGACCAGTTTATATCCATTTGTTCTTGTGTCCACATTGGTACTGAGCTTAAATAATTCCTCTCCCTCTCTGGTATTTATCCCTCTGATATATTTATAGAGAGCAATCATATTTCCCCTCAACCCTCTTTTAGTTAGGCTAAACAAGCCAAGCTCCTTGAGTCTCCTTTCATAAGACAGGTTTTCCATTCCTCGGATCATCCTAGTAGCCCTTCTCTGTAACTGTTCCAGTTTGAATTCATCCTTCTTAAACATGGGAGACCAGAACTGCACACAGTATTCCAGGTGAGGTCTCACCAATGCCTTGTATAACGGTACTAAAACCTCCTGATCTCTACTGGAAATACCTTGCCTGATGCATCCCAAGACTACATTAGCTTTTTTCACAGCCATATCACATTGGCGGTTCATAGTCATCCTATGATCAACCAATACTCCAAAGTCCGTTACTTCTAATTGATGCATCCCCAGCTTATTACTAAAATTCTTGTTATTAATCCCTAAATGCATAACCTTACACTTCTCACTATTAAATTTCATCCTATTACTATTACTCCAGTTTACAAGGTCATCCAAATCTTCCTGTATGATTTCCCGGTCCTTCTCCAAATTGGCAATACCTCCCAGCTTTGTATTATCCGCAAACTTTATTAGCGCACTACCACTTTTTGTGCCGAGGTCAGTAATAAAAATATTAAATAAGATTGGTCCCAAAACTGATCCCTGAGGAACTCCACTGGTAACTTCCCTCCAGCCTGACAGTTCACCTTTCAGTGGGACCTGCTGTAGTCTTCCTGTTAACCAATTCCTTATCCACCTTTCAATTTTCATATTGATCCCCATCATTTCCAATTTAACTAATAATTCCCCATGTGGCACGGTATCAAACGCCTTACTGAAATCTAGGTAAATTAGATCCACTGTGCTTCCTTTGTCTAAAAAATCTGTTACTTTCTCAAAGAAGGAGATCAGGTTGGTTTGGCATGATCTACCTTTTGTAAAACCATGTTGTATTTTGTCCCATTTACCATTGATCTCAATGTCCTTAACTACTTTCTCCTTCAGAATTTTTTCCAAGACCTTGCATACTACAGATGTCAAACAGGCCTGTAGTTCCCCGGATCACTTTTTTTTCCTTTCTTAAAAATAGGAACTATGTGAGCAATTCTCCAATCATATGGTACAACCCGAGTTTACAGATTCATTAAAAATTCTTGCTAATGAGCTTGCAATTTCATGTGCCAATTCCTTTAATATTCTTGGATGAAGATTATCTGGGCCGCCCGATTTAGTCCCATTAAGCTGTTCGAGTTTCGCTTCTACCTCAGATATGGTAATATCTACCTCCATAGCCTCATTCCCATCTGTCATGCTACCATTATCCCTAAGATCCTCTTTAGCCTTATTAAAGGCTGAGGCAAAGTATTTGTTTAGATATTGGGCCATGCCTAGATTATCATTGACCTCCACTCCATCCTCAGAGTTTAGCGGCCCCACTTCTTCTTTCTTTGTTTTCTTCTTATTTATATGGCTATAGAACCTTTTACTACTGGTTTTAATTCCCTTTGCAAGGTCCAACTCTACTTAACTTTTACCTGTCTCACTTTATCCCTACATGTTCTGACCTCAATAAGGTAAGCTTTCCTTGCTGATCCCTCCCATTTTCCACTCCCTGTATGCTTTCTGCTTTTTCTTAATCACCTCTCTGAGATGTTTGCTCATCCAGCTTGGTCTACAACTCCTGCCTATGAATTTTTTTCCCCTTTCTTGGGATGCAGGCTTCCGATAGCTTCTGCAGCTTTGATTTAAAGTAATCCCAGGCCTTCTCTGCCTTTAGATCCATAAGTTCTTCAGTCCAACCCACTTCCCTAACTAATTTCCTTAATTTTTGAAAGTCAGCCCTTTTGAAATCAAAAACCCTAGTTGCAGATTTATTTTTGTTATAACCATGTCTGTGCAGGCAACTGTTATTTTACTCCTCTTCCCTCCTCTGCTCCCACGGACTCCTCGTCACTGGAGGAGCATCTTTACCTTACACTCCCAGCAGTTGACCAGGTGAGTAAACCCATTGCATCTGTTTTAATGTCTCTCTCTCTCTCTCTAACAAATTCTCTATTCACTGACTGTCACCCAGAGAAGTTGTACGTAGACTCTGAAAGCCTTAAGTTGCCCATGGCACGTGTACATGACACACGGCAACAAGTCATACAATTTATATTCTGTACAGTAAACAATACCATCTGATCAAATCACGTATGGCCTTCTCTCTCTTTTGGCTTCTTTTCATTTCACAGGCATTTTAATGTGACTAGCTGTGCTTTCTAGTCCCCACATTTATAAAATAACTTTATTGTGTTTTTGTTCATTTAACTTCTACCTCTATTAGTCATCTTGGACTAGAATCACGCTCTTATACGCTGAAACAATTACCAGTCACTATTCTCAGTTTATATAACAAAGTAACAATTCTAAAGGAAATTTAAATAATATTTCACCCATAACTTTTCACTGGATTCCCATTACAGCAAAGAGGAATCACATAGGAAAATATTACCTGCCTGGGCACAAAATCTGCTCATCCATATTTATGGAAAACATGAGGAAAACTAATATTTTATTTTTGCATTCAAAAAATATCTTACTCAGCTCACACAAGTATATTTTTGCAAGGCTGCATTAAATTCTGTTCCTCTAGCTGCTTCTAAAGGCTGAACTCACACTTACATATTCCCTCTTTTCCTGGTTTTTACTCTTGCCTAGCAAGTAACCTCCCCCTATGATGGCCTCTAAATCTCTCCTGCAACAGCCAGTTTCATATAGTTTTAACTGGTTAAGTACCATTAACCAACCTTCAGTGGCAGAAGATCAAGAAAATGAACTCAGCTGGATTCTGAGCAGGTGCTACCATAAAAAGTGGATGGGGCCACACATGAGCTAACAACCTAGTAAGCTCCATGCTGAAGACTGCATCGACACTGGAGAAGAAGGGAATTCCAACACTTCTTCATGGTAACGTTCTCTGAAATGCTTCCACTTCCACACACAGGGCCAGTTAGACAGGCAGAACTGCAGGGTCTCAATGAATGGACGAGATAATGGTGTAGGGAGGAAGGCTTTACATTTATTAGCAACTGGGGAACCTTTTGGGGAAGGAGAAGCCTATACAGGAAAGAGAGGTTCCACCTAAACCAAAATGGAACCAGACTCCTGGCATGTAAAAAGGCCACAGAGGAACTTATAAACTGTGGACTGAGGGAAAATAAACAGGTGCGGGGGAGTACAAGGTTCAGACAGAGACATTCCACAGGGGAGGATCTATTAACAGGGATTCTCTATATCCTAGTAAAGAGGAGATAAAGCACAGGCAGGAAATGGAGAGAAACAGTAAAATGAAAGAGAGTCCCATTCAATTACATCACATGAAGTCAGGCAACTAAAGAGTGACAAATTTTATAAGTGCTTTTATATAAATGCTGAAAGTCTAAATACTTCCATGGGTGAACTTGAGTGCCTGGTATTAAATTAGGATATTGATATAATAGAAATCATAGAAACTTGGTGGAATGATAACAATCAATGGGACATGGTAATACAAGGGTACAGTATATATAAGAATGACAGAGGAGGTCATGTTGGTGGGGGAATGGCACTGTATATGAACGAAATCAGAGAGTCAAATACATCAAAAATCTTAAATGAATCATACTGTACCACAGAATCTTTATCGACAGAAATTCCAAGTTTGAATAATAGTAGGAATATACTCCCGACCACCTCACCAGGATGGTGATGGTGACTGTGAAATGCTTGGGGAGATTAGAGAGGCTATAAAAACAGAAAACTTAATAATAATAGGATTTCAACTATTCCCCATAATGACTGGGTACATGTCACCTCAGGATGGGATGCAGAGATAAAGTTTCTAGACTCCATTAATGACTGCTTCTTGGAGCAGCTAGTCCTTGGAACTCACAAGAGGAGAGGCAATTATTGATTTAGTCTTAAGTGGGGCACAGGATCTTGTCCAACAGGTGAATATAATTGAACAGCACACATCATATAATTAAATTTAACATCTTTGGTGGGGAGGGGATACCAAAGAAACTGATCACAGTAGCATTTAACTTCAGAAATGGGAACTACACAAAGAAGGAAGCTAGTTAAATGGAAATTAAAAGGAACAATCACAAGACAAATGCCTGCAAGCTGCATGGAAACGATTTAAAAACACCATAAACAGAGACTCAAATGAAACGTATACCCCAAATTAAAATAATTAGTAAGAGAACCAAAAATATGCCAGCATGGCTAAACAACAGAGTAAAAGCAGTGGTTAGAGGCAAAAAGGCATCCTTTAAAAATTGGAAGTCAAATCCTACTGAGAAAAACAGAAAGGAGCATAAATTCTGGCAAATCAAGTGTGAAAGTATAATTAGGCAGGCCAAAAAAGAATTTGAAGAGTAACTAGCAAAACACACAAAAATTAAGATCAAAAGCAACAGAAGCAGGCAGCCTGCAAAACAATCAGTGTGGCCACTGGAAGATCAAGGTGCTAAAGAAGCACTCAAGGAATACAAGGCCATTATGGAGAAGCTCAATGAATTCTTTACATCAGTCTTCACTGTTGAGGATGTGAGGGAGCCATTCTTTTTAGGTGACAAATCTGAAAAAGTGCTCCAGATTGAGGTGTTACCAGAGGAGGTGTTCAAACAAATTAATAAATTGAACTCTAATAAGTCACCAGGACCAGATGATATTCACCCAAGACCTCTGAAGGAACTCAAATGTGAAACTGCAGTACTACTAACTGTAGTATGTAACCTACACTTAAACCATCCTCTGAACCAGATGACTGGAGGATTGTTAATATGCTGCCAATTTTTAACAAAGACTCTAGAGGAGATCTTGGCAATTACAGGCTGGTATGCCTAACTACAGTACCAGGAAAATTGGTTGAAACTATAGGAAAGAACAGAATTATCAGACATATACTGAACATGATTTGTTGGGGAATAGTCAACATGATTTTTGTAAAGGGAAATCATGCCTCACTAATCTATTATAATTCTTTGAGGGGGTCAAAAATATGTGGACAAGCATGATCCAATGGATATAGTGTACTTGGACTTTCCGAAAGCCTTTCACAAGGTCCCTCACCAAAAACTCTTCAGCAAAATAAGCAGTCATGGGATAAGAGGGAAGGTCCTCTCATGGATCAACAGCTGGTTAAAAGATAGGAAACAAAGAGTAGGAATAAATGGTCAGTTTTCAGAATGCGGAGAGGTAAATAGCAGGATCCCCCAAAGATCTGTACTAGAACCAATACTATTCAACACATCATGAATGATCAGGAAAAAGGGGTAAACAGTGAGGTGGCAAAGTTTGCAGATGATATAAAATTACTCAAATAATTAAGTCTGAAGCAGACTGCAAAGAATTACAAAAGAATCTCACAAAACTGGTTGACTGGACAACAAAATAGCAGATGAAATTCAGTGTTGATAAAAACATATTGGAAAACATAATCCCATGTATACAGATAAAATGATGAGGTCTAAATTAGCTGTTACCACTCAAGAAAGACGTCTTGGAGTCATTGTGGATAGTTCTCTGAAAACATCTGCTCAATGTGTAGCGACAGTCAAAAAAGCTAACAGAATGTTAGGAACCATTAGGAAAGGGATAGATAATACAGTAGACAATATCATAATGCCATTATAAAAAAAAACCATGGTACACCCACAGCTGAAATACTGCATGCAGTTGTGGTCACTCCATCTCAAAAAAGATAGATTAGAAATTGAAAAGGTACAGAGAAGGGCAACAAAAATGATTCAGGATATGGAACAGTTTCCATATGAGAAAATATTAAAAAGACTGGGACTCTTCAGCTTGGAAAAGGGATGACTAAGTTGGGATAGGATAGAGGTCTATAAAATCATGACTGGTATGGAGAAAGTGACTAAAAGTGTTATTTACCTTTTCACATAACACAAGAACCAGGGGTTACCCAATGAAATTAATACACTGCAGGTTTAAAACAAACAAAAGGAAGTACTTCTTCACACAACACAGTCAACCTGTAGAACTCGTGGTCAGAGGATGTTGTGAAGCCTAAAGATATACATGGGTGTAAAGAAGAATTAGATCTGTTCATGGAGGATAGATCCATCAATGGCTATTAGCCAAGATGGTCAGGGACGCTACCTCATCTTCTGGGTGTCCCTAAGCCTCTGACTGCAAGACACTGGGACTAGACAATAGGGAATGGATCACTTGATAATTGCCCTGTTCTCGTCATTCCCTTTGAAGCATCTGGCATTGGCCACTGCTAGAATACAGGACACTGGTCTGACCCAGTTGGCCATTCTTATGTTTGTATGCTTGGTTATACACACAGGCAGACCTGAAACACCAGACTGTGTCTTTTATAGCAGAGATCTTAAGAGCACTGGTAAGTCAGATGAACAAGTTTATCCCTTCAGCTCTACACAGAATGTTAAGTTGCTTTTTAAAATAATTTCCCATTCCTTTTCCAAGTCTCAACAATTCTAGAAATACTGCAGCAGCGGCTTTTTGAAAAGGACAAAGGAAATAAGGGTTTGCACTGATGCTTCAAACATCACCACCAGCCAGGAGTACAATGTCTCAAGACCAGCTATTTATCCCAGCAGACTACAGCCCCTGGCCTACCACAGATAATGCTCATCTCACACCACACTCTGTTCATAATTATAATTACACTTCCCATGCTCTCCAAACAAACATACAGAAACCTTATTTTTCCATTTACCCTGTAGGAGGTTTTTTTAAAGTAAAAAATATGAAATCAGCAATATTTCGTGGAAAACTGCTGGCACTAAATACTCTGGTAAAACAGGAAGCCTCTGAGCAAAGGCCATGCGCACATGGGGAGACCTGGATACTTTATTTATAGAATGACAGTATCCCAGGTTCCTTTGGCAAACTTCAGAAGTTGCCATTTGCTTTTTGAAATGCAGCTGAAAGGTGCTTAAAGGAAATAGAAGAGCCATAAGGTCAGGAAAATTCCCTATCTCTACCCTTAAGAATTAATTGTCCCAAAGAACAGGGAATTGTTGGATTTAAGTGGGTATGGGGAGAGGGTGCTTATGAAATATTCTCACACAATATTTTTGGATTAGAATGCTGGAGGAAACTGACTGCAGTCGAAAGTCTACACTGGAGGGCAAAATCCCCATACATTAGTTTGGAGGGGACTGTGTGTTGGCTATACATTTATACAGTGCCTAGTACAATAGAGCCCTAGCCTCGAGACACTACCATAAAACAAATAATAAATAATTTACCTGGACATCACATAAATGGACCTGTCTTTGGCTTGCCAAGCTCTCCATATCACAACAGATTGGACCCTAGTCAGTGCTAACTGGTGGGCATCTCAAGTGGGCAGAATACAACAACTACTAAGCAACAGAAAGGTTCCTTGTTAAAAAGTTAAGGTTAGTCATTCATTCACTGATTCAAATTGTACATTTTAAAAACATTCATCCTACTAAATGATATGCCATTATGTAATTCACAATATTTTACCACATTCACCCCCATTTGTACAGATGCACAGTAATCTGAATAAAGACCTGAATTTTGACAAGTTATAAATGACAAATTATCTCTCAGGTCACTGCACACAAAACATCTACATTATCCTTAAATAATTCTAGTTAGGAAATTACACACTGCTCCCTGACCCTGCACTTAGTTTCTTCAGCAAATGCAGTTCATCTCCTCCACTGTACAAATGTTCTCTAAGTCTAAATGGAATGTTATGCAGGGAAATGTCTGGGAGGCGTTTGGCATTCTCCTACTGGATGACTATGGCTTCAAGTCATAACAATGGGCAACCACAAGGTGGTATATAGACTAGGAAAACGGGCTGTGTTCTAGACTGTTAGGCACAAGAGGACAGCAGATTAGGGATGTATTTATCCATAAGAGGAAAAGCCCCATCTACACTACAGACAGAATATTTAGTGTAACTGACTTATGATTCACTTTATCTGACAGGTGATCCAGTGCACCCACACAGCGGCTTTTTCTACCCTCCGCGCATTGGTTTTTACCTGTGTTTACACCTGCCAACACTGAGCCTTGTGGAAGTTTTCCCTCACTATTGTAGCAACTCCACCAGTGCTAGTGTTTTGAAACAATGGTTGTCTGGAGATCTGGTCTGAGCAGGGTTACATGGCAAGGGGGTAAAAATGCCAGTAGCTGATTTGCTCTAGTGCTCCCATTCATTGCTTTGAAAATGTGAAGTGCTATTATAAGTAGGAGGTGGCAGTGATGACAATGAAGCCTGAAAGATCAATGCATCATCACACTAATGCACACATGCCATTTACAGGACTAAAGAAACTGATCCAAATGTACTCTCCTGGGAATGACAGTAGCAACATTGTGCCACTTAACTTCATATGCACCCCCAAGACCTATCAGGGACTGTTGAAGAATGATATCCGTGAGTTATTTGGGGTAACCCAAGAGCTATTGTTTCACATTTAAAATTCAGTTACAACTAAAATATTATGACATATATAATTCCACATTACTTTAGTAGGTTAAATGTTTAAAAGTTTATACTTTGAACCTGTAAATGAGTATCTAAATAACCAAATGCAGCACTGAAAAGGGTTAAAAATTAAGTAGGACTGAGCAAGTCTGAATATTCTCCTTCTCAATCTCCTTTAAGAGCAGTTTCTTATTGTTTCACCCTAAAGCAGAGTTCACTCAGCACCAGCACTATGGATCTTATTAAATTAATCAATAGTGAACCTCAGGGCTTGCTTTCAAATAGACAGCAAAGTGAAAGGTATGAAGCGTGACTGCTCTGGGCCCCTGCCCCTTAAGTAGCACTACTGAAATGGCCTTCTGCATGTAATCAAAACAAGCCTGCCAGTTTTACAGTAGGACAGACATTTGCCAGTATAAGCATTCTATTCCAGTAATGAACTTAACTGTGGGCCATTAACTAGGAATGGAACTGCCATGCTGAAATCAGACTTGTGGTATACCTAGTCCAGTATCCTGTCTCTGACAATAGCCAATACCAGATGTTTCAGAGGAAGAAGTAAGAACCTCGCAAAAGGCAGATGTGGTATTATCTGCCCCCACATGGGTTCATCCTCATCTGTAATAGTTAGAGATTGACTTAACCCCTAAGAGGAAGGTTTAACAGCCATTCCAAAATTTTTATCATTACTAACAACTCTGAATAGTCTTTTTATCCATATAAATGTCCGAACACTTTTTCAATCTTGATAAATTCTTGACCTTCCAGACTTCCTGTAGCAATGAGTTCCACAGTCTATACACTGAGTGAAAAAGTATTTCCTTTTATCAGTTTTGAATTTGCCACCTACCTACAAGTTTCACTGAACGGTCCCCTTGTTCTTGTGTTTTGAGACATGGAGAACAGAAGCTCCTCATCTATTTTCTCTAGATCAGTCAGTATTTTTATATACTTTCATGATGTCCTCTCTTATTCGACTCCTTACTAAAGCAAACAGTCCCAATCTTTGTAATCTCTCTTCATATGAGTTTTTCCAGACCCTTAATGATTACTACTGCCCTTTGGTCAACCCTCCTCTAATTCTGCAATATCCAAAGGGTTACCAGGTATAAATCAGGAAAAACAATGAACACGCAATAAAGATCATTGGACCTTTTCCTACCACTCCATAGAAATGAGAGACTCTTCAACCTTCATTAAAAAGACACTACATAGTCCTCCCGATTTTAAATACTGCATAAAAGAATCCATTGTCATTAAACCCCACAAAATACTATATGCAGGACCTAACAATAATGTTACTCAGCATTTAGAGAGCACCTTCCATTTTCAAAGAGGCATGCAAGCACTAGCTAATTCATCTAGACAAAAGACAATATTTTCTTTTGTTCTCCCTCCACTGGTTCTGCAGCTATAGACCAAAAAAATCTTTCCTCAAAATTATGCGGACATCAAGGGTGTTGTGCTTAAACCATCACACAAAAAGCAAAACAATACCAAGGTCAAGCTTCATTAAAAAAGAATCAGGAAAAAAGTTAGTTTACCAGAAGGAAAAAGGGAAAACATTAGTTGAGAAATGCATAGTTTTTATATGTCTGAGAGATTATGATGATTAAATGTGCAAAAACAAAGCCTATGGGAGCCTTCTTTTAATTAATATCTTATTGTAAAATTATAAACACTCCTAATAATTGTTTACTTCTGTGTGCTTTCAGCATAGCTACACAGCAATGGAGACTGGAGTAAAAAAGTTCAAAAGCTTATTTTGTCACAAGTTACAATGGATTTGTCTGTTTTGCTCTCATACCAAGCGGAAGTCAGTACACATCAAAGGATCCACCATGTAATCTAGAATAACCTGTGGCGTCTGTTCAAGTTGTGCCCAGGAGTGGAAAAGTAAAACGAGTCAGGTCTGGTGTAATCGCTGAATCAGGAAGCTGTATTAAAACAAGAATAAATGGGCAAAAGGAAAAACTACCATTGCACCAGAGAGCAGAATAAACTTCCGGCCCCATGAGTGACATGATGGAGAAATCTGGTAAATGCCAGAACTGAATTAATGGTGAAAGTGAAATCTCCTTTTTCACACAACAAAACAGGCAGAGGAAGCAAAACTTTCTTAGCATCCAAGAGATCTAGCTTCTAACACTAAATCCACCAGGAGACCAATGCAGAGAACAGTTAATTTATCATTTGCTAGCCAAGATGAGAGAATCTTCTAGTTTGCAACAACCTGAGGTCTCATGAGGACAAATAAAAGGATAAATAGAGTGTCCATTAACACAGCAATACCTGCACACATAAAAACCTTCACAATGCTATATGTTCAGATCTGTAGATGCAGAGGATTCCAATGCTGTGTGTGTTGGCATTTATATCAGAGCTAAATTTTTGTTATTATTCTCAACTCAGGGGAAATTCAACTTTGAAAGGAAGTAACATACCTGATGATATTTTTGGCTCCTCTACTTCCATTTACAAAATGCCATCAGTGTAACTTAATAAAATGCCTTTCCTCTCCAAGTGCCTTAGGATAAACGTAGCCTAATCAACTATTCGGTGACTTAGTGATATCATTCGCTAATACAACTTCATCCTACCAACGTTCCAAGAGGGACTTTGAGAGACCAAGTGTTAATAATAGGCTAATTTGAAACACCTCTAACAGGATTCCTTAACGTCCAATCTAAATGATTCATAAAGCCTCCACAATCAACATAAAATCACTTAAAGCCACAAATACAAAAACATCAGTTCAGAGACTCTGAGGGCTTGTTTTCACTACTTGAGTAAGTCGACTTAAGTTACGCTACTCCAGCTATGTGAATAACATAGCTGGAATCGACATTGCTTAGATTGACTTACGGCGGTATCTTCACTGCACTGCATTGACAGGAGACACTCTCCAGTCAACTTCCCTTACTCTTCTCAGAGAGCTGGAGTACCGGGGTTGACTGGAGAGCGCTCTGCTGTTGATTTAGCGGGTCTTCACTAGACCCGCTAAATCAACCCCTTCTGCATCGATCTTTCTGGTACTGAAGACCAGCCCTGAGATGACAAAGGGAGATAAGACTAAATCACTTTGGGAGACTTTATGACCACATCAAAGCTCCCTTCATTCACCTCAGAGCAAATTCTTTCTATTTCATAGGCCACCATTATTTTTTATACTCTGAATCTGACTTCCATCCCAATACACATGAACTCAACACGTTTAAAACCACTAGCTTACCAAAAGGCGGCGTAACTTTTGCATTATTCCTTAATACATCGTTTTGCCACCATCACCATACACTGGAAGAGACTACCCCAAATTACCGGTACATTAGAACTTTCCACACAACTGATGAACTACACAAGAAAAGGAATGCCTCAAAAGCAGCAGAGAGTTCTGAATGCTTTCAGCTTTGATCTTTGTGTAAGGGGATTGTTGCCCCCTTACTAACATTCAGTGGGGGTGTTTTGGTTGGCTAGCTCCCAGTACTAAAAGGGGAAGGGTCTATGGGAAATCAGGACCCTGAGACTGATAGTCCCCAGGAACAATGGAGAGAGGCCAATGCGCCAGGTCAGCCTGAATGACAGGGCAAGCAAGCTAATCAGGGAGCCAAGAGGACAGGGAGGTCCCGTCCTCCGTGTGAGCTGGATTGCCTGGGTCAGTCAGAGTGGGGCCGAGCTAAGGAAAAAGCAGAGGTGCAAGCTGAGCTGGGCAGAGTTGTCCCAGATCCAGAGAGAGCAGACCCTGTACTGGGAGCAAAACTGCAGCCCCAAAGCCAGAGGCACAGCCCAGAGAAAGCAGACTTGCCCTGGGAGGAGAGCTGCAGCAACCAGAGCCAGAGGGGCCAGAAAAGCAGCCCACGAAGCAGGTCAGTGCTGGGAGCAGAGTCACAGAAGCAGCCTGCAGAGCAGACCTGTCCTGGAAGCAGAGCTGTAGCAACCCAGAGGCAAAGGGGCCAAGGAAGCAGCCCAGGGAGCTGGAGGCAGAGAAGCTGCAGCAGTGCTGAGACAGAGTGATGGAGCTGGGGCTCGAGCAGTCTGGAGCTGAGTGCAGTGAGAAGCTGGGGAGAGCAAGGGGGACCCTGGGCAGCAGGCCCAGCACAGGGAGACGCCTCAGCCAAGAGGCTTTCCAGGCCAGGCTTGGATCGTAAGCCCGACAGGGTGGGGGCGACACTGGGAAGAAGAGTCCTACCACTTAGAGTCTGAGAACATGTGGCCACCACCGGAGCAAGTGTCAAACCCACAGCATCCCTACAGCACAGCCAGGGCCTGAGAAGACGGCCTGGGACTTACAAGGAACAGACTGAACTGCCCTCACATTCCAGAGACACTGTTTGTGATGTTCCCTGCCACAGGGCGGGGTGATGTGTTTCCTTTAACATTTCCCATTTTACCTTATTCTTTTTAAAATTAATTGTTGATTAAATAACTTGCATTTGCTTTAAATTGTATGTAATGGTCAGTGGGTCAGACAAGTGCCCAGTGCAGAGAGAGTACCCCAGAGTGGAGACACCTTAGCCCCTGTCCTAGGTGAGCACAGCAAGGTTGGGGGTCGAGCCCCCCAGGAATCCTGAGCCCAGCCTTGTTGGGGTTACGAGGACTCTGCCAGACCGGAGAGTGGAAGGGAAGTCCTCAACGGCAGTGAGGCCACTGGGTAAAGGAAGTGGGAGTGAGGACTCAGAACCTTTCGCTAGCCCACTTCACGGGGTAGTGCAGAAGTCAGGAAAGTTCCCCACAATAGCGGGACTATTCCCGCGCTTACATTTGTATGCGCATCACACTATGCAAGACATGATAATCTCAACCAGTACCATATGGAAGCACTGGAACAGCTTGCCAATGGCAAAATATCTGTTTCAAAGCCACATGTGGGCAAGAGAGTTTTCAATGATGTGTTAAGCTTTTTAGTGTTATTTTCTGAATGTGATGAGTTACTGAAAAATAGTTTATAACTGGCACCCACTTAAACCGAGATATACATTAGACAGTAGTCATTATTGAACCCTAGCAAGTTGCAAGTACTCCCATTGTATCTCCTCCCCCATGTATATACCAAAAGTGTATATATGTATTTCTTTGGAACCATACAATTTCTGAAGATATGCTGGGCTTGGTCTTCTTGCATAACATCTCCAGTGGCATTTCTGAAACACACTGCAAAAGTTACTGGCAAGTTCAAGACTGAATATAAATGAGACAAGACATGCAAAGGTAGGTATCAGACTAACTGGTCTGTCATTGACCACACATTTGGAGCTCTGACAGTTACATTCAGAGAAATATCGATCCTACCCATCTCAGACTCACTGGAATGGACAGGCTAGCTCATAGGATTTGTCATCTGGATTTAAGATAGCAGGAATCCATGGAGATACTTTGGAGGGAGGAGAGGGGAGGACTCCTTGGGCTGTAGATGATGTTCCTATTGGTCTATTCTGCATCTGTTAATGCCAGTGCCCTAGAACAAGTTCACATAACTTTACAGAAAAATCGGGGTGCAGGAAGAGAACCTATTAAAGCCAAACAAAGGTCCTCTCAGGCTTGCAACACAATATTGGGCAGGTGCCAACACTGGATCCTTAGATCTGGTAGCAACCCCAGAAATGGGCTGAATTCCATTCTAGAAGTTATTAAAATTAGTCAGTCTCCCACAGTGTCACGGTACACACACCAAACTTCAGAAACAGCCTACTGAGCAATTTTATACAAATGCAGTGCTATCTCACAAATTAAGTCAGTTTTATTTCTGTTCTATAGAAAGGAATTACCATTTTCCCTTTCGAAGATATTCAACAGAACTCCACAGGAATAGCCCCAAATCACTTTAACTTATAATCATATTTCTGAAATGTTTGGGACACTTCTTGTAGAACGGTGTATCTTTTTAAAAATTAAGATTGACCCTCCTTCTGAAGGTCTGTTCCCATGCAGTATTGGACAACTGTCTCACTACCACCGTAGCTGAAATGTCTGCCAGTCACTTGGGCACACAGTATTTGGTTATATTATGCATGCCAGATCTCCCGAGACATAAAAGTAATTATCTGGGTGGGGAAGGACCAGGTTTAAAAACACATTTTTGACAGAAGTACAACAGTAGCAGCTCAAAAGGTAACTCATGTCTCCCATTACCAGCTGCAGTATGATCAAGTTTCTATTGCCTCCTCTTCCCCTACCAGTATGAAGAGTTCAACTTCTGCCTTGGTTTCTGTTCCTCAAGGACAATGTCATTTCCAGACATTTCTCTGTTAGAATGCTGATCTTTTTTCTCAAAGCAAGGAGGTCTCTTCAGTTCTGTGGCCACACTACCTTGTAGGAAGGGATTAGAAGATGGTACAGTGGTGCTGTATATTTCTCATCTGTATTGGTGAAGCCCCATTCCCATGCCTGAAAAGGCTGGGGGGGGTTACACAGAAGTGCTACATGTTTCTTAATAGGCATGTTCATGCAATTTCTACCTTCTAGTAGAATGTTTGCAAAATTTACAGATAGAAGAAGGAACAGATTTCCTAATGCAATTCCACTTGAATTTCATACTGATCTCTTCTTGCAAATTACAGCCCATTATCGATGAAGTGAGCTGTAGCTCACAAAAGCTTATGCTCAAATAAATTGGTTAGTCTCTAAGATGCCACAAGTACTCCTTTTCTTTTAGCCCATTTATTTTAATTCTATGATCTACTTCTCTTCCAAACCAGGAGTCAAACAGGAGCTACCCACACTATCACTTTTGAGTGGCTTGTGGTCCACATTTGATGGTCAGCAACTTATTAGTTTGGCTCCAAGAACCAAGAGAAGTCATTATAGTATCTCAGAAACACAATCTTCCAGGAATGAATGGGAAGGGGAGTAACAACATAAAAGGACTGAGTAACTGAAAACTCAGAGCATATCACAGAGTAGACTACCATAGCTGCCATAAAGAAAAACACAGGAACCACATGGCGTCACACTACAAATCAAAGTGGAACACAAGTGTCAGCTTCTATTATTCTAAACTGTAGTTCAGGGCCCAAATTTTACAGAGCTTTTAAAGCTGCACATCCTACTGGTTACACCCATCTGGCTTTAATATTGATCATTACAGCTTGGAACATAAAACAAATGCAATCTTAATTGTAGCCTCCTCACAATTAAAGCTTTGATTGTGGATTGTGTGCAGATATCTTTCTTTGTGGATACACTACGCAGACTGCAACTGTTTTGCGTTTTTAAATTCTGAGTTGCGCAGGGAGAAGAAAATCAGTTCAGTGGGTATGAACGATAAAGACATGAACAGAATCTGTAGCTGGTAAGAGTCAGGGAAATATGGAGTCTGAACTTCTTGGCAATTCTCTTTTTCATTTCAAAAGAAAAGTCAAACTTTTTACAAAATTCAGGACTCTTGAGAAGAACAAAAGAAAAAAAGGCAGACCATCTCCATTTGCAGTTTGTAAAATTCACACTATTAATATCGGTTTTTAAATTTTTACTGACACACACGAATTTTACATTTTAACAGTTGAATACTATAAATAAAAACCCTGCGGGAAAACCAACCTTTTAGAAACAGCCTCTCCACCTCCTCCTGTGGCAACAAGAAGCAAGCAGCTGCTCTCGTTTTGCAGCACACACATAGCTCTCACACTGTTATACTAATAGGCTCTCTGACAAGGGGAATTCTAATATTATATACCACTCTTATTAGCTAAAATTAGAGAGAATGCTGTTAAACCCTGCAGGTATCATGCGCTAAGGCGACTGGGCTCTTTTTATTTTGTAAATCATATGTAATTGCCTTCTTAATATCAGCCACTGCATTGAGTTGCGAATATGATTCTTCTTTACATTCAATGCTCTAGTACTTCAAAAACTATTATAGATATCGGCATATATCCTCACCAACACACCCTGTCCCAAAACCTCACCTTTTAAAACTTTGAGTTAAGGTTGTTGGACTATTTATCCCCCAGTGCAAACAAAGAAAAGCAACACCAAATCTGCACTCCAGCCATCTCTTCCCTTTATCAACCTTAATTACCTCCCTTCCACCATTCACAACAAGAAATGAGCAAACTTGAATACAGACTAAGTTTACTGGTTTAAGTTCAGGTGTTTCAATTATTAATATATGGGCAGTGTGTCTTACATAAATTACACCACGTATTTTAGCACGTGTGCGCAAATCATGTTGCATAACAAAGCATGGCTCTCATAAATGTTTGTCCGCAATGTTTTTGTAAACGGGTTATTTATGTTAGTGATTGTTCTCAGCTTGATATTAATTTGTATTTAGAAATTACAGAGTAGAGATTTGCACCTATATCCGCTGGTATGTTATAAGTGTAGTCACTTATACTGTTAAGTACACTAACAAAGGTCACAGTGTCTCCCATTGGAGGGGGAAAGAGAAAGATGGAAAGCAGATGTGAAATGGTCTCATTTCAGGGTTAAGAAAAATCCATGTGGCTACGATTGAATTTGTTACCAACATGCATTATACAATCACAAGGCTATTGACCAAGAAATGATTGCTTGTCTGTGCTAGGTGGTTAAGGCAATCATTACACACTTAAATAGTGCATACCTCCAGTTCACTGACAAGTGGGAGGACACTTACTGACCACTAATGCTTCCTTTCACACCACTCTTCCACTTCCAGCTAATGGTATGTTTCAGAGTAGCAGCCGTGTTAGTCTGTATCCACAAAAAGAAAAGGAGTACTTATGGCACCTTAGAGACTAACTAATTTATTTCAGCATAAGCTTTCGTGAGCTACAGCTCACTTCATTGGATGCATGCAGTGGAAAATACAGGGAGAGATTTTATATACACAGAGAACAAGAAACAATGGGTGTTACCACACACACTGTAACAAGAATGATCAGGTAAGGTGAGGTCTTACCAGCAGGAGAGCTGCTGGGGGTGGGGGGGAGGGCGGCCAGAGCCAAGTCTGTCCACATATCTATTCAGGGGACACCATCATAGGGCCTAATCACACCAGTCACACTATCAGAGGCTCGTTCACCTGCACATCTACCAATGTGATATATGCCATCATGTGCCAGCAATGCCCCTCTGCCATGTACATTGGCCAAACTGGACAGTCTCTACGTAAAAGAATAAATGGACACAAATCAGACGTCAACAATTATAACATTCAAAAACCAGTTGGAGAACACTTCAATCTCTTTGGTCACTCGATTACATCCCTAAAAGTGGCAATTCTTCAACAAAAAAACTTCAGAAACAGACTCCAACAAGAAACTGCTGAATTGGAATTAATTTGCAAACTGGACACCATTACATTAGGCTTGAATAAAGAGTGGGAGTGGATGTGTCATTACACAAAGTAAAAACTATTTCCCCATGTTTATTGACTGTTCTTGTCAACTGCTGGAAATGGCCAGCCTTGATTATCACCACAAAAGGTTCCTTCCCTCCTCCTCCCCCAGCTCTCCTGCTGCTAATAGCTCACCTTACCTGATCACTCTTGTTACAGCGTGTATGGTAACACCCATTGTTTCATATTCTCTGTGTATATAAAATCTCCCCACCGTATTTTCCACTGCATGCATCCGATGAAGTGAGTTGTAGCTCACGAAAGCTTATGCTCAAATAAATTTGTTAGTCTCTAAGGTGCCACAAGTACTCCTTTTCTTTCACCTAATGGTATGTAACACTAGGAGGCATTTGACTCTCTTTTGCTTCCTCCTCTCTACAGTCTTTCCCCCTGGTCATAGCAGAATTGATTTCATTACCCTTAAAGCATCCCTAACAAATGGATGCTCAGTTCATCCTTGAATTTCTTTACATGCCCTGGTTTCTTCCACACCCTGGTTTGTCCAATTGACTAAATATTTTAGGACTCATTTTCCCAATTATAGATTAAGCCAATTGTTTCCTCTTCTGATCTCACTGCCTAATGAAAATAATTGATCTTGTCTCCCTTTATAACATTTCCTCACATACTTATTAGAGTCTTTCCACAGGTCTCTCTGTGTTGACCGTGTTTCGTGCTTCCTACCTCATCCCATAGATCTTATTTTCAAAACCTTTCATCTTTGGTACCACAACTCTCCACAGGCAGGAGATATCTAGAGAACAGGCAGGATTAGAGAGAAATGGGCAGAGCAAGCAGGGCAGGCTGCAAACAGGAGAAATACAAGGAGTAAGAAAGCTGGCAAAGATGAACATGTAAAGAGAAAGACATTTAAACAGAATTCCCAGCAACTTTTTGTTCTAAATAACTTCTATACTAAATAGCTCTTCTATTGTGCTTTTCATCAGTACATTGCAAAGCATATTACAAAGAAGGTCAATATCACCACCTCCATTTTACAGATAAGGAAACTGAAGCACAGAGAAATGAAGTGACCTGCCCAAACTCAGGCAACAGATCAGTGGCAAAGCCAGGAACAGAATTCAGCAATAATAAAACATATATTTTGATGTACTGGTGAAACTGTGGCTATTTAGGAACAAGCTGATTGCCAGAGTCTGGCAATCTGTGAGATGCTGCCTTTCTTGAGGTGGCTATTGACGAAAGGCAAGGTAAGAATCAGGCAATTACCCAAAGTAACCATATTTGAGGACTATAAACTTTTCCAAAATACTTTTTGTTCCACCATCCCCAAACTCCTGATGTGCTCAGGAGATTAAAGAGGAGGGTTCTCCTTTCCAGTATTCCCATTTAAGTCACTGGTTAGTACTAACAGATCCAGCCAAATTAAGTTCTGTTAAACTGACCAACAGTAGATTGACTTGGATGATAAACAATAAAGAGGAACCTGAGGATCCATTGGTCAATTGCCCAGCAGAAGAGGGTGGGTTTTAGGTCAAACACCCCCAGGAGATGACAGCTAACATTTACTTTCTCCCCCAGTGGGTGAAGCTAATTACTTGAAGGTGATCTGTTCCTGACTCTAAGCTAAGGGAGGGAGATTTCTGCAGGCTCCACCACAAAACTCCCCTCCTTCAACAGGCTTTTATCAGTGACCTCACTTATGGTCTAACTCATTTATATGCAGTAACACCACCATGTAGGGATCAAATAAAATTAATTCTGTCTATCAATGAATTAATTGTCCATGCCAATCTCTGATGTCTCCATCTTCAAATACATTTCCATGTTATTTACCCTCTATGACTTCCCACAGGGAAGGGAAAAGACAGATGCTTAGATTAAAAAGGGAAACAAAAGAGGATCCCAAACAAAGAGGTTTACATTTTCTGAATGATTGCTCCACTCCAAACTTTAACATAAGAAAAAATGTCTTTTTAAAAAAAATAGATGCATACCATAGAGGTTTAATGTCACTATTCTACTGTCTCAGACTGTAACAGCTTCCAGTGCTCAGGAAAGACTAGATTCCAGGAATAGGTTATGCCCTTATTAGGAGACAAATAAACTGCAACAGACACATGCGATTATTCCTCACACACGTTCCGTATCATTTACAGACATGGGTCACCATACTCCTAATTTCATTTAGTGACAAATATATAAACTCTAACAAGCATATTAGATGGCACAAGCGAAATTTAGAGACCCATCACACCTTTCAGGATGCTAGTAACAGCTCAGGATTCAAGTTTCCCAATACTTTCAAACACTTTACCAGCTACTCTACTAAATGCTCTAATAAACGCTTATGCTCTAATAAATTTGTTAGTCTCTAAGGTGCCACAAGTACTCCTGTTCTTTTTACTCTACAACTGTATTTCAACTCTTCGCAAACACATGAAACCCTTTGTTTGACTGCATGCCAAGGATTATCACTCAAAATCACTATCATATGGCTTGGCTGTTCCCTAAAACCAAAGGAAGACTATCAAAATTCAAGTAATAACATTCCCTTAAAATAACATTCTTAAGTGTGGCACAAAGGGGAGTACACATCTTAAGGAAGCACCTTTAGGGTAAAGAAATCCTCAGCTAATAAATGGTTGGCACAGTCAGTCCTATGCACAGAGGCAGTTCTGGGGAAGGTCAGGGGATATATCAGGGGTAAAGGGGCTGAAGCCCAATGCATTCCAGTCATTCTGACTGAAGAACACAGGAATTACTAGACTGGAATTCAAGCTCTATTTAGTCCAGTATTCAACCTCTGATAGTGGCCAACATGATTCAAGGAAAGGAGTAGACCTTCCAACCACATTGAAATCTAAGGCTCTGGCTGCACTACAACTGTAAATGGTTAGCTAGGACCAGGTTTAAAAAATCATTATTGCTAGCAGCGTTTCAGCAGGAATTCCCCTGAAAGTTGGTTTCTTTGTTTGTTTTAACTGTGATACAGACCAGTTTCCCTAGAGACAGGTTTCAGAGTAACAGCCGTGTTCGTCTGTATTCGCAAAAAGAAAAGGAGGACTTGTGGCACCTTAGAGACTAACCAATTTATTTGAGCATAAGCTTTCGTGAGCTACAGTATGCATCCGATGAAGTGAGCTGTACTCATGAAAGCTCATGCTCAAATAAATTGGTCAGTCTCTAAAGTGCCACAAGTCCTCCTTTTCTTTTTCCCTAGAGAGTCAATGGATGGGTTTTATAATATGGGCGTGTGTATCAGCCTTAAACATAGTCGTTGCTATCCATACCATGGACTGGGCTTAATAATATTCTGATCCTAATGTCGCTGAAGCCATAGGGGAGAGCTAAAACTTACACACAGCAAAAATATATGGCATGAACTCAAAAAAAGTCTCAGAAAATGAACATGTCCTATCAAAGAGGGGTTTTCTTTTCTACTTGAGTAACAGTGCACAATTTTATTTACTCCTGCTGCATTGTTTTTCTAAAAAGCAGAGATTAGGAGCAACAGACTCTCTCTTCCAAAGCAGAATTGAAACAACTTTTAGTTAAGAAATAAAGCAGATGGCCTGCGTAGATTAAAGAGTTGGGACACCACAATGAAATAGCGAACTGCTGTGTACAAATCCCACAGTAATTACAGCAGCAGCATCATTCCACTAATGATGCTATCACTGCAAACTGGGACAAATTAACACTGAAAGACACGTGCTGGTGACTTGCAGCCCTGGGGAAGGTGAAGATAGGGGAGAGTGAGATATTTAAGAGAATCACAACAGATTAAATGCTGCAAGACTCTTGAAGATAACTGCAACCTCACAAAAAAAGGGCAGATACATCCTCTCTCAACTGTCCTGGTTTCCTCTAGGATTTGCTGCTCTATCCAGGGGTCCTATATTAAGCCTTCTCACCCCTGTTAAGTGCTTGCACATGACCAATGCCATCAACATGGTAACCAAACACTGATCAAAGGTCTTGCAACAAACCCCAGTGCCAACTCTGTCTGCATATCTATTCAAGGGACACCATCATAGGACCTAACCACATCAGTCACACCATCAGTCACACACACATCGATCACCTGCACATCTACCAATGGGATATATGCCATGTGCCAGCAATGCCCCTCTGCCATGTACATTGGCCAAACCGGACAGTCTATACGCAAAAGAATAAATCAAATCTGACATCAGGAATTACAACATTCAAAAACCAGAAGGAGAACACTTCAACCTCCCTGGTCACTCAATAACAGACTTAAAAGTGACATTTCTTCAACAAAAAAACTTCAAAAACAGACTCCAGTGTTTCAGAGTAACAGCCGTGTTAGTCTGTATTCGCAAAAAGAAAAGGAGTACTTGTGGCACCTTAGAGACTAACCAATTTATTTGAGCATGAGCTTTCGTGAGCTACAGCTCACTTCTGAAGTGAGCTGTAGCTCACGAAAGCTCATGCTCAAATAAATTGGTTAGTCTCTAAGGTGCCACAAGTACTCCTTTTCTTTAGACTCCAGTGTGAAATTGCAGAACTGGAATTAATTTGCAAACTGGACACCATCAAATTAGGCCTGAATATAGATGGGTCATTACAAAACCTAATTTTACTATACAAATTTCCCCCTACTGTGTTACTCACACCTTCTTGTCAACTGTTTAAAATGGGCCACCCTCATTAACACTACAAAAGTGATTTTTCCTCCTTTGGTATTTTACTGTTAATTGAATTGTCTCATTAGACTGACCCCCTACTTGGTAAGGCAACTTCCATCTTTTCACGTACTCTGTGTATATATATACACACACACACGCTACTGTATTTTCCACTCCATGCATCTGATGAAGTGGGTTCTAGCCCATGAAAGCTTATGCCCAAATACATTTGTTAGTCTCTAAGGTGACACAAGGACTCGTTGTTTTTGCAGTCTAGAAAGCAATTCAAGCAATAATTTCAAGTGAAATGCCTCTTTTCGGGACAAATATCAAAAGTGAAACATACCCTTCATGTATGCTGCCTCAATGGAGAAGGCCTCTATCTTGCAAAATTCGATTACCTGACCAATCTAGTAAACAAACAGAAGATCAATGTCCTCATGTTTCATGAAACTCACTTATCAGATACAGAAAAAAACATCAAAATATCATAGTCCAGGATATCACTTAGCGTCAAGCCACCACCACCCAAAACAAGGGCTGGCAACATTTGTGAGACAAGAGCTCAAGAGCATCTGCTCCATGGACTCATACTGTTCAAGACCATATGCATCACAATGAAAAATGGGTGAGCTTACGATAATCAACATCTGTAAGCCACCTAATGTCACCTGGCCAAACCAGTCTTACCAAATCACAACCACGCTTCAATAGAGGACGCAGACGGCAATAGCAATCATACAGCCTCAAATTATGGTGACAATATTATGGGTGAATAGCTTCTTGAATGGGTCTCAAATCATCTACTAAGCAGTCAAGAAACCTTCCATTCCACAAGATGGAGAAAAGACTATGTACTGAACTTATGTTTCATGTCCTGTGACCAGAATGCATGGCCCCTCGTGGCAGAATGAACTACCCTCAATGATTTTCCACATGCCCAACACTGTCATACATGTTGGCCTCCAAGTCCCCCAGTCATATCACTACCAAAGCTACACTACAACAGCTACACAGAAAAAGCTGTTGACCAAATACATGAGAACATAGCCAATTCAAACAGGAACATCAACCTCTCTTCAGCATTTGGCAGCGTAGCCTGCTTCTAAAATGGTCAAAAATCACGCATTGCATAACAACACTGCACCTACTAACAGTTATGCTCACCAACCGCAAGTTTTACGTACATCTAATGAAACAGATCAGCTGACCTTGTCAACTAAACAATGGGCTCCCACAGAAATCCATCTTGACACCATCACTGTAATATTTATATCAGCATGCAAATTTGGATGGTCGGTTGATCTCACACTCATCAGCCAATTAAGCACTTTCACCCAAGCGGAACGCATCCTCACAGAATATCTGAAAAAACTGGAGTACTATTTGTTATGGCAACTCTGACTGACCCTCAAAAAACAGCTGCCTCTGCATCCCACCTGAGTAACCACCATTCAAAGAAGCTCCTGAATGTCATCTTCTACAACAGCAAATTCATTCACAAAGATTTCCCAAAATATCTCGGCGTGGCTCTTGATTTCAGCCTTGCATGCCACCAATATCTGACGAAGACTGCTGCCAAGATAATGGCTAGGAACAATATAATCCACAAACTAGCTGGGACCAGTTGGGAAGCAGATGCTCAGGCCTTGTGGACAGACATCTTTGCCCTCGTCTACTTAGCAGCTGAATGAGTATGAGGAGGTAACACACGTAAAACTTGTAGACATGCAACTGAACACTGCTATGAGAACTGTCACAGGAGTGCTGCAGAAACATTGATGGTCTGGTTCCCCGTCCTCGCACATATCTTACCACCATCCCTCTGAAGAGAAGCAGCAATAATATGAGAACATGACCGCCCGAAAACAAACCCAGACTTGCCCAACTATGAAGATCCCTAAAACCTCCCAAAATGCCACCTTAAGTCCAGGAATCCTTTCTAGTAAGCTGCCAAAGTTCTTAAAATCTCTGGACTGCCACCAACAGACAAGTGGCAGAGGCTGTAGTAAAACAGCGGGGTCAAGAATCAAGAGCTGATCTCTGTTCTATAGACCAACCACCTGCTTTCACCATGCCACATAAGATATGGATCATAGCAAATCACATCAGAACCTCACATGGATCTTGCAATTACCCACTAAGAAAATGGAAAATGAAGGAAAGCCCTACATGATTGTGGAGAAAGCGCCAAAACCATGGAACCTCTAGTGAATCCCTGCTCTCTAAAATCCTTCTCTAGAGAGACACCCTTTATTAATCCCATGTCACGGACACCACAGAGTGGATGACAAACTTGAACATTGACCTGTAATGTTGCTTTTCAACTGCTACATTAAGGAAGATCCCGATTTTTTTTTTTAATCTTGATGTTTATATTGAGCCTCTCCAAAGCTTGAGGCACATGATCAAGCCATTCAAAAAATATACACAAATTTCAGTTGGGCCAATACCAACATAAGCAATAGTTCTCCACTCACCAATGTAACTCCTCCTCTTTCAACTATACCTTACTCAGCCTACCTTGCAAACAAGCACACCTTTTTCAATCCCTCTCAGATCCAAAGACTCAATCAGCAACAGCAGATGCCCATAACTGAGATTGACCAGATCCATGCTATTCCTCCCTCTAAGGGGAGAGGAGACTAGAAGCAAGAACTCCCAGCAAAAGGGACCTGCATCTTAATCCATGTCCTGCAACTTCTTGACAAAACCTCAGAACAGCTCCCTTCCCACTGAGGAGATGTCTATACTGGAGATGGAGAGGTAAATGAGGATATTGATATAAGAGGCATCACAGAAAATTGATGGAAGATAATCAATAGGACATGGTAATATAAGGGTACAAAATACATAGTAAATGACAGAGTAGATCATGCTGGTGGGGGAGTGTCACTGTATGTGAAAGAAAGCATGGAGTCAAATGCAGTAAAAATCTTAAATGAATCAAACTGTATCACAGAACATCTATAGATAAAAATTCCAGCCTTGAGTAATAAGAGTATACCAGTAGACATATTCTATCAACCAACTGAGCAGGATGGCAACAATGATTGTGATATGCTCAGGGAGCTTTGAGAGGCTACAAAAACAGAAAACCCAGTGATAGAGGATTTCAGCTTCTGAAATCACCTCAGAACAGGATGCAGAGATGACTGGGTACATGTCACCTCAGGATGGGATGTACACATAAAGTTTCTATATACCATTAATGACTTCTTGGAGCAGCTAGTCCTGGAACACACAAGGCGACAGGTAATTTTTGATTTAGTCCTAAGTGGAGTACAGGATCTGGTTCAAGAAGTGAATATAGCTGAACTACTCAGTAAAAGAAATAAAATGTAATTAAATTAAACATCAGTGTAGGTAGTGGAATGTAAAAAAAAAAAAAAAAATCCCACGACAGTAGCATTTCACTTCAAAAACAGGAACTACACAAAAATGAGGAAACCGGTAAACCAGAGCGAAAAGGAAGAGTCACAAGAGAGAAATGCCTGCATGCTACATGGAAACTATTTTAAAACACCATAATAGAGGCTCTAACTGAATATATACACCCAAAAAAGAAATACAGTACAAGAACCAAAAAATGCCACCACACCTAAACAGAGTAAGAGATGGTAGAGGCAAAAAGACATCTTTTAAAAATTGTAAGTCAAATTCTACTGAGGAAAATAGAAAGCAGCATAAACTCTGGCAAGTCAACTGTAAAAGTATATTTAAGCAGGCCAAAAAAGAATTTGAAGAGCAACAAGCAAAAGATTCAAACAAAAAGGCAAAAAAAATGTTAAATACATCAGAAGCAAGAAAACCTGAAAAACAATGAGTGGGGCCATGGGACTATCGAAGGTGCTAAAGCAGCACTCAAGGAAGAAAAGGCTGTTGTGGAGAAGCTAAATGATTTCTTTGCATTGATCTACACTACAGAGGGATGTGAGGGAGAGTCCCACACCTGAGGCATTCTTTTTAGGTGACAAATCTCAGGAAATGGACCAGATTGAGGTGTTATTAGAGGAGGTTTTGGAACAAATTGACAAATTCAACTGTATGGTATTGACCCAAGAACTCTAAAGGAACTTAAATGTGAAACTGCATAATTACTACTGTGGTTCTACTGCTTAAATCATCCACTGTGCTGTTTGACTAGAGGATTGCTAATGTGATGCCAATTTTTAACATAGGCTCCGGAGGAGATCCTGGCAATTACAGGCTGGTATGCCAAACTTCAGCACCAGGAAAATTGGTTGAAACTATAGGAAAGAACAGAATCATTAGACACATACCTGAATACGATTTGTTGGGGAACAGTCAACATGACTTTTATACAGCGAAATCATGCCTCACGAATCTATTATAATTCTTTGAGGGAGGCCAACAAACATGTGAACAAGCATGATCCAATGGACATAACGTATTTGGACTTTCAGAAAGCCTTTCACAAGGTCCTCACCAAAAGCTCTTCAGCAAAGTAATCAGTCATGGGAGAAGAGGTAAGGTCCTCTCATGGATCAATAACTGGTTAAAACATAGGAAACAAAGGGTAGGAATAAATACACAGCTTTCAGACTGCAGAGAGGTAAATAGCAGGGTCCCCCAGAGATCTGTACTAGAATCAGTGCTATTTAGCACATTCCTCAATGGTCAGGAAAAAGGAGCAACTAAGTTTGCAGACAATACAAAATTATTCAAGACAGTTAAGTCCAAAGCAGACTGCGAAGAGTTCCAAAGGGATCTCACAAAACTGGATGACCAGGCAACAACATGGCAGATGAAATTCAACGTTGATAAGTGCAAAGTAATGTAGATTGGAAAACATAATCCCAACTTTACATACAAAATGATAGTGTCTAAATTAGCTGTTACCATTCAAGAAAGCGATCTTGGAGTCTTCATGGATCATTCTCTGAAAACACATGCTCAGTGTGCAGCAGCAATCAAAATAGCTAACAGAATGTTAGGAAATAAGACAGAAAATATCATAATGCCTCTATAAATCCTACGCTCAACTTGAATATTGTGTGCAGTTCTGGTCACTCCATCTCATAAAAGGTATGTTAGATATGGAAACAGTACATTGAAGGGCAACAAAAATCATCAGGGATGTGGAACAACTTCCAAATGAGGAGAGATTAAAAAGACTGGGACTGTTCAGCCTAGAAAAGAGACGATTCAGGGGATATGATAATGGTCTATAAAATCATGAATGGTGTGGAGAAAGTGAATACCAAAGTATTATTTACCTCTTCACAGAACACAAGAACCAGGGGTTCAATGAAGTTAAGAGGCATCTGGTTAAAAACAAAAAAGGGAGTACCTCACACAACCTACAGTCAACCTGTGGAACTCATTGCCCAGGGATGTTATGAAGGCCAAAGGTATAACTGGGTTCAAAAAAGAATTAGAGAAGTTCATGGAGGATAGGTCCATCAATGGCTATTAGCCAGGATGATCAGGGATGCAACCTCATGTTCTGGGTGAACTTAAGCCTCTAACTGCCATATGCTCAGGGTTTAGCTGATCGCCATATTTGGGGTCAGGAAGGAATTTTCCTCCAGGGCAGATTGGAAGAGGCTTTCCTCTGTAGCATGGGGCACGGGTCACTTGCTGGAGGATTCTCTGCTCCTTCAAGTCTTTAAACCACGATTTGAGGACTTCAATAGCTCAGACATAGGTGAGAGGCTTTTTGCAGGAGTGGATGGGTGAGATTCTGTGGCCTGCATTGTGCAGGAGGTCAGACTAGATGATCATAATGGTCCCTTCAGACCTTAGTATCTATGAATCTAAGCTGGGACTAGATGTCAGGCGATGGATCATTTGATAATTGCCCTGTTCTCTTCATTCCCTCTGAAGCACCTGGCATTGGCCACTTCCAGAAGACAGGATATTGGATTAGATGGACCATTGGTCAGACCTACTGCAGCCTTTCCTATGTTATGTAATTTTCATCTCTGGTAGACATACCTCTACTAGCTCTGATTCACCCAGTGTGCTAGCAATCCCATCCCGCCACTCACACTGCCATAGCTACAATCTGTTTTTAGTGCTCTAATTCAATCAGAGCTAGCATGGGTACATCTACTGGAGCTGGAAATTACATCTCCAGTTCCCGTGTAGAAATACCCTAAGGGTAGGTCTTCACTGCAGAGTTAGCCCATGTGACTGGCACGTAGGGTGACCAGATGTCCCGATTTTATAGGGACAGTCCCGATTTTTGGGTCTTTTTCTTATATAGGCTTCTATTACCCCCCATCCGTTGTCCCGATTTTCACACTTGCTGTCTGGTCACTCTACTGGCATGTGAGTCTAAGCACCCAGGCTAAGTTGTGAGCAGTCTCTCTGCAAAGTCTTACCCATGTTACTGTGCCTCCCCTGCGTGCATCACTAGGACCTTCCAGGGGCAGGTCCCATGGTTCTTTGTGGTGCAATAAACTGAGCCATTCAGTGATTCTTTCCCAGTGAATTGTGGGAGAACTTATCTGTCCTTTTAGGCACACATGGAATTGTGGGAAGGACTATCAGGACTTGCGTGATTTAGCCAGTGTCCTCACTGCCAAGTGGGAGGTTATCAACCCAAGTGAAAGTGGAACCTGGGCTCTAACCTATATCCCCAGCCATGCCAGCTAGCCCAGGTTAAAAGCACCACTAAACTCAGGTGAGAGTTTTAGATTCTTATCTAAGGAGCAATATAGCACAGGACACACTGCAAAACACAGTTTTAATGTGCTAAATACTGCAATGGTGATTTGACAATTCTTCCATTTTACACTGTCTCATCTAGTCAGCACTGGGATTGCACTAGTTTACTGGAGAAGCTGGAAAGCCCACAGCTGACTGGCTACACAAAGAGACTTTATTCCTCTCCCAACCCACAAAAGGCCAACCCTACTCCCTCCCACACACTCAGGGGATCAGGTTTCACTGGTGGTGAAATATGAGGAATCCATAAGGAGGCACATTAAATCCTCACCCATGAAAAACCTATCCAGTTTCCTGTAAGTGCCCGTTATTATTTGGGAGCATCCAAGCAGTGGCCAAAATGATCAGCTGTAAGTGTAATAACACGGAAGAATTTTGCACACAATGAGGTTAGTCTAAAACACAAAAAACAAATGAAAGAACCAAGATAAACCCTAAGAGGAGGCTGGTTAAACAAAAGAGCTGTTCCTAGCAGTCAGTGCTTTGAATAGCTGTGATCCTGCTCTGAAGAGAGAGGTCAGAACATTTGTACGTGTTTCCCTGTGTTTTGCAGATAACACACAGAGGCTCAGACCACCTGTCCTGGCAACAGGTTCTGCTCCTGTCTCCAGCATGAATGGCCCACAGATCTCTGAGAGCAGTTACTATGTTTTGAAACCATATTTTCCCATAATTAACTCCTAGCAGAATAAAACTCAGGACAGCAGGGTTATAATTAATAAGAGCCTTTTCAATAAGCTTTAAAACAGATGCACTGAATTCTTCCTCTGTCATGCACACGATTAAGCTTAACTATTTTGAATTAGTTACAAAGTCTCTCAAGTGCTGAGGACTGGCAGATTTGTGACAAGCTCTGTTTATCTTCCAGCAATGGTAACTCTTGTTTTTAAATCCTCTCCAGTCAGACTATGGCAAAATTCCATCTCCTTATTCCCTGTCCCATTTGACAGATTGCCCCCCCCAGGCTAGTGTACAAAACGTTACAGCTTCCAGTGTCTACACTTTTCACCAACTCTGGTCCCCCTCCCCCTCATCAAAGGCTGCGCATGGCGCTGAAATGCGCTTGCTTAGTCAACACACAGCCTACTGTCAACAGACTAACCTTTCCAGCTCATGTATGGAATGTAAACAGAATCTGCCTGCTCTTCTGTCCCTCTACACCACCCCTTGCCTGCCCGCATCACTGAAGCGGGGGGCTACAGAACTCCTGGCTACAGTAAAAACCATCCGCGGCATGCCCAAAAGGCACAAGTTCTGACTGTTAATTAGTAATTCTGATCTTGCACAGTGACTAGTCTGACGACAAGTTATTCCATAATGAAAACTCTTGCTAGAGTTTGAAGCAGGCATGCAGAAATATCCTATTTTCAGCTGTATGTATTTTTTTCCCAAATCACTTCACCATGGCACTGCTCTAAATATGTCTTGTGAGATAAGCTTTAAATCCTACTTGGGCAAGTTTATTAAAAATTAAAATTTGCAGGGGGAGTAAAAAAAAATGAAAGTCCTTCATGACTTAAAATCAACCAAGGAACAAAATAATAGATGCAATTGCTTTCCATTGGCCCACACTACATGAATACTTACTGTCTGCCAAACCTGGAATTCCCCGATAGCATCACCCACAACAACCCATCCCAAAATCCACACACCTATGCTTGTTGGTCAAAGAAAACAAGCTTCCACCACCATCCAAGCCACCTACAAATCGCAGATATACCACACTGATGATCACATCCCTTCAAATTAAAGGGAAGCACACGTTCTGCTATGCCTCCTAAATCAAGGGACCCATGAGGGAATCTCACTGATCTTGACACAAAGTGCTGTCAAGGAAAAAAATACCTAATGTTTCTCCAGCGTGCAGCTATTTTTATTTATTTTCTAGATAAATAATATTTTAAGTGGCTTTTGCTACAGCAGCGTATTGAGTTTTACCTCATTGTTACAGGCAGGGCTAGTAGCATCCCCTATTAAGGTTGCCCACCACTTCACATAATAAAACCCTATTTTTTGTTGCTTATAACTTTGTCAAACTTTAATTGTTTGGGCTGAAATTTTCCATGCCAGGTGTCCGTCACAGACTTATATAAAATATTAATTTTGGGGAGGGTGGGGAGAGGAATTTCAGCCAAACCACTTCAGGCATTTCTGAGAACAAGGCTAGGGGAAAACGTTGTTTTGCCTACGTTAAAAAATTCTGATAACTTTTTCTTTAAACAACTCTAGTGACCCCATACTTCAGAGCAGGAGCTTAAAATTTGGCAGAGGGTAACCTTTGTGTGCTTTTTCCCTTTCCTGTGAAAATCTGCCCAAATCTGCCCAAGTTATAAGCCCTTAAAAAAATAAAAGTCACTTTGCACATGCTCAGTAGAGATTTTTTATTTTAGCTGCTAAAATCACCAATGATTCCATCCTCAATGGGCACGCTCAAGAATGCCTTAGCTCCTTCAGCTGATTAGACTGCAAACGTATCATCCTCTCCCCAGAGCAACTGAGCATGTGCCAATCCAGTTCAACAGGAACAAAACCAGGCTCTCCCTGTAATGGCAGCTACTAGCTGCTCAAGACCAGGGTGGGGCCAGACACTGAAACTGAGAGCAGGGAGCCTGTCTAAGACCAGATGGATCAAATGAGTGTAAAACAATCAGAAGGAATAGGGATGGGGAGGATATGAAAAACAGAAATAAGAATAATTCAAATAATAAATATTAAGTATTGATTGCCTTGGCCAGATATGTACACAGCTAACTGATTTTGAATCAGTTTATTTCTTATAAAAAAGACAAAATAAAAATTCTCTTAAGTTCTATGGGCCATGTACCTAAGCTCCTACCAGAGGGCAGTTTCCTACAGGCATCATAGTAAAGGAGGTCTTGAAGAAAGATCTTAAGGAGGGCAACATACGGAGCTATGGAATAGTACAGGGAAGGTGTTTCATGCACACAGGGCAACATGGCACGAAGGTTCTTATAGGTAAATTAGAAAAATAGGTGGACACTTCTGACATTGTTGCAACATAATATGATAAAGAGAAGTTAACTAGAAAGGGGCTAAGTTGTGGAGAGTCTAAGTTAATAACTAGAAACTTGTATTTGATGCAGTGAAGAGGAGGAAGCGTGAGGAATAACCCAAACAAGGGAGAGGTATGATCAGCTCAATAGGTCAGAAAGATGATCTTAGCAGCAATATTTTGAATAGACCTGAGGAAGCAATCTGCATGTCAGGAACTGTAGAGAGGCAAAGGTTGCAGTCGTCGAGATGGCAAATGATGGAGAACAATGGTTATATAATGTGCTGGATTAAAAGACTTGCCAATAGGTATTGGCATGTTTATTGTATAAATGCTCTATCCAGAGGACATGGGAGAGGCTGTAATAATAGATGTCCCCTGTAAAAATATGGTGATACCTTCTGGAAACACTTTGTAAAAAGAAATCAGACAAACAAGGAGACATTCAACAGATGGCGTGGATGGTGGGCAGGGATTACCATTTTTCTTTAGGTCAACAGAAGGAAGGCTAGGTAGTTTTAGACTTGGCCCCCAGAAAGAGATGGTAGAAGAATGTGTTAATATGGACTTCTGCCCTGGTCCTGCAGTGGAATCCATTAGCATAGAAATTTACATCTGTGCAGCATAGTAACTCAGTGGGGACCCTCACTAGCAGATACCTTTGAAGAACCAAGGAAACAGTGAAGGCATCAAACAGACAAATCCTAACACTGGACTCCAAACCCAATGCGACACAGTGATAACAGCAACATTCTATTCTGGCAACTGGGACAGTAAAATTCTGAGAGCTACAGTGAATCCCAAAGTTGGAAACCACTCACTCGTAACATCTACTCTGATTTTTAACCACCTCTACATGTGAAACGCAGACATATTCAAGGACTATAAGAAAAAATAAAACACCAGACTCACCATCTCTGGTTATAGAAAAACCATGATAAAATCATAAGATGAAGGACCAAGCTGCATTCCTGTCCAATGGCTAAACTCCCTCAACCATAGTACTACAACCCACTTAAAAGGATAAATGAGAATGGAAGGAAGGCCTCCAATTCAACCTAGCATGACAAATCTTAAATAAGCATATTCTTATCACGGTTCTTCTTGATGCAAGACTTGAGAGCTCAAGAGGATCAATCAGGCAATATGTGAATGAGCATTCTCCCATCTCCATTTCCCCGGCCCTAAAATCCAGAAATCAAACTAATGAAAAAACCATCAGAAGATCAACCTGCCAATCGAAAATAATTTAAGTAGTTACAATTGTTCTATCCACCTATATTCTGAAGACCATATGCTGATCTCAACCACCACATACAACGGCACCAATTGGAAATATCTGAGGTGAGGAGAGAGAGAGAACGAAAAATTAGTGTCCCATAAATGAGACACAAAGGCACTTGATGGGTTATTAGTTCTCTGATGAGATGGTCTACCAAGGTTTGTTTATGCTTTTCTCCCAATGGGAAAAACAAGAAGTTTGTCAGGATTTGACATTCCACAGAGATTAAAATGTTGCAGAAAGTAGAAGCAAAATATGCATTTAACATTCATAGGGTCTGATGGGTTTTTCTGCTAGACATCAGGTTACTGGATATTCTGACAAACCCTTCATTGGCTCTTATAGCAGTAATCACTAGTGAAGGCTGAAAACACGCTCAATTTCACGTGACAGGGTCGGGCCAGATGGCTACAGGAGAGTGACAGAAGGCAGATATATGAGCCCCATATTAAGTAGGTCCCTTTTCCCTGGGTAAGGTAACAGGGAAGGTTCCAGAACAATCAGGAACTTTCTGGAAACAATTAAGGCAGACAGGCTGATTAGAACACCTGCAGCCAATGAAGAAGCTGCTAGAATCAATTAAGGCAGGCTAATCAGGGCACCTGGGTTTAAAAAGGAGCTCACTTCAGTCTGTGGTGCATGCGAGGAGCTGGGAGTAAAAGGCTCAAGAAGCTGAGAGTGAGAAGGCGTACTGCTGGAAGACTGAGAAGTACAAGCATTATCAGACATCAGGAGGAAGGTCCTGTGGTGAGAATAAAGAAGGTGTTGGGAGGAGGCCATGGGGAAGTAGCCCAGGGGGGTGTAGCTGTCACGCAGCTGTTACAGGAGCCACTGTAGACAGCTGCAATCCACAGGGCCCTGGGCTGGAATCCAGAGTAGAGGGCGGGCCCGGGTTCCCCCCATCTCCCTACTTGATACCGGAGGAGTTGAACTGGACTGTGGGTTACACCAGAGGAGAAGGTCTCTGGCCTGTTCCCTGATCCACTAGGTGGATCAGCAGAGACTGCAGGGATTGTTGTTCTTCCTTTCCCCATGCTGGCCAGTGATGAAGCTAGCTGAGTGAAGGGCAGATTTGAGCCATGAAAGTGGCCAAACTGAGGGCTGCCATGAACCTCTGAGGCGAGAAAATCCACCAATAAGTGCAGGACCCACCAAGGCAGAAGAGAAACTTTGTCACAACATGCACATAAACTTCAGAGTGGATTGATTTAAATCAAGGCGATTTAAATTACCAAGTAGAAAGCCTCAGTTTAAAATAGCAATTTTAATCAAATTCTCCATTTGTACTTCAATTATTTTCTAAAGCAAGGTGCGTTCCCACTGGTTGACATAAACTGACATAACCACTAAAACATGCTAGTTTACTCTAGATTTGATACATCTTTTTGCTACCTAGCAGGGTCCGCTAAAACTATCTACATTTCTTTAAGCAATTATGTGGCTTCATATTTTCAGATTCTTATTAATTGTACATTTTATTATGTTATACAATGGTGAATGATTTACTACCTTATTTACTAGATAATTAACTTTTTGCTCATGATTAGTGTCAAGCTACATTAGTATGGTAACTGGAATTTAATTAAATACACAAAACTGCATATAAAATGTATTTTTATTAAACAAAACTACCTTCAGTGTTTTGGATACATAAGCTTTTCTTACGAAAACACGTTTCACAAGTACAAATAATTGATTTATTAAACAGAGGGATTAACTGTAGTCAGTGAATTAAACTGATTATTTGAGAGAGACAAGATGGATGAAATAATATTGTTTATTTGCCCAGCTTCTGTTGGTAAAAGAGACATGCTTCTGAACTATACAGAGCTTTTCTTTAGGTCATTTCAGGTGATTATTTCAGGTCAGCCTAGGAAAACTTTTACACATGCATAAGTGAAAGTGACTTGAATTAAGTTCCTACTCGCCTAAGTCTCTTCAAAATGGGAGTCTGCTAAATTACTAAGCTCTGGTCTACACTAGGACTTTAGGTAGAATTTAGCAGCGTTAAATCGATGTAAACCTGCACCCATCCACACGATGAAGCCCTTTATTTCGACTTAAAGGGCTCTTAACATCGATTTCCTTACTCCACCTCTGACAAATGGATTAGCGCTTAAATCGGCCTTGCCGGGTCGAATTTGGGGTACTGTGGACACAATTCGACGGTATTGGCCTCCGGGAGCTATCCCAGAGTGCTCCATTGTGACCGCTCTGGACAGCACTCTCAACTCAGATGCACTGGCCAGGTAGACACGAAAAGAACCGCAAACTTTTGAATCTCATTTCCTGTTTGGCCAGTGTGGCAAGCTGCAGGTGACCATGCAGAGCTCATCAGCACAGGTGACCATGATGGAGTCCCAGAATCGCAAGAGCTCCAGCATGGACTGAACGGGAGGTACGGGATCTGATCGCTGTATGGGGAGAGGAATCCGTGCTATCAGAACTCCATTCCAGTTTTCGAAATGCCAAAACCTTTGTCAAAATCTCGCAGGGCATGAAGGACAGAGGCCATAACAGGGACCCAAAGCAGTGCCGCGTGAAACTTAAGGAGCTGAGGCAAGCCTACCAGAAAACCAGAGAGGCGAACGGCCGCTCCAGGTCAGAGCCCAAAACATGCCGCTTCTATGATGAGCTGCATGCCATTTTAGGGGGTTCAGACACCACTACCCCAGCTGTGTTGTTTGACTCCTTCAATGGAGATGGAGGCAACACAGAAGCAGGTTTTGGGGATGAAGATGATGATGATGAGGTTGTAGATAGCTCACAGCAAGCAAGCGGAGAAACCGGTTTCCCAACAGCCAGGAACTGTTTCTCACCCTGGACCTGGAGCCAGTACCCCCCAAACCCACCCAAGGCTGCCTCCTGGACCCGCCAGGCAGAGAAGGGACCTCCGGTGAGCGTACCTTTTAAAATACTATACATGGTTTAAAAGCAAGCATGTGAAAGGATTAATTTGCCCTGGCATTCGCGGCTCTCCTGGATGTACTCCCAAAGCCTTTGCAAAAGGTTTCTGGGGAGGGCAGCCTTATTGCGTCCTCCATGGTAGGACACTTTACCATTCCAGGCCAGTAACACGTATTCGGGAATCATTATACAACAAAGCATTGCAGTGTATGTTTGCTGGCGTTCAAACAACATCCGTTCTTTATCTCTCTGTGTTATCCTCAGGAGAGTGAGATATCATTCATGGTCACCTGGTTGAAAGAGGGTGCTTTTCTTCAGGGGACACTCAGAGGAGCCTGTTCCTGCTGGGCTGTTTGCCTGTGGCTGAACAGAAATGTTCCCCGCTGTTAGCCACGGGGAGGGGGGAGGGTTGAGGGGGTAGGGTAGCCACGCGGTGGGGGGAGGCAAAATGCGACCTTGTAACGAAAGCACATCTGCTATGTATGTAATGTTAACAGCAAGGGTTACCCTGAAAGAGTGTAGCCACTGTTTTATAAAATGTGTCTTTTTAAATACCGCTGTCCCTTTTCTTTTCTCCACCAGCTGCATGTCTTTCAAGGATCACAGGATCTTCTCCTTCCCAGAGGCTACTGAAGATTAGAAAGAAATAAAAATGCACTCGTGATGAAATGTTCTCTGAGCTCATGCTGTCCTCCCACATTGACAGAGCACAGACGAATGCGTGGAGGCAAATAATGTCAGAGTGCAGGAAAGCACAAAATGACCGGGAAGAGAGGTGGCGGGCTGAAGAGAGTAAGTGGCGGGCTGAAAACAGGGCTGAAGCTCATATGTGGTGGCAGCGTGATGAGAGGAGGCAGGATTCAATGCTGAGGCTGCTGGAGGATCAAACCAGTATGCTCCAGTGTATGGTTGAGCTGCAGCAAAGGCAGCTGGAGCACAGACTGCCACTACAGCCCCTGTGTAACCAACCGCCCTCCTCCCCAAGTTCCAAGGCCTCCACATCCAGACACCACGAACGCGGTGGGGGGGCCTCCGGCCAACCAGCCACTCCACCACAGAGGATTGCCCAAAAAACAGAAGGCTGGCATTCAATACATTTTAAAGTTGTAAACGTCTAAAGTGCTGTGTGGCATTTTCCTTCCCTCCTCCACCACCCCTCCTGGGCTACCTTGGTAGTCATCCCCCTATTTGTGTGATGAATGAATAAAGAATGCATGAATGTGAAGCAACAATGACTTTATTGCCTCTGCAAGCGGTGATCGAAGAGAGGAGGGGAGGGTGGTTAGCTTATAGGGAAGTAGAGTGAACCAAGACGCGGGGGGTTTCATCAAGGAGAAACAAACAGAACTTTCACACCGTAGCCTGGCCAGTCATGAAACTGGTTTTCAAAGCTTCTCTGATGCACACCGCGCCCTCCTGTGCTCTTCTAACCGCCCTGGTGTCTGGCTGCGCGTAACCAGCAGCCAGGCCATTTCCCTCAACCTCCCACCCCGCCATAAACGTCTCCCCCTTACTCTCACAGATATTGTGGAGCGCACAGCAAGCAGTAATAACAGTGGGAATATTGGTTTCGCTGAGGTCTAACCGAGTCAGTAAACTGCGCCAGCGTGCTTTTAAACGTCCAAATGCACATTCTACCACCATTCTGCACTTGCTCAGCCTGTAGGTGAACAGCTCCTGACTATTGTCCAGGCTGCCTGTGTATGGCTTCCTGAGCCATGGCATTAAGGGGTAGACTGGGTCCCCAAGGATAACTATAGGCATTTCAACATCCCCAACGGTTATTTTCTGATCTGGGAATAAAGTCCCTTCCTGCAGCTTTTGAAACAGACCAGAGTTCCTGAAGATGCGGGCGTCATGTACCTTTCCCGGCCATCCCACGCTGATGTTGGTGAAACGTCCCTTGTGATCCACCAGAGCTTGCAGCACTATTGAAAAGTACCCCTTGTGGTTTATGTACTCGCCGGCTTGGTGCTCTGGTGCCAAGATAGGGATATGGGTTCCGTCTATGGCCCCACCACAGTTAGGGAATCCCATTGCAGGAAAGCCATCCACTATGACCTGCACATTTCCCAGGGTCACTACCCTTCATATCAGCAGATCTTTGACTGCGTGGGCTACTTGCAGCACAGCACCCCCACAGTAGATTTGCCCACTCCAAATTGATTCCCGACTGACCGGTAGCTGTCTGGCGTTGCAAGCTTCCACAGGGCTATCGCCACTCACTTCTCAACTGTGAGCGCTGCTCTCATCTTGGTATTCATGCGCTTCAGGGCAGGGGAAAGCAAGTCACAAAGTTCCATGGAAGTGCCCTTACGCATGTGAAAGTTTCGCAGCCACTGGGAATCGTCCCAGACCTGCAACACTATGTGGTCCCACCAGGCTGTGCTTGTTTCCCGAGCCCAGAATCGGCGTTCCACAGCATGAACCTGCCCCATTAGCACCATGATGCATGCATTGGCAGGGCCCATGATTTCAGAGAAATCTGTGTCCATGTCCTGATCACTCACGTGACCGCGCTCACGTCGCCTCCTCGCCCGGTATCGCTCTGCCAGGTTCTGCTGCTGCATATACTGCTGGATAATGCGTGTGGTGTTTAATGTGCTCCTAATTGCCAAAGTGAGCTGAGCGGCCTCCATGCTTGCCTTGGTATGGCGTCCGCACAGAAAAAAGGCGCAGAACGATTGTCTGCCGTTGCTCTGACGGAGGGAGGGGCGACTGACGACATGGCTTACAGGGTTGGCTTACAGGGAATTAAAATCAACAAAGGGGGTGGCTTTACATCAAGGAGTATTTCAGGCAGGACTTCACGGAGGGTTCCAATAAGAAATGGTGCACCTAAGTAATTGTTCTTATTGGAACAAGCAGGTTGGTCTGGCCTCTGATTGATACATGGCTAGATTTACCTCGCTGCACCTTCTCTGTGAGTGACTACAGTGTGACCTAGAGGAATGAGTTCCCTAGACGGGGGAGGGGGGGAAGCAAATGAGTACAAAACAAATCTGGTCTATTTCTTGTTTTGATCCACTCCATCTATCTTTTACATCTTTGACTGGCAGCAGATGGTGCAAAAGGACTGCAAGCCATCCACATCTCATGGCTGCTCGACAGAAGTTGGTACAGTAGGACTGCTAGCAATCCGTATCTCCTGCCTGCTCACCGTAAGATGGTTCAATAGGACTGACTGCAGGACTAAAGAGAATGACCTGGTCAAGTCACTCCAAATTTAGTCCCTGCGCCCATGTCTGCCCAGGCGCTCCTGATCGACCTCACAGAGGCGACCAGGAGCACCTCGGACATGACGGCTACCAGTCCTACTGTACCGTCTGCTGCCACAAGGCAATCGATTGATGCTGCTGTGTAGCAATGCAGTACCAAGTCTGCCAGCACCCAGGAGACATACGGTGACAGTTACCTGAGCGGGCTCCATGCTTGCCGTGGTATGGCGTCTGCACAGGTAACTCAAGAAAAAAGGCGCAAAACAATTGTCTGCTGCTGCTTTCACGGAGGGAGGGAGGGAGGGAGGGAACGGGGGCCTGACGATATGTACCCAGAACCACCCGCGACAACGTTTTAGCCCCATCAGGCATTGGGATCTCAACCCAGAATTCCAATGGGCAGCGGAGACTGCGGGAACTGTGGGATAGCTACCCACAGTGCAACACTCTGGAAGTCGACTCTAGCCTCGGTACTGTGGAAGCACTCCGCCGGGTTAATGCACTTAATGCACTTAGAGCATTTTCTGTGGGGACACACACACTCGAATATATAAAAACGATTTCTAAAAAAAACGACTTCTATAAATTCGACCTAATTTCATAGTGTAGACATACCCTTAGGCTGACTAGTTTCAGAGTAGCAGCCGTGATAGTCTGTATCTGCAAAAAGAAAAGGAGGACTTGTGGCACCTTAGAGACCAACAGATTTATCTGAGCATAAGCTTTCATAGCTCACAAAAGCTTATGCTCAAATAAATTTGTTCGTCTCTAAGGTGCCACAAGTCCTCCTTTTCTTTTTAGGCTGACTATTGTGCCATATTTATGAATCTTGACCTCGGACATCAGACTTTTTCCTAATTATTTCTTTATATAGAAAAACAGCCTTTAACTCAGAGTTTTTGATAGAGGCTCATGGATTCAGCATATTTATTTTTTACTTAAATGTTTTAAGAGATTAAATTAAATTTAGGCCTTAGTATATTTTGTATTAAATTCAGATTTCATTTTAAACAGGTTTGTTTTTTAAAAGAAAGAAGATATAATTTAAATTTTTTAAAAAATCTAATTTTTATTCTTTTTAAACTGATTTTTAGCCATACTGCTTCTTAACCAGTTGCCTTTGGGGCTCAAATAGACCATATTGAATCTCTGCTTAAAAGTGCTGTTTCATTCATTTTTGTGTTATGGGTGAATGAAAAATTGTCTCATTGTCCCTTGACCCCTTGTCAAAAATGTAATAAAATGGAGGCTACATCCGAGATGGCTGAAGTCTTGTCCTTGGTGTAAGCACACACCCGTGTAAGATCTGCAGGATGGTAAGCACGGAAGGATTGCAAAAACCAGTTTAAAAAATAAAGTTATAAGCAATATTAAAAACCTGTATGTGCTAAGATTTTAGCAGTTTAATGTAGTCATGCTTGCTTGGTGACATCTCTGCGCATTCTGTGTGCCCAGCCTGACGGGTCCATGGACTACTGTTCTCAAGCTATTGGTAGGATATGTGGAAAATAATGGGTGAATTTTGGGTGCCTTACTTGAGTCACCTCGCAGGGGGCTGATTTTTCATCAGAGGATTGTAGCTCAGCAGTTTCTGAAAATCAGGTTCCTTTAAGTTTCTCAAGATGAGCACCCAAAATCTTTTGAAAATCTTGGGTAGGGGCCCTATATTTTCTTTACCCTATCCCCACTTGGGGTAAAGCTATTTAATCTTTTAGGGTTTTTGAAAATCTATTTCAGATTGTTCTAAAAGAATCTGTTAGTGAGTTCATAACGAAATTTCAATCATTTAAAAATCACATCAAGAATGTACTGGACTCCTGCATACTTGTTCAAAAATGACCTTGTGAATAATTACATGTTTGCTGCCAAAGTTTTACAGAAAGTCACACGTACTGAATTGGTGGAAGTCACGAATTAAATACCTGAAATCAGAGTTTGCTGATGTGCTAAAGCAACTTTTGACAGCAGTAGCCTCTTCTGCAGGTGCATAGAGAATATTTTCATCATTTCAGCTTACTGAATTAGTTCAAGAACCAGCTCATTCCAAGTTAAGAAACTGATTTGGAGTTCAAAAAGCAGGAACGTTTGTTTCCCATTTCAAATCTAAGAATAAGAACCAGGTATGAAAGGACGAGATCTACTACTTCTAGTTCTATTCACATTGGTTCCTACTTCCTTTAGTTATGGATTCACAAAGGCCTGTCAGACCTCACTATGGGAGGGCAGACAGCTGCATCTCAGATCCTACAGAAATTCTACAGGTTATCTGGTTCCACTTATTTGTTTCCCTCACTGACCATCTCTCTTTTTTGTCTCTCTGTTCCCCTTCATCAATAATTTAACTCTCATTTTTTTCCCAGTAGCAGTTAAAACCAAGGTCTCCCACTGAATTCAGCTTAACCATAGGATTTAACCAGTAGAGATACTGAAAATACTATTTTCCCCTGTTCTGAGAAATATATTGCAACATGTTGCCCTCTGATTTATTCAGATCTCCACAGGTCTTGGTAACCAGCCTTTTGCAAATTCTAGATACCAGGGACCACTGTTTTCCCCTGGTCTAATTCAGATGTCTAGTGGTATTACATCAGGGAGGAATCTGGCTGCAAGTCCCTTTGGGCTTGCTTAGGATTGAGCAGATCAAGTACAAGAAATTAACTCAAACGCCAAAATCCCACTCCATCCTTCTTCTGACATCCTTCTCTCAGCATCTGTTTAGAAAATGAATTAAGACTTTTAAAAGCTGTGGAGAATGACTTGCGACTTTTTTGTGAGGACTGCAGTTTCTCCACCTAGGAAAGGAATTCCTCTGGAGACTCTCTACCTCTGGGCTAGATGGGCCTTTGGTCTGACCCAGTATGGCCATTCTTACGTTCTTCTTTCATGAAATGTCACACTGACTTTCAAGGCCTGAGAAATCCCTAAAATCATTTGGCATGTTACAGCAAAACCATCTTCTTTCCCTCCCATGGCTTTAACTAAAGAGGGCTAAAACAAAGGGAGAGGCATATTCCAACAGAGGCTTCATATCAAAGGATCACATGTAACAAAGGAGAAGAATCACAACTCAGTGTTATCCCACCACAACTGCATCCTTTATTCTACTAAGCCAGTCACTTAATATTTTACTTGCACATTGGAAAACAAGCTGCAGGAAACCATTCTGTCCTTGACTGCCCCTGCTCCTTAGAATTTAATACCCAAAACTATCTGGATTGCTTTGGGCAACTGGAAGTCCTCCTTCTCTATGCCCAGCAGTACAGGGTTTTTGATTGTGTTTTAAAATATAATCAATAAGGTTTATATTTTTTTCTCAAGCATCTATTTCTTTCTGAGAGTTTGGGGTGGTAGGGGGAAAAGGAGCTGATTTTTCAGTTTAAAAAATTACTTCGTTTCTACTGGAGCAGGATGAATTGTTAATATGGATCAATTGTTCAGCCTCTTCTGTAGCGGGCAAGGTCTTCTGATCTTTTTGCACAGCATTAAAATGCAACTTGCAGAAAAATGCGCTTGTTAGTAAAACCCCTGAAATGATAGCAAAAGTGGGATGAATAAGGGAGCAGAACACTACCACTTCCTCTTTCTTCATTTCCTCCCCAGGAACTCAGCCCTATCATTCCAACAGAAAGCAAGCACTTATAGCAATCCCACCAGGAAATTAAGTGAACTTTCCTGACAGAATCACTTATTAGTTCTTCAGAAAACAGTTTCTCATTTAGAACTTGGCAATTTTTTTTACCCACTTCATTCTCTTTATTTATAAAATTGCTTATGTTGAAATATTACAACGTATAATGTATTAAATTATTCAGTGCAAGATGTAACCTTAATGGAGTGAATTATATTCAGCTAGATCACACTCCCAAAAATATGCAAAAGTACAGTGCTACTGACTTTCAATTGTGAAGTCTTTATATATTTTATATATATATATATATATATATATATATAAATTGCTCATCTCATTATTTTCTTTTTACATGTATGATAATATGCCCAATGCTGACACCTCTCCTATTCTCCCTGGCAGGCCCTACATTAGCATGTAAATAGCTGGCAGATACGAGGAAATGAAAGCAAGGAAGAGCTCTTTAATTAACTTTAATCCTCTGCAAATCCCTACAGCAATCTGTTCTGACAGTTTTCTACATAGGATCTTCTTAGGAGGTCCCTCAATGCTGTCTGTGGATCCTTGCCAGACCAAAACGAGGGGAGAGAACAAAAAAGGCAACTTTGCAAACAATATTTGGACATTTTTCCGCTATTAAATGTTGCCCTGTTGACTGCCATCTGCTATTATCAAATCTGTCATCAGTCCAAGTCTGCATGGGAAGCAAAGATGTCATAAGCAAGATGACAGTTCTCTTCATACCCGTCGGCAATCCAATCCCCCTCTACTTCAAAGGCACCAGCGCCAAACCCCATTCTCACACACACACACACACGCCAGCCAGCTAGCCAACCAGCCCTTGGTTCCAAGGTGCCAGTACTATACATCCATCCTCAGCCTGTAGGAAAGGGAGATTCCTAGATACTGAAGAGTAAGGCAGCTTAATTCTTATACTGCCAGACAAGACCTGTACTGTACCAGGGATAGTCAATTATATTTTGTCAAGATCCAAATTTCTTAGTCAAGGTCCAGACTCCAGAGAAAATAAATAAAATAATAATAAGGATAAGTAGTAATAAAAATATTTTGGGTTCCATTCAAAAGCATCTGGCAGTCCAGATTTGGCCCATAGTCTGTCTATTGACTACCCCTGCTGTAGACAGTCCTTCGGGACTTGGATAGAAACAAGTAAGACAATATAACTAAAACCCAACAAACTGGAATTCTCCTGATATCTAAGAGGCCATCATTATTCATTCTACTCTGTACTAAAGGAAATGTAAAGCAAATTTTGAGGGAGGGAGAAACACAAGACCAAACAGAAATGGAGGGCAGCTGTCCACTCACAAAGCCTTCTGACAATGGACACTCTTAAATAGCTAAAACCCACTCCCACAAGTCAGCATGATTCCACTTCCAAAGGCAAATCTGACAGGCTAAATATAAGTCACTTGGGATCTCTGTACCTCTTTCCAAAGACCATATTTAGCAGGTCAGATGGCAAATGGAAATGAGAGCAGCAGGCTTCTCCACACTGCCCAACCACCATGTCACAACTCAGAGCTGAAGAGGCCAACTCTAGGGCTGGGTGAGTCATTAAATCTCTTTGGACCATTCAATCTAAGCCCAGTAAGGGTGCTAGTTACATCAGTGGTGTTAGTAGTGGTTATGATGCCCACCAGGATCCAGAGGCCAACAAAGAGCCGTCAGAGGGGAGCAATTCTGTTAGAAATGGGAGGTTCTATCTGCCATTCCCAATCCCCTGAGCCATCCAATACACCAGGAATGTCACTTGGTCTGTTTTGCACCAAGAAGATGCAAAGAGTAAAGAAGAAAGCCACAGGAAACAAGAGAAAGATGACACACAACAGTGTGTCAGAGAGAAGAAACAGCATTCAGAGTCAGGAAACAGTTATACAGCATCAGTCTGTAACTCTCTCACACACTGCTTCACCGAGCCCATCTGTCTCATCACCATTTCATATTTATCTTTCATTCAACCAGCAATAAGTATAAAGACCAAATGTCAAAGTTTGTGGTGTTCTTTTCTCTTCTTTTATATGCTGTTCTTTTATCAAGAGCTATCACTTCTCTGTATTCACGGAATCCACACGAGCTTTCTGTACAAAAAGCGTAAGGAATTAACAGCATGGTAGACTCAAGAGATTTTGTGACCAAAAAGGCCCAGAGGAACAAGTCTTCTAATGAGGCAGTAACTGTGAATTTCAGGATGGTGAATTCCCACATAACCAATTCTGGCTGGTATAAGAGCAATTTCTAATAAGTTAATTCTTAAATAAGTTGTTTACCCACGATCAGCTAATGTGATATTAAGCAAAACAGTTCCCATCTATACTGACTGCTAAACCATGTTTAACAATGTATTAGTTAACATGAATTCGAGTTATGTTCTAACTTAGATTGAAATTTTCTACCAAAGACATGTTCTATCTGTATTAAGCTTGTGAACTACAGCCAAGTACACAAAGGAAGGAATTGAAACAACCAGGTTGTTTGGGGTGGGGTAGGAGGATTTGATTGTTTTTCCATAGGCAGCTAAGATTTATAATCTGTTTTCCTGACAAGAGAACATGGGGTTTCCATTTTTGAACTGCAGTCTGACTCTTACAAGTAAAATGAAAAGCAGTATTGCTACCGTTGATTGTCCAAAGACATTTATTTCTCTGCTATCTGCCTTGCTCTGCTTTGGATTACTATGCCACCATCAATCTGAGACCGTACATCAGAAATGAGACTATTTTATTATTTCAAAATCAAGTACAAAGTCAAAGATCTCAGTAATACTGTGGATAGTATTTGAAATGTGGATAGGATTATACAGAACAGCACTAGTCTAGTCCTCCAGTAGTGCTGCCTACAGTTGCAGCTGAGTGCCCAATATCACTTCTTTCACAAAAGACAGGCAGTATTGGTAGGGCAGTCACCAGAATCTAGCTATGTTTGCTTTGACCAGGAAAACCTAATTTGCCTACGGATTGCTAGACTGTTAGGTTCATTCTCTGCTATCTCTACGTCAGTGCTACTCAAAGTGGTGGTCCGCAGACCGGTGCCTGTCTGCAAGCCATCGGCTGCCAGTCTGCGCACACATTGGAAAAAAAATTGCTGGTCCCCCACATCAGATAGCTTGAGGAGAATTGCTCTATGTGACTATGATCATGATACACATCAGTACCTGTGAAATAGGATATAGCAAGGGATCCTGGAACCTACAGCTCAATTAGAAAGAAGTCACAAGTCCACAAGATTGACGGTATTTCTTTAAAAATTTTATCAGTTTCATGTGGAGGACTATCTATGTTGAGGGATTCAAAGATTCTCAGTGCCTGGATGAGCATACAAAAAGCAGGTATGGAAGTATATTTATTAGGCAACCCAGGGTTTTTTGAATGGAAATGAATATGCAGAAATGATGATTTCCATTTTAATTTAAAAGGCATCCAGACTTACCACAATGTAGACATAAAACACTATAAAAGGATAGCTAAGATGAATAGTTAAAGATAAAGAAAAATTCTCCAAGTACATCAGAAATAAGAACTATGAGTAACTCTGTGGTTGTTGGTCCATCAGGTTATAAAAGGTGACCCATCAAAGATAAGGAGATTGCATAGAAGCTAAATTATTTCTCCACTATGTTTTTCACCAGAGGAGTGATGTAAGGGATGGAATTCCTAACCCCATACTTACTCTTCACAAAATGTGAAGGAAAAGCATTACTGGATATAGAGATAGCAAAACTTCTCAAGAAATTAAACTGCAGTATGGAACAGATATAATAACCCAAGAGCTATAAAGAGACACAAGACCAGAGTAGCAGAGGTACTTACAAAAAACATAGTTTGTCATTAAGAACAGCAGCTACTATGGTGGAAAAATATCCTGTTTTTTCAAAATGAGCTAAGGGTGATCTGGCAAATTACAGTCATAAGCCAGCAAATTTTACCTGAGAACCAGGAAAATTAGTTGAGAAGGCTCAGAGAATAACAAAGCATCTGCTACAGTTGAGTGTAATAGGATAAAATATAGACAGGTAAATATGAGCTTTTGTTAGAGTAATGTAGGCCCCTAGCTAGTTAGAATTCTTAGGAAGAGCTAACAAAAAGGAGAACTGGTGGCCACAGGTTTTCAAAGTTTAAATAAACTAACAAGCATCCCTGATTTGATAACCACTGTATGAGAGTTAAACAGCTGTCACTGGGTAAGAGCTAGTTAAAGTAGCACTATAGGATTATTTCTTGGCATGGAAAACAATTAATAGCAAATTGTACTAGGGATTAGTACTAGTAGTTTCATTCAGTATAATTTATTACTGTGGAAGAGAGGGTGAAAAGCAAGATGGCAAAATGTGCTGACACCACAAAATGTTTATAATGTTAACTGAATCTAGAGAGGATTGTGAGGAACTCCAGAAGGACCTAACAAAACTAGTAATTGGGAAACAAGTAAAGGCAAATAAACTGAACACAGGCAAGTGTAAGTTAATAAAAAGAGGAAAAAAATGTCTACTACTTGCACTGTGCACATATACATCTTTTACACTGAGTGCAGTCTCTCTCATAAGTGACCTAGGCCTCCCTGTGGGACACTATGACCTGAGAAGATAACTGGTCAATAATCCTATAGCCCAAAAGTAGGGATTTGGTCACTGCAAATACAGAACTCCAGACATCTACATAAATAAAAACCAACATCTCCAAATACAAACCAAGTTCAACAATATTCTTCAATAAGAAAACAAGATTCCCACAGCAATATAGGTTCCCCAAAATGATCCAGGATCTCCCCTGAGATGTGACAGGGCTCAAAGCAGAAGAGGTGCTAATATTAATACTGTGGAAGAGATGACATCAGGGATGTAGAGCGGCATGTATGTGATGCAGCAAAACGGTCAAGTCTTGAAGGAGGATGATTTTCTCAAGAGAGGAGCAGGTAAAAGGAAAAATTGGATTCAGATGATCTAAGCATCATAAGGCTCCATGAGAGAATCAATGGGAGCAAGCAAGCTTTTATTTTGGCCAAAGATTTAGCAGCTTAGATTTAACTCTACCACAGCCTTCCTGTGGGACTTTGAGCAGATTGTGAGGCGTTCAGGTACTATGGTAATTGGGGCCATATAACTACCTACAATTAATAGATAGAACTTCCCTCCATTAGACATACCATATGGAAAACACTCAACCGTAGCACAGGAGCAAAACAGAAGGGGACAGATAAGTAACAAGGGGAATTTCTCTTCCAAGGGTTATTCACAACAACTAGAAAGAAAGCTGTGTGAAAAGGGAATTAGGTATGCTGGATCAATATACCTAGCCATTCTGAAAGTTTTCCATGAAGAAAGTGGCAATTTTAACTAATTTTTAACAATGTAACACACAATATAAGTGATTTCTCAAGTAGAATAGACCACTGTTCTACTGTGCTATAAGCGGATTTATTCACACTTAATGAAATTCAGTGCAGAAGGTCAGCTCAAGGACTACATGCTACTTCCATCCTATTTTGAGTACTTAAATGGGACTTAAGTGGGGTGCAGACCTCATGCAGACCCTTTGCACAGGTGTGAACTTTCTCACTGGGAAGAATGTATTTATTTGATGGAGTAAAATTATCTTAGTTCACATCATCACATACCATATAAGATCACACTTTGAAAGTATTGCTACACTGAATGGCATCTAGTTCTTTATTCTCCTATAATTTCCTCTCCCCTCTGCTTTGTTTGACAACTGATGAACATTTTGGAAGTGACTGCATGCCAGTGAGCCTTCCTGAAATAAGGTACCAAATTTTCCCTCCATCCCCCATTACATATTACAAAGATGGAGATGAGTGGGGCCTTTTGCACAGAGGATTAATAACAATGAATCTATCACAGGAAAAATCTTGCAGAAACACATCAGACAATAGCTTTATATGCAGGTAGTGTAATGTTATTTTTATCGAAACTAAATGTTTCCCTAAAATTAGTATCTAAAGAAATCCATGACTTTGGAAAAGCATCTGGATTTAAAGTACTTCATGCCAAATCTGAAAGCCTAGCTACAAATTTGCCAGATCCAGAGAAGTTATTCTTCCTAAACATTTGGGTATAAATGGACAATAAATTCCATAAGATACCTGGTAATTCAAATCTCAACCAGCCTAGAAGAGCTCTATGATTTAAACGTGAAACCACTGTGTCATAAATATAAAGGGAAGGGTCACCACCTTTGTGTCCACAGTGCTATAAAATCCCTCCTGGCTAGAGGCAAAACCTTTTCACCTGTAAAGGGTTAAGCAGCTAAGATAACCCCGCTAGCACCTGACCAAAATGACCAATGAGGAGACAAGATACTTTCAAATTGGGACGGGCTGGAAACAAAGGGTCTGGCTGTCTGTGTGATGCTCTTGGTGGGAACAGATCAGGAATGCAGCTCATAACTCCTGTAAAAAGTCAGTAAGTAATCTAGCTAGAAATGCATTAAGATTTCCTTTTGTTTAAATGGCTGGTAAAACAGCTGTGCTGAATGGAATGTATATTCCTGTTTTTGTGTCTTTTTGTGACTTAAGGTTTTGCCTAGAAGGATTCTCTATGTTTTGAATCTGTTTACCCTGTAAGGTATTTACCATCCTGATTTTACAGAGGGGATTCTTTTATCTTTTCTTTAATTAAAATTCTTCTTTTAAGAACCTGATTGTTTTTTCATTGTTCTTAAGATCCAAGGATTTGGGGGTCTGTGTTCACCTGTGCAAATTGGTGAGGATTTTTACCAAGCCTTCCCCAGGAAAGGGGGTGTAGCGCTTGGGGGGAGATTTTGGGGGAAGACATCTCCAAGTGGGCTCTTTCCCTGTTCTTTGTTTAACATGCTTGGTGGTGGCAGCATAGGGTTCAAGGACAAGGCAATGTTTGTACCTTGGGGAAGTTTTAATCTAAGCTTGTAAGAATAAGCTTAGGGGGTCTTTCATGCAGGTCCCCACATCTGTACCCTAGAGTTCAGAGTGGGGAAGGAACCTTGACACACTGCTTCAGCAAACAAAAAAAGTTCTGGAGTGCTGGGGGGAAGTAAGCAAATTCTTGGTTTAGGAAATAGCAACCTTGGCAAAATGTTCATTTTGACTGTGATCTTTCTTGTTTCAAAATCTTTCTAAAATCATCCCAGATAAAATCCTAGCAGGAATACAGGGGATATTGTTAGAATGTATATGAAAAGATCTAGAGCGAGGGCAGATACCTTGTAGAGACAATTAAACAATTCTAGGGTTCTATCGATATAGCCAGCTCAAAGCAGTAGTGGACTGGGGACACTTTAACCCAGCCAAAAACTCAGTCTTTATTGAACAAGAAAACTGTGGCAGAGTAGACATTACTAGGCTACCATGGATTAATTTAAAAAAAAAAAAATCACACCCTCCAGAAATTTACACACATGCTTTAAACAAACGTTGCTCTAGGAGTTGGGATACAACTAGAGATCAGTTCCATTCCCTCGCCGATGACACTCATTGCAAATAATCCAGATCTTAACGCAAATCACGACCCAAAGAGGTTTAAAGATTGGAAGAGCTATGGAATACAAATGATTGGGCAGCTATTTAATAAAGCAACATTGCTCATTTAGAGCTCAAAACTAAATTTAACTGGCCCACACTTCCATAGTACCAGTACTTTCAAGTTAGGCATTATGTTTGTCAACTTTCTAGAAACGTCATTATATACAGAAAGCTAACTTTAACAGATGCAACGGCATCTTGCAAATTAGTAAATATAATTTATAATTTGTATAAATCTTTTCAGACCACTTTCCTAACAAAAAAAATTGTCCATATCTGATATGCTGGGGAAAGGATCTGGATAGGCAAATTATGCCAGAGGAACAGGGTAGAGAACAAGCAACATCCATCAGTAGCACAGTAAAATAAAATTTCTTTAAAATATTATTTCAGTGGTACCTCTCACCAGTCAGGTTATTATAGATATAAATATAGATACTGAATGGGGATAAATGCTGGCAAAATTATGGAGAAATAGGAGATTTTATGAATATGGTAGTCATGTTCAGTGATTAGACAATATTGGGCATTTCATAACCAAATATCACGAACTGTTTGATGTTTATTACAAACGATCCTTTGATAAGCCGCCTGGGGTTGCCTAATGGAAATGGTCACACACAAGAAAATGAAGAATTAATCTCTCATCTGCTAATAGGTGACAGGCTATTGATATCCTTCCACGGGAAAAAGAAAAGTAGTCCAACTCTAGAAGAAAGGTTCAGAAAAATATAGAAGATTGCTGTTATGGAAATATTAATGCACCAAACAAAAAAGACCGACAATAAATAGATATTTATGTATTTGGTAACCATTTTTTCAATACTCAGCAAAGTACATTCACCTGCACAGAAACAACCATGCCTGTCCAATTTTTCTGAATATTAACAATTGATAGACATGCCTGGTCTGTTAAATATGTGTAATCAGAGATTCCATTCGATTTCATAAACTTTCTAGAAATGACATGTGACAGATGTTGTAATAATGCTCGCTCCGTAATATAGTAATACTTTGTTAGACAGGTCTGATGAGTATAATCCTATAGAGTGTCTCTTTAAACAAAAGCTTACTGGTTTAATGATTATTGTTTTGTTTTTGATATTTGCATGGCATAGATTTGTAAATCTGTTAAAACTTCTGAAATAAACAGTTAATAAAAAAAAGTAACGGGTAAATCTACATGTTTCAGTATGACCCCTCATGCAAAGCACATAAAGACAGCGAAAGAAACACCAGACATGTGCAACACAAAGGTACAACTCAACAACACATGGACTTCACACCTTTTTTCATTACTACAAATGTATATTCCATGTCTTGGAGGATAATTCGGGGGCCTATTTGGGGTTTGTTAGTAAACTGAGATATGCTGTCTTTCAAGAAGATGATATATATGTATAAAAACTGCATTTTAAAATCTATAACTAACTTCATTTTATACAAGAGCTGGCTCAAGTAAGTTGGACCAGAAACATACATTTCTATCACTTTGAGCAGTGTTGACCAACTCAAGCACAGAACAGTCATCACAATAGAGAGCCCAGGAATGGTGGCAATAAAGTGGAGGAACTTCAGAATCCTGGGCCAACTCCCCAGTACCGCTCCCTTCTATAAACAAACCCAAACTCCTTTCTTCACATTATATCACAGGCCTTAATTTCTGAATCTGTTGTCATGTTTCACGTAGACGCAATTCTAATAAGCCAGGTCTGCTGTTGAATAGTTACTGGAATCCAATTAACCCAGTGCTGCATTTTATCATATTTCAGAACAGTCTCAATAGCTTTAAAATTTTAAAATTAAGATTTAAAAAAAATTAAACCTATTTTAACAGAAAACCTCTGGGAAAATTATCCTCTGTGAGCTTTTTGAATGCCATAATCAATTTTCACATGACCTACTTTTCTTCAGTGCATGAGTAGTGTCAAGATTTACATTTCTTAGAAGTTAGTGAACATACTAGGATCTGAATAAGGAACATGGAACTTGGGGATTTTTAGTGAGCCTTGAAAAGAAGTAGGAACTGAATGAGCTCTGGAAGCAAGCAAGATTGGACTTGATTCTGACAGAAGAGGATTAAGAAGTATAAAAAGAGTGAAACAGCCCAAAAGACATGCCCATCTCCTTTGCAAGTGAAAAGATTTCCCTCCACCATCCTGGTGTCACTGTGACTGAAAGAATTTTTCAGTAGACTGTGCTTTCCTCTGAGTTTTACTACTAACACTCCATGCCAGTGAGTTCACACCAATTAATACTATCTTCCATATGATAATTTTAACTTTGTATCAAATAGAATAGTCAGTGTCTATATTTATCACCTTTTTGTTATATATATTTTTTGACCTGGTTTGACAAACCCCAGCATACAGCAGCTATTATTTACAATTGTGCAGCATTCCACTCAGGAGACATTCACCAATGCCAGCACTTTCAACCTCCTACCTTACATTTATGAGAGTAGAAAAAAGGATGGGGATAGGTGGCCAGAAAGATAGCCACAGATCAACATCTCATGTGGGAAACTGATGTGCAAAGATGTTCAGTGCTAAACATCTTGGCTGATGACAAATATTGATTTTATTTAAAAACTACTTTTCTTTTTTTAATGGTTTCTTTTGATTGGTAGAAGAGGCTGAAGTTGTAGCTTCTAAGATGATAAACCTGGCCCATTACGCACCTTCTTCTGTTCTTGCTGACCTACCTGTGAACTGTGCTATTGTGGCAATTACAACAGACTGAGAAGGCAGAGGGGTCTGGCAGCATCAGCCAGCCGCTGCCTCTTGTCACAGCCGATGCAGTCCACTGAAAGATGGCCATTATGTGTTACATTTCTATTTGGGAATATATAAAACGATTTAAATCCGAGTTACCTTGTAGCAGACAGTAACTAAAGCTCCTTTGACTAAAGCAGCACGAATGGCACACTTATCCAAAGCATAGAGAAGTCATATCTGCTGCCATGGGATTTGCATTGTTCCCCAAGAAGATGCTCTAAACAGGAAAAGTATCGGCTCAGGAAGAATAAAAGGCACAGTCGTGCCAAACTGGGGATGAAGAAGAGGGCGGAAAAGGGTGACAAGCTTGGCATTTGTTCTGGGAGCAAATGAGAGAACTAAAGGTAAGGTTTTACTTAAAGGGATTGCAGAATGAATTACTTCCAGAGGACTGCTCTGAGCAACAGAAATTCTGTCAAATGCTGTCACATAGCCTTAAATAAGAGGCTTTGATCATTCTCGCTTTCTCGAGTGCATATTCACACCTTAGTCTGAAAAAAAGGAAAAAGGGGAAATCATGGGCTGGATTAGGAGAGAGAGGGGAAGAGATGCCACTGGAGTAAGCAAAGTCATTTGTGTTTTCACATTCACTTCATGCAAAAGGTCACAACTCCTCCCCACATCCCCCTTTTCCATTTTTAAACTACTGCCTGAGGCAGCTTACAAGCACCTCTCCTTCCAAGCACCAAACCTCCCACAAACCCTATCTTAATAAACATCTTCACAACTGAGAGGGATAAAAGCATTTTGTTTTGATTTCATTATATTTCCTGAAATTGCTTTTCTCTTTCTGTATTTTTTACCTCAATGCTAAGTTGCAGCTGGCCTCCTGAGAGATAATGCAACAATATTTCTGAAAGTCAGCTTTCTAATAACACTACAAATGGTATTTCCCAGTAACAAAATAGGCAGGACTTTTGGGGTTTTTTTAAATGACTATAATAGAAATGTCAGCCCAGGAAGGTAGCTTCAAAGGGCAATATGTTAACATCTGAAAATTAAATTTGAAAATGAAAAGGAATTTTTCCTCATTTGTGAAAGCGTAAGGAAATCTTATAAAGTAGAGCAAACGCTAAATTAGTAAGAGTGAGCAAACATCTGCTGTCTGTTCCACCGGTGAGCCTCCCAAAAAGCAGAAGTAGCTAGACACTTTTTTTTTTTTTAAGTTAAAATGGGATATGTTAAATTAGAGCTAAAATGATTTTGGTATTAACACGATTAATAGATCACTATTTCTTTCAGCATGCACTCTGTGGATGCACACTTTATATAGCATAAATTGGAATAAATTACTGCACATTCATGCAGTTTCTTAAATTAATCCTCACATTTAGCACATGGAATTAATCCTCATAACTCCCACGCAACCTCCAAATAGACCCACCCAGCTGCTAGGGTAAGTACTGAGCCCTCTGCCCCACAGACACCCACCCCTTTCCATGGGGAGGGACCGGAGGAGAAGAAGATCCCTGCTGTTGCACCTGGTCTTCCCAAGAGACTGCGACTCAAGCTGCCACTACCACAGATTTCTAATCCACACCTGCAGCTCCGGCTGCCACATTCTCTCTCCAGGGCACCTACCTTCAAGATAGGCAAGGGTGGTCCTAGCTAGCCATAAGAATAGACATACTGGGTCAAACCAATGGTCCATCAAGCCCAGAATCCTGTCTTCTGACAGTGGCCAGTTCCACATGATTCAGAGAGAATGTATAGAATAGAGCAACTGTAAGAAAGCCATCCTCTGCCATCCAATCCCAGTCCCAGCTTCTGGCAGTTGGAAGTTTAGGGACACCCATAGCCCTGATCATCTTAGCTAATAGCCATTGATGGACCTATTCGATATGAATTTATATAATTTTCTTCAAACCCATTTAGACATTTGGCCTTCACAACATCCCCTGGCAACAAGTTCCACAGGCTAACGGTGTGCTGAGTGAAGAAGTACTTCCTTTTGTCTGTCTTCAACTTTTTGTCTATTCATTTCATTGGGCAACCCCCCAGTTCTTATGTTATGTGAAAGGGTTAACAGCACTTCCCTATTCACTTTCTCCACACCGTTCATGATTTTATAGACCATTATCATATCCCTCATTAGTTTATTTCTTCTAAGCTGGCAGTCCCAAATCTTTTTAATCTCTCCTAGTATGGAAGTTGTTCCATACCCCTAATAATTTTTCATGCCCCTCTCCATACCTTTTCTGTTTCTAATATATCTCTTTTGAGATGGGGAAACCAGAACCACATGCAGTATTCAAGGGGTAGGCATACCATGCATTTATGTAATGGCATTATGATATTTTCTGTTTTATTATCTATCCCTTTCCTAGTGATTCCTAACATCAGCAGCTTTTTCTTTTGACTGCTGCTGCCCATTGAGCAGATATTCTCAGAGAAGTACCCTCAATGACTCCAAGATCATCTTCTTGAACGGTAACTGCTAATTTAGACTCCATCATTTTGTATGTATAGATGGGATTATATTTTCCTTTGTGCAATACTTTGTACTTACCAACACTGAATTTCATCAAATTTTATCTGCCATTTTGTTGCCCAGTCACCTGGTGTTGTGTAACTTTTCGCAGTCAGCTTTGGACTTAACTATTCTGAGTAATTTTTTATCATCTCCAAACTTTGCCACCTCACTGTTCACCTCCTTTCCCAGATCATTTATGAATTTGTTGAATAGCACTGGCTCCGTATAGATCCGTGGGGGACCCTGCTATTACCCTCTCCATTTTGAAAACTGACCATTTATTCCTACCCTTTGTTTGCTATCTTTTAACAGCTTATTGATCTATGAGAGGACCTTCTCTGTCCCATGACTGCTTACTTTGCTGAAGAACCTCTGGTGAGGGACCTTGTCAAAGGCTTTCTAAAAGTTCAAGTACACTATATCCATAGGATCACCCTTGTCCACATACCTACTGACATCTTCAAAGGACTGTTATAGATTGGTGAAGCAGGATTTCCCTTCAAAAAACTGTGTTGATTCTTCTTCAACATATCATATTCCTCTATGTGTCTGATACTTCTGTTATATAATATAGTCAACCAATTTTCCCGGTAATGAAGTTAGGCTTACCAGCCTTTAATTGTCAGGATTGCTTCTGGAGCCTTTTTTCAAGAATCCACATTACATTAGCTATCTTTCTAGAAGAACTGCTTTTCTACTTTATGGCTCCCTTTTACAGGCAGCAGCACAAGAGAATAAGAGCTTTGCAATGCACTCCCCCTTGTGGTGAAAGCTTCACAGAATGAAGAAGCTACAGCCAAGTCCTGGTGAAGCAGAGAGAAATGGCAGATTCAGCAGCCAAAACATGGAATGCTTTCAACAGTGTGCCCTTGTTGCCAAGAAGGCCAATGACATTTTGGGATGTATATGTAGGGGCGTTGCCAGCAGATCGAGGGACGTGATCGTTCCCCTCTATTCGACATTGGTGAGGCCTCATCTGGAGTACTGTGTCCAGTTTTGGGCCCCACACTACAAGAAGGATGTGGAAAAATTGGGAAGAGTCCAGCGGAGGGCAACAAAAATGATTAGGGGACTGGAACACATGACTTATGAGGAGAAGCTGAGGGAACTGGGATTGTTTAGTCTGTGGAAGAGAAGAAGAGGGGGGATTTGATAGCTGTTTTCAACTACCTGAAAGGGGGTTCCAAAGAGGATGGATCTAGACTGTTCTCAGTGGTAGCTGATGACAGAACAAGGAGTAATGGTCTCAAGTTGCAGTGGGAGAGATTTAGGTTGGATATTAGGAAAAATTTTTTCACTAGGAGGGTGGTGAAACACTGGAATGCGTTACCTAGGGAGGTGGTGGAATCTCCTTCCTTAGAAGTTTTTAAGGTCAGGCTTGACAAAGCCCTGGCTGGGATGATTTAGTTGGGCATTGGTCCTGCTTTGAGCAGGGGGTTGGACTAGATGACCTCCTGAGGTCCCTTACAACCCTGATAGTCTATGATTCTATGAATGTTACAACAATTCAACAAAATGCCAGCTTTCTAAGTAAATTCCATTGATTGCAGTCAGAGTACACATGAACTTCACCCAGGACCAAGCAGCAAGTCAGTGTCAAAGGCAGAATTATAATTTAGGCATTTTTTGCTCCCAGGCCTCTGCTCAGTTCAGTATACCAAGGATTCTCAAGCATTTTCACTCCATAGTTCGCAACTTAATAGGCACTGCCTCTCCAGTTACTGATCACCTCCTGTGCAATTCACTATCTTATCCTACAGCCTTGTGGCAACTACACAATTCCTTACACAGAGAAGTAATTTTAGGAAAATATTTACCCAATTTATTCTTAGACATTTAAGAGGAACTGCTGCTGAAAATAAGGAGCGGTAGCTAGAAACCTATGACCAGCCAGATCTCCACAGACCACCAGCAACGAGTGCCCCACACAGCTCAGTGTATACTAAACCATGCTGCCTTCTCTGTTTGAAATACTAGCGTGGCAAATACTTATGAACTAGGGACCATTTAACTTCTCTTTTATACAACAAGTTCGAGTCAAAGATAATTTATCCTGTGTTTCTTTAAAAAAAAGTTACTGACATTCCATAACTGCTCTTCGAGATGTGTTGCACATGTCCATTCCACTCTTCATGTCTGAGCACTCCATGCACAATTGTCAGATTCCTTCTTGCCTGACAACTCCAGTACAGAGGCATAGGACAACAGGTCATGGAATGGACACGTGCAACACATCTCAACGAACAACAGTTACAGAAGATTAGCAACTGTTTTTAATTCTTTGAGGGATAGCACATGGGCATTCCACTCTTGGTGACTCACAAGCTGTCAGGTAGGAGGAGTGAATGGAGTCTATAAACACACAGACTGGAGCACAACTCATCCAAATTTAGCATTGTGCCTAAAGTGCTGAGTGATGGCATAACAGGATGCGAAGGTGTGGAATGAAGACTAGATTGCCGCTCTACAAAATTTCCTGGACAGGGACTTTCACAAGGAACGTGACTGAGGCAGCTAGTGATCTTGTGGAATACTTGGTGTGGAAATGCCTGCCTGAAGTCCCAAAGACTTTAAAGTCACTCTAGAGTCATTCAAGTCATGGAGCTTAGAGTCTGTTTGCTCTGAAAAAAGTGAGGATCCTTCAAAGGGCTGATCTTGTATTGTTTGTTGGACCTCTTGCAGAAGCCCCAAGGACTGCATCCAAGAGCTTCTGCACATGGAAACTACAGAAGCCATGGTCCTAGCAGCCGAGTAGGCCACATCTGATGCAGCCTGCAGTGAAGTTCTCACTACAGATTTCTCCTCATAAACTAAAGTGGAGAATTCCTGTCTAGTGCCTTCTGGCAACATGTCCCTAAACTTTAACATGGAGTCCCAAACAATAAAATCATAATGTCCCAAAAGGGCTTGTTGGCTGGCAATTCTGAATTGCAAGCCACCAGTAGAATAATCGTTCTACCAAGAAAATCCAGGGTTTTTTAATTATCCTTTGATTTGGGGGTTACCACCTGTTGGCCCTGCCGTTCCTGTTCATTGGCTGCTACCACCACCAGAGAATCGGGGGTGGAGAGGGGTGGGGAGGTATTGAGAAAATGAGAGTACAGATATTCAAATCCCTGAGAGGGTATAACCGTGCCTCAGTGGGTCACAACTGAGGATGCCAAATTCAGGACAAACGGCTAAGAAATAGGGCAGATACACCCCAAGACTGGTGGCTAATCTCGCATACGATATACCAAACCAGCACAAAAATAAATTTCTGTTTCACCACACTGGCTAAAAAGAAAACAAAAGCAGTTTCCTCAGGCATTCCAGTTCTTATATCACCACCAAAAACACTGGATTCAGAGAGAAGTGGTTCTTTACAACCAGACCCATCAAATAATAGGTTCTTCTGATCCCAAAGGACCAGTCACACACCCAGGTCAATATATAAGTTATATCCTACCCAAAAATCACGCTGATGCCAATCCTTTAGTATCTAAAATCTAAAGGTTTATTCATAAATAGAAAGAAAAGTGAGAATTAAAATTGGTTAAAAGAATCAAAGAGATACAGTAATTGCAAAGTTCTTGGTTCAGGCTTGTAGCAGTGATGGAATAAACTGCTGGCTTAAGTCAAGTCTCTCGAATACATCCACAGCTTGCATGGGTCATTCAGTCCTTTGTTCAGAGCTTCAGTCTGTAGTAAAGTTCCTCCAGAGGTAAGAAGCAGGATTGAAGACAAAATGGAGGTGATTCCAGGGCCTTTTATAGCTTTTGTCATGTGGAGGGCATCCTATTGTTCTTACTGTGGAAAATTACAGCAACAAGATGGAGTTTGAAGTCACAAGGGCAAGTCACATGTTCATGCCCAATTTCGCTCAGTCATTGCAGGAAGCCATTACCTACACTCCAGACAGCACGTCTACAGGACAGTCCACTCAGTGTAGATGGGCATCTCCCATGAGCCACTTAATTTGAATAGTCCCTCCAAGATGTACCGGCTAGCTACCTTGTGGGCGGTACTCCAGGAGCAAACATTCAAAATCCAAGTATAGAGCCAATACTAACTTCAAATACAAAAATGATACACGCCTACAGATAGCATAATCATAACCAGCAAATCAACCTTTTCATAGACACCTCACTTGACAACCGTTGTACAAGATTTGCTGCAAATATATAACAGTGGTGGCAACAATGATATATTTGGTCATGTTTTAATCAGATAAAGTCACAGAGGGACCATAATATTTACGTTCAGCCCTTTCTGAGGTGGGAGGAAGGGACGAAGGGCTCTGCCTGAGAGACTTAACAGGCTCCAAAATTGCCTTATTAATAGGTAAATCCACCTGTAAAGGCCCTGTGGTGTCCAAATATATCAATAAAGACTCCTTAACCTCCTCCACCTTGATCCCCAAACTTGAGGCCAACCTCTTCAACAGCTCTTTTATAAGCATCAGCAGGGATGGGATGGGAAACAAAGGAGCCAATCTCCAATTCCGAGGATAAAGAATCACCCTCTGCTGACCAAGGAGGGGCTGCTCCTGATGGTGCCAGAGACTGGTGCCACGTCAGTGAAGAGCAGCCAATATTGTGGGCTTTTCCTTTCACGGTACCATAGGTGTGAATTCTGAGACAATGCAGATTGTCGCGGTACCGTGTGCTGCACCAACGATATCAGTGCCCCTCAGTCTGCTGGTACCAAAAGCATGATATCCTGCACTGAGAGCGACACCAGTACTGATAGGCTCAGCAGATTTTTCGCGGCCACAAACGCCTTTGGCATGGTCAGTACCAAGATAGTCTCAGGTTGCTGAAGTACTGCAGACGTAGAAGTTGCCCCTTTGGGCCCCACACTCCGTGGTACCTATCTGGGTGCTGGAGTCAACAATGCTGGATTCTGCACTATCAGTGTAGAGGAGTGCTTAGGTTTCAGCTGCTTTCTACTCTTATCCCCATGCTGAGAAGATTTTGGTGCCAGCAAACTTCCTCTCTCAATGATCTGTTCAGAGGCCTTATATTTCTTCTTAGGCACTGGGGAGAGCAAGCAGTGCTGGGTCTTATGAACAGAGGCAGCACTCCTGATCCACGCTGAAACACTTGGTGCTGAGTCAGAATGACTAGGCTTTGACAGAGGTCTCAGGGTCACCTCCATGAGCAAAAACTTTAGCCTGGCTTTTCTGTCTTTCTTTGTCCTTGGCTTAAAGTCTTTGCAAATCTGGCAACGATACTGAAAATGAGCTTCCCCCTAAACACTTCAAGCAACTTGAGTGTGGGTTGCTCACCGGCAACAGCCGGGCACAAGAAATGCAGGCTTGGGTTTGAAGGTTTTGAGGCTATGGGCTGGCTTTGGAGTTTGACCCTGGGAGCCAAGGATTTGCTCTTTGACCAGGTTACTTGGGGTCCAAGGGCTGCCTTGGTCACCACGCTTGGGATTGGAAAAGAATCTAACCCTATCTACACTATTAATTAAATACTTATCAGCTAGAAAACTATTTACAATACATTTACAATGAGCACCCTGAGACCACTTGCTAAGGCAAGGTAAGCCACACAATTCCAACAGCCATCATGAGGCGGTAAGAATGGTGTGTGGGGTGAGCACATACCAAGAGTGGAATGCACATGTGCAATCACTCCAAGATGAATCATTTTCCTTCTAAAATATTAATCAAATATTCACAACAGTCGAAGAGAGGTGCTGCAAACAGGCACTGAACAAGAAAGTTACTATTGAACAATACTATGTTGAGAGCAATTCTAAAACCCTTAAAGTTCAACAGTGAACACTTGGACATTGTTTGAAAGAAAGATACTCTAACTGGCTGATGGAGTGTGAGGTGTAACTTTACTAAAGCCTCCTATCACACATGAAATAAGACAATTGTGCAATTGCTTGATTGTCTCTCTCTCCACTTGTTTTTTTAAAAGAAAAAGAGTAAACTCTGCTAACCCAATTTTACATCTGAGGATTTAAAAGTGCAGAAGTCAAGAAATTCAAAGTTGTAGCCTTCACAGCAAAGGTAACTCTCTAAATGGCACACAGATACTAACACCTTCATACTTATGCTAGAACTGTGTAAACCTCTCATACAGCTGATCCCCTCTCGTAGACACAATGGCCATTGTGACATTCTATATCTTGGGGGAGAGTCTTGTCACCCTCATATTCCTTATTTATATATAATTATGATCTTGCATATAAAGCAGGCAGTGTGAAGTATCAGAGGAAAGGTTACAAGCTGCTCAAAGTCATTGTTCTATCTAAATATGTATATAATTAATGCATATGAAGTTATGATAGTGTGTTGTATGATTGTCACTAAAATATGCTGTGGGTTTGAGAAGTGCTCAGATATTCACTCCCCAGAGATAACAGCAAGAAAAGTAACCAGCGCCATGGTGGGTTTCAAAGAATCATCAATAGCCACTGTCCAGCAAGGGAGCTACAATTCAATGACTCACCAGCATAAGGCCACACCAGGGGAATTGCTCCTTGCATGGGGCTCAGCAATGCCCACCAGACATACCTGAACTTGTGTACTCCAAGCACATGGGACTGAGCCGATAAAACAGAACACAGGGGCCCCACACTTGGCCTTTCTCCTGTCCTCACCTATGCTGCAAGCAACAAACACAATGAGAAGACTGAAGACTCCAACAGAGGAGACTGGCCCAGGTTTAAGGGACAAACCTGTATATTAAGGACTGCAATATCCAGTGGGGTGAGAAAAACTGCTTAATCTAGACGTTGCCCAGTCTAATAGAATTGAGAGTTTAGACTGCACACTTTTATTTTATTTTGGTAACTAACTCTGATTTTTTACCTATCACTTATAATCACTTAAAATCTATCTTTTGTAGTCAGTAATTTTTTTTAACCATTTATCTTTACCAATGGGTTTGTCTGGTGAATCTGCTCAGGTTTCCAAAGGTTGGTGTATATCCACTTTCCATTGGTGAAGTGGTGAACCAGTTAATAAATTTGCACTGCTCATCTTGAGTAGTGCAAAACGATATATTCCTGGGGAGCTGGGGGGATTTGGCTGGTGTGTGATTCATGAGTGGCTCTGAGAGCATTCATGCAATCTAGCTTGGTGTAGGGCTCCACATGCGGTTGTGCTGAGTGATAACAGCACCTGGAGGGGTTTGCTGCTTGTCACTAGCAAAGCATTAAGAGAGAGAGACAGCCCAGGCTGGAGAGTCAAGGGGGCACAGCGGTCCCACAGTCCAAGGCTGCACGCCGGGGATCCCATCACAACCATGCTTTAAATACTTTTGGATCCTACCCAAAAATCATTCCTTTCCCACAATCACCCTTAGACGCTGCCCAAGCCTCTCCCCACCCACTTCAATCAGCTACTATAATTACCAACTCACCCTCAGCCTTCATCTTGCTCACCAGATGTCTCTTCTGTCTGCACTACTTCCCTCAACTGCAGCTCCTCCTCCCTACTTCCAAGCAGGCTTCTCTTCTATCCTCACTCACCACCTTTCATAATTCAAGGCTTGGGGGCTTAAGGCATAAACCGCACAGAACATGCAGTAAGGAAGCAGAGGAGATGCATAAAAAGGTTGGTTGCTGAGAGAACAGTAACTTTGAATTGCCTAACTTCGTTGTGTTTAAATTCTCAGCCATATCTTTGGATTAACCTAGTTTTCTTTTATTGAATATAAAATATTTGAGCTTTTGAGGCCACAAAGACCTTTATTGAGGCGAAATGTGGAGACTGAAGGTCAAATAAATTCCTCTTTTATGAGTGTATTCCTAATTTTCATAATCTAACCTCTTAGAATATATTAATGTTCCTTTGCTAGGGAAAAAACAGAACCTAGTCATCATTCAGGGAGAAGGAATCTTACTTCTAAACCCCTGAGAACAGATCCCATGGTTTGTAGCACATTTAAAAGGCTCTAAACACCTTTGCTGTAATTAAAAATACTGTCAGATACACCATCAATACGAGAAACGGGACACGCCTGTGTTTAAAAAACAGAATAGAGACAGTAATTTAGCATTTCTCTGCACAGAAATCATCTCTGATATTTGCTATAAGTACTTTTGCACACTTTGATGCAAATCCAGAACCCAGCGCAATCTGCTGGAGCTAAGCATCAGGCAGATGCACAGAGGCCAAGAGGAAGAACCCTCTTCCCAGAGCAATGGCTGGAGTCACCTCTATGGGCCCTTTCATGGCTCCCCGCTTACAGAGAAAGTCAGGGAAGATCTGTGTAGCAGTAAATCCCCTGGCTCTGGTCCCTTCCTGCATAGGAGATACCACCTGGATGCTTTCTCCAAATCCTGCCCTCCACTGTGCTGCAGAATCACAGCAGTACCTAGATCAGGAAACCTCCAAGGTCAGAGTCAGAGCAGGATTTACCCTCTAGCTGTGAAAAATTAGGCCAATAAAATGAATCAGTTCTGTGAGATATTACCAAGACAAGTCTGAGCAGTATTACTATAGAGCAACAAACTTAAAGAGCAGCAATACAAGGACAGCCCAAGCTTTCAAACTGCTCTAGTGGTTATATGCACTGTTGTTGTAGCCGTGCTGGTAGAGCCCTGCAAATGCACGGACAACTGCTTTATATCTGCAGATATCCGCATCCGCGGATGATTTTTGCAGATCGTGGGTGGATGCAGATGCAAATTTTATATCTGAAGCCCTGCAGATCTGTGGCTATCTGCTTTATATCAGCGGGTCATTTTTGCAGATCGGATGCAGATACAAATTTTGTATCTGCACAGCGCTCTGCGTGTTGGTCCCAGGATATTAGAGAGAGAAGGTGGGTGAGGTAATCTTTTATTGGCCCAACTTCTGTTGGTGAAAGACATAAGCTTTCGAGCTTACAAAGAACTCTGTGTAAGCGCAAAAGCTGGTCTCCCTCACCAACAGGGGTTGGTCCAATAAAATATATAACCTCCCCCACCTTGTCTCTCTAATAGTTATAGTAAGTGAAGCAGAGGTAGAAGGAATCATTTCTGGTCTGGAGACCACTTCTGGCCCTAGAACTGCATGAAAATGCAGATGTGAACCAGAATGCCAATCCAATAAATCAGCAAGTAAGGGAGCCTTGAAGCCTTCAAGAGTAATTCTGTGGCAGACTATGGCAGACTAACAAGAGCCTAACAGAACTACATCCCACTGTCACTTCCTTAGCTGTAAAGTAGAGGAACTAAATGAAATCAGAGCCAGGGACACACACCATGGAATCAGGCAAATAGATTAGGTTTACAAAGGAAAAATTAGGAGAAAGGATGACAAAGGAGAAAAGCATGTCTGTATCAGGGAATATTGATTTTTCTTCACCACTCAAAGCTCTTCAGGTCTCCAACTAGGTATCCATTACAATATTTTCTTTTTAATTTGAAGACGCCTCCTCCTTCCAATTATACTTGTTCTCGCATACTGCCCCTAAATTACTGCAAACAGCTTCCTCCCAGAACACATCCCTTTCATCTCTTCTGTTCATTCTCTAAAATAAAGAGATTCTGCGGATGTATTGGTGAATGATATTAGTGGCTCTCTTGAAACAGCCTTTTTCAAATAGTAAAATGGTTTGTGTTCACCCAATTCTGGAAGCAATTTCCATTAGCTTAATATAGTCATGATATTTTATCAAGGCAATTATACTCTTAGCTATCAGTAACAATTAAACCCTTAGACTGGAGTTGCTTAATAAAGGTCTCAAAATACAAATCACACATTCAAAATACAGCATATTTAAATGTCAAGCATGCAAATAAGAACTTGCAATGAATATAACGAAGCACAAAGTATAAATCAGCATAACTTATTCTGGCACTAGATAAGACTATTCTAAGATTACATGGAAAGTATTGTGTAATTCTGATCACCGCATTATAAGACCACTGGTGGACAGATTGTAATGGGGCATTGAGAAGTAACCAAAATGACTCCAGGGACTGTTGAGTTTTGTTTGTGAGGGAAACAGGAGTGCAGAAAGATCTGCCTTACTTGGTTTCTACAGCTTTATTTAATAAAAACATTCCATATGCCATTGAGAAGAGTGGTATATATGATACTAAAAGAGCCAAGATTACACTGATGCAAATCAAGAATATAAAACTTTTCTTTCTACAGCATTCTCCATGCACACTACATCTCCAAATGCTTTACCCTTGAGCTCTATTACATATTTATCAAGCTAAACAAAACAGAGTCTGACAGAAATTCAGAGGTACATGCACGAAAGACAATATCAAAACCTGAAATCTGAAGAGTGATTTGGATTGGAATCAACAACATAGATAAAGAAAAGCTGTTCCAAATGGCAGGAGCTTCAGAGGATAAGCTTGCACTAAGCATGGCAAAATAGTTGGGAGAGATGAATAGGCAAGTCCCACACATGAAAAGGGAGAAAAGAGAGGAAGAGAAATGACAGGCCCAGTTTCTGTGAGCCCTCACAGCAGAAAGTTCTTAGGGAGAAGAGGCACCCACAACCCCATTCTACTTGCTGGCCAGTTGGCAGAACTGGTGGACCAAGGAAGAGAACATCTTCCAGGAAATAGTGCACAGGACTAGGAGACAGGAGTCATGGGTTCTATTCTCAACTGCACCAGTGCCATGCTGCATGACCTTTCGTAAGTCACATCCCCCCATGCCTCAGTTTCCCCATCTGTGAAATAAGGATAATAATGTGTACCTTCCTTTGCACAGTATTTTCAGATTCAATGAGGAGTACAGACTATGTATTAAAGAAGAGGTGGGGCCAATCTCATTCAGTACCTTTCCTAAGGAGCCTCGGTTGGAAACTAATGCCACCTCTCCTGGCAAATCCTCCTGGACAGGGTAGTGTCATCCCATGAGTGAAGACCTCCGAATGCAGCTGCCACCCAAACACAGAAGGCGTAACCCTTGCCCCTGGCCAGAGAAAAATAAAAGCATGGGGCAAGGGTTTCAGTGGAGGAAGAGTTGCGACTCAATAGAATACAAGCCAGTGTTCAAGATGATCCATAAGAGGTCATAAAATGAATCAGAGGTAGAAACCAGCTTAGAAACAATTACTACTTATTTCATTAAAGACCAACGGGGAGCTTGGCACTATTCAAGACACAGAAGAGTAGGCATGACCCCTGCCTCAAGGAGCTTACAATCTAAACAGAACTGCAACACAAAACACACTGGGAGACCCAGAGGAAAGTCTGTTGCAGAGTTTTTGTTTAACCAACCCATCCGTTATATTGAAAACAATCAAGCTGGCAGAATTAAATATGTTCACAGCCCAGATAAAATTATTGATCAGTATAAAAGGAGTTAACTCACTGAACTCCGAAGAACCTTTTGACTCCTTAGGACCAGCCGCAAGAAAAGATCATTCACTATCCCAAGGAAGAGCTAGACACAGAGTCCAATGTGGCAAAGAAACCAACAGTATTATTCTGAATCCTATGCAGCTACAAAACAAATCAGGTGGTAAATCAAGTCAGGAATTCTGAATATGCCATGCTTAAGAACAGTTTAATCACACAGCTCAATTTCTGATGGATCTCTGCAGTTCTAGGCTCTGAGACTCACTCATATAGTTAATATTGACTTTTGAGAAGATGCCTTCTAGGGACAATCTGTGTAAATAATCAGCCAGTGTCTTAGTTAATCAATACTTACTTAATCCTGAACTCAAACCACCACCACAAAAATTATGTCTCACTAAAAGTAGATTTATAAACAGAACACATGATCTGGTTGAACACACTGAGAGGAGAATGAACGAGGAGTACTTGTGGCACCTTAGAGACTAAGAAATTTATTTGAGCATAAGCTTTCGTGAGCTACAGCTCACTTCATCAGATGCATGCAGTGGAAAATACAGTAGGAAGATAGATATAGATACACACACAAACACACACAGAGAACATGAAAAAATGGGGGGTTGCCATACCAACTCTTAACGAGACCAATCGATTAAGGTGGGCAATTATCAGCAGGAGAAAAAAAAAGTTTTGTCGTGATAATCAGGATGGCCCATTTCAAACAGTTGACAAAAAGATGTGAGTAACAGTAGGGGGAAAATTAGCATGGGGAAATAGCTCTTAGTTAGTGTAATGACTCATCCACTCCCAGTCTTTATTCAAGCCTAATTTAATGGTGTCCAATCTGCAGATTAATTCCAGTTTTGCAGTTTCTCGTTGGAGTCTGGTTTTTAAGTTTTTTTTGTTGGAGGATTATGACTTTTAAGTCTGAGATTGAGTGACCAGGGAGGTTGAAGTGTTCTCCGACTGGTTTTTGAAAGTTATAATTCTTGACATCTGATTTGTGTCCATTTATTCTTTTGCATAGAGACCGTCCGATTTGGCCAATGTACATGGCAGAGGGGCATTGCTGGCACATGATGGCATATATCACATTGGTAGATGCGCAGGTGAACAGGCCTCTTATGGTGAGGCTGATGTGATTAGGTCCTATGATGGTGTCCCTTGAATAGATATGTGGACAGAGTTGGCAACAGGCTTTGTTGCAAGGATAGGTTCCTGGGTTAGTGTTTTTGTTGTGTGGTGTGTGGTTGCTGGTGAGTATTTGCTTCAGGTTGGGGGGCTGTCTGTAAGCGAGGACTGGCCTGTCTCCCAAGATCTGTGAGAGTGAGGGATCGTCCTTCAGGATAGGTTGTAGATCTTTGATGATGCGCCACTAGCCATCACCTCCAGCCCCCAACTAAAACCTCTCCAGTGCATCATCGAAGATCTACAACCTATCCGGAAGGACGATCCCTCACTCTTCCTACTGTATTTTCCACTGCATGCATCTGATGAAGTGGGATTTAGTCCATGAAAGCTTATGCTCAAATAAATTTGTTAGTCTCTAAGATGCCACAAGTACTCCTTGTTCTTTCTGCTGATACAGACTAACACAGCTACCACTCTGAAACCTGAAAGGACAATTGAAATTTACGGCCTTTCCCGCTGAGAGTAGAGTACCCAAAGGTAAACAATCTACAAACAGGAAGGAGACACTATAAACAAACAGAACAACATTCAGGAAAATAAGACTAATTCACTTATGGTGTAAATTCATTAGATGAGAGCAACGAATAAGACCAGGGCAGTGGAAGTTCAAGTCAAAGTCTACTGTCCAGGGATTGATCTAGACTTGCTTGCACGGGCTTGACATATTTTTGTCTGGTAGCCGATTCTTGGGATCCAGATTTTGAGCTCTCCTTTTTTTAAATTACCAGATTCTCTGCTGTGCCATATTTCAATTCACCACAGCAAGTGGGGGTCAGGTGCCATCAGGGAATCCCTAGTTCTCAGAATCTGTGCTGGTCTCAGTCTTGGTACAGATTACAAGAGCCTGGGGCCAGCTCTGACCTGTGGCAGCTGGCAATGGCCCAAAGAACCAGCATTGACTAGCTGTGAATATTCAGAGTACACTGCATTCTGGCCATACGCTCAGCACAACCTTCCAGGCCCTGTCGCAATCCCTGTGCCAGTGGTTGTTCAAGTGATGCTCTGCACCAGCTGAGAACTCCCCAATATCAAGGGAATTCTCAGATGGCTACATGCAGCTGCTTTCCAGCTCCTTTGTGCTGCCACAGCGAGGCCAGGAGACAAATGCACCAAAGAACTGCCCTGCTTCTTTAGCCCTAACTTTAAAGGGAGCCAAATGTAAAATGATGCCCTAATGTCTGTCCATATCTGTATACAGCAGAAATAATAGTTCTAAGGAAGGTGTAAACTGTCCTTGTTCCCTTCAAGAGGGAGTTAACCCTGAAACTCAATGGCACATTCAATGCCAAAATAGTTAATTGCTGTTTTACTACTGATTAAAACACCAAAGAAAGGTGAGGTAGGATCACACCATGAGCGCCACCCAAACTACTACGAGTGGCATCCCAGTTTGACCACCCCAACTGAGCAGACTCTGGGAAGCGTGGGAGTATACCACCCCTTCTACTTTCCAACTTGACTCCTGCTTCAATTTGTCCTCGAACCTCCACTAATGTCAAAAGCTGTCCTCACATCACACAATAAACAAGCATCTCAGGGCTTTGCTTTTATCAAACCCTGACTCAGTCAGCAGCTTATATTCAGACCAGGGATCTCAAAAAGGGACAACTGTGAGAGAACTAGATGCCATTAAAAAAAAATCTAGGAGACTCAACTCCAGCTATGGCAGCTTTGCCTTTTATTTCCTACAAAGAAAGCAAAGACCATAAGCTCTGTGCAAAACTCTGAAAAGCAGAAAGAAATACACCCAAACTTAAGGATAATACACAAGTCAAACAAAAAGTTACCTTAGTAAATATGGCATTCAAAGCCAATTTGGCATCAAATCAAACAGGGGAGGGAGAGACAAGAGCGACAGGCTGTGTCACACAGAATTTCAGGGAAATCTCACTGCTATCGTTAGTGGAGCTGCCCCAGAGTTAGAGCCATTGTGAGAGATTTCTCTAAAATTCTGAGCATAAACAAAGCCACACAGAGAAACTTCACCACCACAATAGACGCAGGATTAAGCCAATGGGAACTGTGGCAGACAGAAAATGAATGAATATACCCCTTCAAACAATTTCTTGTCTAGCAAGGATAGTGGCTTTCGGGGATGCCTTTAAACCAACAGTGATATCTGAAAAATCCTTGGGCGACCAAATCTAGCCTTCATACTTAATTTAAAACACACATGTAAAAAACTGTAATGGAACTCAAGTCCAGGACACTGCCTCCAGGCACACAGTATAGACGGACCAGCATGTCTTAATTGATTGTTTGTCTGCACCAAGAGCCAAGGATCACATGCTAGAACCTACTCCGCTGGTAGAGACAGAAATGAGAGGGCCAGACTGATGGTTTAGCAGCAGCAATCTGAGTGCTGCTGTACCAAAGAGCCAAGACTATGAAAATGTCATGTACTGAGAGCTGGCAGAGAATTATGCTAATCTTGATTACTGATTAAGTCACAGTGAAGCATCTATAGTGCATGGGAAAGAACAAGGAACCAGTGGGCAAATGAGGCGGGAAGACCCAGAGCAAAGGGAGGACAGGATAGAGACTGAAATAGGGAGATCAGAGCAGCCAAGTGAGGCTGAGATACTGTGGCAGGTGGGGAATGAAGGAGTGAGGCCTAGTGAAGCGGGGACTCTAGAATGGTCAAAAAAATGACTGAGACTAAAGGAAGAGGTCAGGAATGGCTAAGGAGGGGTCAGAGCAGCAAAGCAAGTTGCTCCTAGAGCAGTGTCAAGGAGCAGGAGTGGATACCTTTATTACATTAATATTAAACACTACTGCAATGGAAGGGAAGAACTAGCTTCTCCTTTTTGTTTGATTTTAAATAAGTGATAAACACAGAATTATCACACACCAGGTCTGCCTTGATCCACAAAGAAAGGAAGATACAGTCATTGCATAACATTTTTACTATCAAACCAGCTGGGTCTCCTTATTTGCTAGGATAGGGTAACTGATTCTTTGCCTATTCAAAGGAGCAGGCGGTGACAGCCACAACATACGCACACTACCAGGGAGCAGTAAGGACCATGTCACATACAACATTGCTTCTCCCAAAATGTGATTTTTATAGTCCTGTTTAACAAATCACACTAGATTCACCAGCGAGCTGGATAAGTGAACTCCCCTTCCTTCCCTCCTCCTTTCTATTCACAATGACACAGACAGCAGTACAGCCTACTACTGATGCCACTAATTAGATGATTAAATACCACTCTAGGTGATATGCTTTCACTGTGAAATTATTATTTTTAAAGGCGATCTATTTGCTTAATCTCATTTTAAACCACAAGATCATAATTTCTTTTTAATTAAATTAAAATTCCTTTTCCTAATTTTGCATGAGCAGAGCAACCATTAAAAGAAACAGCACTGAGGAAACAATGCCTAAATTTCTGCCCCAACTCTCACTGTATGCGTGGTTCTATACAAAGGATCCCATATAATCCTGGACAAAACAGATTTTCTGAGGACAAAGATATCCTTTTCTCCTTTGAAGTAGCTTGGATGAAATATTATACAGCCCACTGAAAGCTTCCACTTTCAAAAAGTAAGTTTATTTGGTATGAATTCAGGACATTTCCAGTGATTTCTCCTTTTCTGAGAGAAATCAAACCACAGAGAAGAACAAATCAAAAGGGCTCCATGTCTTCAATACAGAAATTAGGATATGGACCACCACATGGTATGTTGAAGGGAACAGACTGTGATCTTTCAATCCAGAACTTTAAAAAGGAATCTGTATCCTATTGTTCCACCACAAAACATATTTGTCAGCCGAAGAGTGGAAATAAGCTAACAAAAGAAATATTTTGGTAGTTTACTGGGCAACTGTTTTTATAACCGCTTGCTCAGGTCTGACACTATACTCAAGAACCTCGAACAGCTAAGGAGATTACAATAGAATCTCAGAATTACGAACCCGAGAGTTATGAACTGACCGGTCAACCACACATCTCATTTAGAATCAGAAGTATGTAATCAGGCAGCAGAGACCAAAAAAAAAAAAAAGTAAATACAGTACCTTACAGTACTGTGTTAAAAAGACTACTAAAAATAAAAGGAAAGTTTTAAAAAAGATTTGACTAGGTAAGGAAATTGTTTCTGTCCTTGTTTCACTTAAATTAAGATGGTTACAGGCAGCATTTTTCTTCTGTACAGTAAAGTTTCAAAGCTGTATTAAGTCAATGTTCAGTTGTAAACTTTTGAAAGAACAACCATAACGTTTTGGTCAGAGTTACGAACATTTCAGGGTTACAAAACCTCCATTCCTGAGGTGTTCGTAACACTAAGGTTCTATTGTGTGTATATATAGTGTATGTGGGGGGGAGGGGAGGGATGAGAGAGAGAGAGAGAGAGAGAGAGAGAGAGTGTGTGTGTGTGTGTGTGTGTGTGTGTGTACACGTACCTAAAGGCTGACAAAGTCTTATCAAGTGCTGTATTCTTTTTCAGAATACCTGGAATTACCCAACTATGTCTACAACCACAGATATCCCATTACAGACCATACCAAAACCAGAAGTGTATAGGGCTGGGAAAATCCTGTCTATGCTGCTTGTCATTTCAGTGAGCCAAAGGGAGAAATGGTTTCCTCTCATAGTTGCCAGCCACTCAGAATGCAATGCCTGCCGCAATGTGTCAAGAAAAGCAACAGCAATTCTGTCTCTTTCTCACTTACTGGACTCTCCATGGTATCAAATACTGCAGCCAGAAAGAGATTTAACTAATACCCCCTTGTGAAACAGCTGCTTCACGCTCCAGAAAGCCCTACTTAGTACACCATACATCACAGCCTCATTGGCTCAGCTCTGACACGGAATTACAGAACTGAGCACAGAACAATGAAAGCAAATCAAGATCCTGTAGTCAACATTCAAATTTCAAGCCTGAAGCAGTAGCAACACATCTCCTTTCTTTTTCCTTTTCTTTTTTTTTGGGGGGTGGGCCACATTCCTATAGCATGCTGGAAAGAATTACTCTGCCCAATTTCAACCTTCAAATCCCAATAATGCATCTATTTAGTAAAGCTGCATCACCACCACCCTCACTATATCTTGTGCATAAGCTCTCATTGAGCTGAGCTACCACATAATCTTATTACCTTCATCTCTCCTTCCTACTGTCTTGCTTCTCCCAGCTATTGGCACATCTAGTTTAGAGCCTGATCCAGTAAACATACATGTGTGTAAGTTTGCTTATGTGACCAGCCCTACTGACTTCAATGAGATTGCTAAAATAAGTGAAGTTACGCATGGGTGTCTTTGGAAGGTGCAACTCACACCTTTGTGGCTAGAGAGAAGTAATAAATAATCATAATTTGTCTTTAGGCAACAGTACCATCAAATTTAATACAAAACAATCAGGGTTCTACAGGTTTTTAAAACATTCTATAGAAGTTAACCAAAAACTAAAGTCCTGCTACCCAACTTCATAGATTGGTTCAAAATATCTGTAAAAAGGATTCTAAACGAATTTCAGTAAAACTCTATTGGTTTAACTCCTACCATTAAGTCTGAAGGGACTTTTACATATGGGCGATGTGACCATCTCATCGTTCCCTAAGTTCTATTTCTCCACAGGACCACGCACACAGTATAGCACCTATCTTCTAGTTGGGGAAGTGAGCGAGGCAGCTATCAAGGCCATTTTAAACTCCATTCAGTGGCTCAGACACAGAAATACACCTATGGTAACATAACTTAACTCTCTTTCCTAACACAGATGCCAAGGACGACATTAAGTGGTGCGTCACCTACGTAACAGCAGCCTACACAAGCACCACACACCAGCAGGCCAGCACAGACACCCGTGCATTTACTCTGAGCAGACCCAAAGACAAGACTTAAGTCATTGTTACAGCATCCACTACACTGAGACCAAGTAGCACTGAATCATCAACTACGAAGCAGACATGACAAGAAATAAGAGAACTGCAGGAACAGTATCTACGGGTGGGGAGAAGGGTTTGCATTCCTAAATTCTGTCTAGATGCCATACCTTGGTAAGCAGTAGCACTCGTTTCTGCAAGCGCCTGACGAGACCTTCATGCTGCTCACGCTTTTTCTTCTCATCCAGTAGCTGGCTCTGGATCCGTAATACCTCTTCCTGTAGCTGCTGCCGAGCCTTCTCTAATATCCGGGCACTAAAAACAGAAGATACCTGTCAGATCTTAATATTACCTCATACCCATGTAGGTCAGAAAAACTTAGCGGAAGTACAAATAGCAATGGAACGTATTATCAGCATTTTTTTCAAAGAGATATCAGAAATGTCCAATGGCCAAGCTTATTGCTTAGCCCCAAAACAATTACATTGCTTTACATGGGTAAATACTTACTCTTCAGCATCAGTATAATAACGGATCTTAGCCCTTTTAAATATTAACTAGCTAGAGAAGTGATTGCCATTAAACCTAATCTGCATTCAAGCATAGCTAATATTTGGTTAGTAATTGTGGCAACTATCCATACTGTGTTCTTGCCAGCAGCCTAGGCTGGCACATAGTTTGTGTCCTGTGACTGGGTAACAGCACTTATTTTGCAACACGGACAGAACTCCCAGACATGCCTGTGTAGCCAATTTCCCCTTCCTCTCAGCTCTCTGTGCAGCAAGACATCCCAAACAGCATTGACCCACATGCTCTTGGGGCTGCTCTGTGCACGTATCCTATGGGCACTCTATTCCTTGCTGAGGCACTGGATAGCTGTCTATATTTACCCATAATGCATTAGTACAAGCAGTTAGGCATTATAGTAGATGTTGGCAACAAACCTGATTGATTCATGAAAAAAAGTTGCAGGAATAACTCAGCTTTATTGTAACGCAGGCAGAAGAGAGTTTCACAACCAGAGTACAAAAACAGTGTGAACAAGCCCTGAAAATGAAAATTACTGTGTACCAAACACAAAACTTCAAGCAGAGTAAAAGCACCAATACCACGTGTTCTTTATCATTATAAATCAAAAAAAAATAAATGAAATATCCTTCAACAAATAAAATATCACCATTATTCAGGCACTGTTTAGATATGTCAGGAAAAATGGCACTCCTACATCCTGATTGCCAGAACAATTTATGCTCTTTGGGAATTTTACTGGGAAATTGCCATAAATCCCCAATCAGCGATTTCCCGACCTCTGATCCTTCCCTCTAACAACAAATATGCATTTTAAAACTCTAGATGAATTAAAAGGCTATTTAAAGTTCCAGTTCAATTTGGAACCATTCACAGACCAATTTGATAATCCAGCAGCGTGAAACAGATTCTTCATTTGTGTGTTCAGGTGGGAAGTTCATTAAGAGGGCTTTAAATCTGCATTTGAAAATGAATAATTTAATTACCAGAGTCCCACTATTTCCCTGGTTCTATTTTAATTAATTAGTTACACAAAAAGAAATCGGTGCTCAACAGCTTCCAAGCTGATGGGACATAGAGTGGTGTCTGCCTCTCACTAACGGGCTGATTCCCTCTTCATCACAAGCTCAGTGCAAATGTCCCAAGTTCTATGGGATTCTAATAGAAATATCAGTATTTTTCCTAGTCAGCGAGGATTCCAGAGGGTAAACAGAGAATTTTTGTTGTGTTCATTTTTTGGATAAATCTACCATTACATGATAGCCCTCTGCGAATGTACAGAAATCTATCTCCATCAAAAAGATATTCCTCAGCTGTCAACATTAGAAAGCCCCATTCCAGTCCTCTAATACTGTGAAACACGAGCAAGAATCCTGTGGGAAAACAGAGTCCCAGTAAGATGTCACAAGGAGATATGTAAACCCAGATAGAACACATCAGGCTGTTAACCTATGATGAATATCATGTTAACAAAACTATTGTAACCCTCTGGAGACTATATACACACAAACATTTATTGTCAATCTGGAAAGTTCTACTGTTAAATACCACTTTCACACAAAAAACCCCCCAACCCTTAAATAATAAAATCCTCCCAAGCACATTTCAAATTACATATGATCCGGGGTGAATAACCATGTAAGATCCACCCACTGTCTGACAGGATATAGAAATCCTCTCCTCCATGCTAAATTTACTGGTTAGGTTTAATCTACTGTTCCAGATCTGAGCCCGATGAAGGGTTTGGGTTTTTTTAAATTAAACTGTATGTATATCCCTCAAGGTTTTGATCTCCTTTTATAAATCTTAAGTGCATTGACCGATTGTCATATTTTTTCACTTGATGCTCAGAATGAAAACACATTCCTACCTAGTTTCCTTGTTCGCATTAATAAAAAGTATTTGCAATCCATATACCAGTAGCACTTTAGGGAGAGCACACATATCTAGCTAGCCATGTGTGCTCTTCCTCAATTGCAGTATGGGAGACAAATGAGTAAGCGGAAGAAGAATATAGCGAAGTAAATGGCCACGTGGGCAGATTGTCCATTTCTTCTGCATTCGATAGTGTTAAGAGGGAAATTGAGGTAGGTCTGTTTAGGCTTTCGGTCTCAGGTCAATTGTGCTGGTCAGTTAAAATTTAAGTCCTGGGAAGCTGATTGTCCAAGGGAAAGTAAGTAATGCAATTTCATTCCTCTGGACTGAGTTTTAGTATTCACAGGCTACAACACAATAGGAAATGCAATATTTAAAGTCCTCAGAAGTCTTCCAACACACCGCAATCTGGACTTGCCTAAGCAAAGATTGAGTCATTAAGAACAGACTGGTAATTCTACCAACCAGTACAGCAGTCATAACAGGAACAGATGTCCTCTATAAACCAGGTTGACAATATCAAACTTACCCTCCCCAATGACACAAATAGGATTCAAAACCAGGTTTATGGCAACAAACTCCATTATGTCACTACATTCTTCTATACTGATGACATTTCTGGCTCTTTAATGCCACTCACTTATTCAAACCAAAGTAAATTTAAAAAAATCAAAATTCCCAAAGTTCCCTAGTTCAGTTAAACTCTGAGTATGCTGGCACTTTCCAAAACCTTTGCAAGTTCAGAGTAAATCTTCTTGGCCTTCACGTGGAAAATTTGTTTCTGTTTATCAGTCCCAATGCTCCTTGCCCCAGCCACTGAATGAACTGCCAGATCTGAGAGTTCTGAACTGCTGAGAATCTCTCCTCATACTTTGCTCTTCCTTTCTACTCTTAAATATAATCTTAATGATAAAACTTCACCTTCAAGACTGTACTTAGCCTTTCAAAGAACAGCAAAGGCAGACAATGAATATAGCAACTAAGATACATTTTAATAACCTCCTTGAAAATTACAAAAGTAGCTGTCAGCTCTCCTTCAATGAACCATAAAATTATCATTGTTTCTATCACTGAATATTTTCAGTAACCAACCTAACACCCAAAGAATACTGGGAAAACCACCACAGAGGGCAAACAAGAAGCTAGAAATATTGTCCTACACCGCCAATCAGGGAGAAGATCACAGGGCCAATCAAAGTGCACAGTCATCAAAAAAAGGGAACACAGTGTGAGTCCTGCAGCAACTCAGAAGAACATGGTATGGGGACACATTGCCAGGGACAGCAGATAGGAAGGAAAGTGACAAAAACCAGTGCACTGACCACATTGCATACTATGGATGCTAGAAGTACGGTAAAAAACAAAGGGAAAGAAGATGTCAGGGACACGGAAAAAGGAAAATGTAGGAGACAAAGGCACTGCAAGAACTACACAAGCAAAGGTAAACAGGTCACATGCCTCACACTAACAAAGTGACGAAAGGAAAGCCAGGTGTGCTGCAGCAATATATTTGCTAGAGGAAAGTTATTCCCCAAATCAGGATCCAGGCTATAAACATCCTTGACAAAGTATCTGTCCATCTATAAATGGCAACAGAAAACAAAGGGACCTACATTAAACGAGACTGGTAAATAAGAAGGTTTAAGTAAGCTGAAATGTCCCATTCCCTTTCCTGTTTCTCCCCCGTTTTATAAATCAACACTAGAACATGAGAGGCCAAATTGTAGCCCATCAAGATTTCATGTTGCCTACCTGACAACAGAATATTTTTGCCTGTAGCCCACCTGCATGGATCCTATCACATCTGGTCCTCTCCAATGAGACAATGGTTTTGTGTTGAAACAGCTCAGTCTCCAAGTCCAGATACAACAATGCTGCAGTTAAACAATCAGAATATGAATGACCAACACATAGAATAATAGAGACGTGTAAGAGCAACAATGGTGATCAGGTAAGAGAAGGACAAACAAAATGAAAAGGAAGGCTAGAGGAAAAAAGGGCGTAAGGAAAAAACCATGAGGTTGAGATCAGTGATACAGAAAATCTTTCCCACGACAAAAAAAATTTCTGTGGTCAGACATTAAGTGCTTCTTTTTTTTTTTTTTAAATGGGACAATGCCAGTGTCAGGAAACTGCAGAAGCAACAAGGTTGCCTGAATCAACATATCTTAAGGCAGGCCAACTGGAAAACAAACATTTGAAAGGAGACCTTATTTGATATATTAAACCCATTCCAGATTGCATATTTCCTTCAGACCCAAAGATGGGGTTCCAAATTCAGCTTCTTCTGTTGACACTATTCTGCTTCCCCTCTTCTCCACACAGCTGCCAAACATCTCTAATGGCGGTGCCCATCACTGTTCTCCACCTGGGAGTTACCATCGCACTGCACACCAGTGCAAGGTGGTGAGGCCCATAACTCCACCCCATCTACTGCTCAGCTAGCTTACCTTTGTAAGGGGCAGTAACAATAAAAATTTAAAAATAATCACCCCTATATAATTGTCAAGCTTTGCTATTATTAGTTGCAAACATCAGAATCACACTGACAAACATTTTCAAATAAATTTCAGGGAGATTTGTGATGGTGGGTGGGCCAAACTTTCCAGTGTGTAGAGTAGCTATCTGGTCCACGGGGATGCAGCACCACTCTGGTTTCACCCAGAAAAAAGGTCACTGGGCCATTGTCTGGGTGTCCCTACACACTCTGACTTCACAGCGCATTCTGATGTATATGTGTGGCTGACGCATACAACTCTGGGTAACAAAGCAGAATTTTTGAATTTGGCATAAATGGATGCTTGTAGTTATATGTACGTGGAAAATAACATTATTAAATCAGGAGTCAAGAGTTTTTTTGGTTGTAAAGAGGAATCTCCCTGATTTACAGGAGACTTGGTCAATACACTAAGTGGTATCTGACACACCAGCTCAGCTCGGGAGTTGAGTGACTTGTTCAAGGTGACATAGTGAGCCAGAAACAGAAGCCAGCCCCCTTGGTTCCTAGTGCTGTGCTTTAGCCAATGAGCCACACTGAACTGGGTCCCTTCGGATACCCAAACCTTTGGGCTGTATACTTGCTCCCATGGGTAATAGTGATTGGATGGAAAGTTGGCCAACTTCTCCCCACCTCTTCCCAACAGCTGTGTGCCAATAAGGAAATACAAGGAGTCTTCAGAAAGTCTGCCATGCTTAAAAGTGAGAACCACCTGTATCTTCTCTTTCGGTTATCACTCCAGCCATCAGGGGCCAAGCATTCTGTGGAGGCCTTGGGAGCCTGGGCATGTGAAAGCAAACTTCTTGCAAAAGGAAAGTGAACCAAAAAACACCCCAAGCAAACAAACAAAAGGAAGTTCAAGAGAAACCCTGTCCTCCCGGGTTGTAACACAAGCAGCCTTTCAGCAGCTGGCTTTATTTGCACCATCTAATTCTGATTCTAAATGCTTCAGAGTGTCACTACGGTTTTTCTTTTGAAAACAAAAAAATCAAAACAACGAACGCCAAGCTGAGAATGAAAGAACGCAAAGACTGAAATAATTACTAATCAAAGGAGAAGCTCATTTATGGGATGGCGAAGCCACCGGCCAGCTCTACCCAGTAATTTTTCTCCATGTCACCTCTGATGAGTTTTATATTTCTAACATTTCATCAATTTGCATCACCAAATTCAATTTGCATTCACAGATAAACAGAGAGAGAACGGTAAATACTCTCATCTGACCTTGAAGTGTGAGAGAGAAAATTGCCCTCACAATTTCAATTCAATCCCAACCATAATGAATAATGCAATTTGCCTCACCAGTTACCAACCAGCAATCACACACTTGTGTGCTGGAGGAACACTCTTTCATGCCAGGCAGGAGACGAAGCGAGCCAATGCCTGACACTTTTTGTCCTGAGCTCTCACCAGCCCTTGTTGCACTTCCCTGTCAGTCCTGTTCCAGCCAACTGTCTGCTCACAGGGGGATAATGCCCTGAGAGAGGCACCATTGCACATCTCTCCCTGGAGGATCTCAGCTGACTGCATTGTTGAAGTGGAGAATGAGAGGGCTATGTCCCAAAAGAGAGGTTATTTTCTCACCCCTTTCACAATTTTCTGTTAACAGCGCTGGAGGGAGGGGATAAAATGGGGACCAGCCATGACCACCTTTTTGGACCCAAGACTGTGCAAGGGGCTTCCCCTACTCTAGAGGCACTAGGACCCAAGCGGTGCTTTCTCCCACAAGGAAAAACTGCAGAGAGGAGCCAGCCAGAGCCTTGAACTGATAGGAGCAAAAAGCAGAAACCTCTAGACAATCATAGAACTTTCTACCATTTTGGCAGACTCTCTTCTACCCTGTAAGGACTCTTCATTCCACCCACTCCCTCCCTATCTCCTCACCTCAGTTTCACTTCACCCCATACCTGCCCCTCTCGCTCCTCCTCTCCCCTGCCCTGTCCCCCTCACACCTCCTTCCCTTCTCTTTCCACTTTGCAGATCCCCTTCCTAACTAAACCCACCACACACACCCAAAAATGTGGGACTAACATGATGTTTGCTGCCTTCACTTTGTTCTCTCTGCTTGTGTGTTCTAGCTCTGCCCACACCCTGTAGGTCTTGTCTATCTATAATGTAAGCTCTTTGGAGCAGAGACTGTCTACTATTTTACAGTGCATGGCACAATGGGGCCTCACTCTTGGTTGGCAGTTAGGCATTACTGTAATAAATATGATTATAGTAATATTAGCTGAAAATTTCCCTGTACTGCTCCAAATCTGATTAACACTCTCCTTTTCCTCCAGCTGTCAGGCCCAGAACTCAAGTCCACAGTGTCCATGTAAAGAGGAGATGCACAGGGCAGACCGCTGGGGGCTCAAAGATCAAGAGCAACTGAAAATGTTCTAGGGTTCTGTTATAGAGTCAAAGTAATATATACAGTGAGAGGAGAAACATCATTCTGGAAAGAGCAATCTGAGAGTTGAGGAGGCTGTGGGGCATAAAGGGGCAGGGGACTGACAAAGAGGAGTGAAGAAGGAAAATCTGCTTGGAGGTTGGGAATGAAAGGAGGAGGGAAATGGGAAAACAGAACTGACTTGTCAGTAAACGAATCTGTTGAAATTCTACACTCTTGAAAATAGGATAATAGCTTATTTCAATAAAATAAAGAGAGGGTCAGAAAGTGTTTGGATGATAAACACAAAACCTTAAACCCTCCATTGCAATCTAACAACAAGGAGCCCTTACAGACTCATGACTCATTACTGCTTCATGAAGGCTCCACACAACAGCCCGCGATGACCTTTTCCAATCAGACTTCATTTCCAATGCGTATTATAGTATTCCAGCATGAAATGAGCATCATACACTAATGTTCACTCACATTTTTTAGCTGAATGCTTTTCTTAGGCTACTGAATGCATTTATAGAAACAGAATTCTCTGAAAGAATACTTGAAAAATTATTTTTTTTACAGCTGGGACCCCAATCATAATTCTGAGTAAAATGCAAGGCTGTTGCCCAGGAACTAAACACTGGCCTTTTGTCTCTAAAAGTCTGACTCAAGATGCAATAAGTATGAAGATCACAACTAGAGTGACCAGATGTCCCAATTTTATAGGGACAGTCTCAATATTTGGGGCTTTGTCTTATATACATGCCTATTATCCTCTACCTCAGTCCCAATTTTTCACATCTGGTCCGAACAGGTACTTGTCCAAAACAGATAACCAGCGCACAATTAGGCACCACTGACAGTATCTGTCCAGAATAGGTGGTTAGGATCAAAGGGCAGAGATGATTGGGAAAGCATCTAGCTAACTACTAGAAATGCTTACATATAGTCAGTGTTTTCTGTCCTTCACTTTCATAGGGTCAAATTAATTTCACTACATATCTCCTTCATCCTCCCCAGAACATCAAAAAGGGCTTTCACTTGTTTGGACAGCAGTGACTGAAGCCATTTTCTGAACTTTATAGCAAAGCAGTCCAGAGTGACAGTAACTGCACTAAATATAACTGCACAGGAGGCTGTTGTTCTATTGAAATGTAATGAATGAAGAATATTAAAAAAAAAGTTTTAAAACAACCGATCAAACAAATGCCTCCTAAAAGTCTGCTTTGTCAACCACTAGGCAACTCTGGATTTCACAACGTATACCTCACTCCCAGAGAAGTCACTCCAGAACTCTTTGGGGCCTCCGTTAAATTTAATATTGACTTGCACCAGCATTTTCACCTGTGCAAAGTGACTGTAACATTACCAGGTCAGAAGGGTAGCATTTTACGCCCATGTTTAAAGTAAAGGAGATAGAGTGGATAGTTTCCCTGCTTCCTTGGCTGGTGCAAGAAGAGCTACCTCGCTCGTTGCAATCTACTTTAAACACTTTTCTCATCTACTTTACACAGCTATAAAGCAGAAAATCAGGCCTTAAGTGTCTGGTATCAGCCATCCAGTTAAAGACAGCTGGAATCTGTTCAAAGGAGAACAATCTGAATGAGTATCAAACTGATTACTTGTAGTTGGGTCTGTTTGAAATGCCTCACATTTCTACAAGCCCACTTTTCACAGATCCTGGCTACACAGTGTGACCACAATCCCTTACTCTGCTTGCCAGTTGTGCCCCAGATAGCTAAGCACAGACAAACCCCTTCTCAAAGCCACCACACGTTGTAGTAGCACTGCTTTCTACGATGGAAGGATAGGATCCACTGTTATAGGATGCTAAATTAAAGAACAGTTAATGGAATCCTACCACCCCTACTCCTCAAGGAGCTCCAAATGCACAGCATGCCTTATAAGGCCCAGAAAATAGAAGCCCAAGGTCACTGTGTTACTTGGGTCTTTCACTGGGTTGACACTTCTTGCAAGTTACCCGCAGGGCACAAAGTCCTACCCACTACCAGCTTCATCCCACCCAACTGGCCTAAAGAGCCTTTTAAACCAACACCAGGCCACAAGAATAAACTATCTTGTATAGAAGAATGAACTGTCAGAGCAACTAAATTCAGAGCTCAATTACATCAATTCTACTGCATCCATATTTCTAAATTACTAATAAAACAACATTACATACCATGATGCCTCCCAGCAATGAATATTTCAGACAGAAATCAGTCAGGTGGAGGAGTAAACGGCCCTTACACTGAGATTTTATGTTTCAAGATCTCTACTGGATGAGCAGAAAGGTCAGGCTCTTTATTTTTCTCTGAAGCTGTGATAAGAAGGTGAACTTCAGAGATGTAGCAACCAAAACATTGAAAGCAGATGAAAGCACAGGGCATCCTGGATGCAAATCTCTCTTAGAGTCAATTGCTATGGTTTTGTCTACTGCAGAAACATGTATGTATATTTATTAATACAAAAAACCCCACCCTTATTTGCAATCCAGTTAGCAACACACAACATCCCTGACAATTCCCAAAAGCCAGGAAATTAAAATACATGCCCTCTACCATAAGCACACCTCTTACCATTACCAAGCCAACCATACACCACAAACCACATACGCCATACTGTTAATTCTCCCTGTCTGTCTGCACACATCCCTTTACCAGATTATTTTTACCCAACTCTTGTAGTTTCAAATGATGGGCATAACAATTGGTGGTTTGGGAAGCAGTTAGTTAAGTAAACGGGTACATGCAGAAGGTCAGGTAAAAGGGTGATAGAAGACTGGTGCCCGTAGGAGGCAGAGCGAAGACTGTGGTGCCTGGTCTGTTGCATAGCGTAGTTAGGATAAGGGTAGCGTGTAGAGAAGAAGAAATTCTGTCACCAAATCAATCATGCTAATCTGTGCCCAGCCCCCAATCAGATTTGTTTGCACAGCACAAACATTCTGTTATAACGGGATTAACGGACAAAAAGGACTCTGAATCTAATCTTTTTTTTCAATATACCTGCCCCAGATTTACTCAGGATCCACTTCTCTCTATGAAATTTTGTGTAGATGGACAATGTTATTTTTAAGACATTTCAGTCAACAAATGAAAAGAAGGAAAGAAAACAAGCCAGGGAAAAATCTTAGACAGAGCCCAACTAACAACATTCTACTTGCCCAAGGTATTGATAGCTGTTTCATTATCACAATACCTTGTATCAGCCTACACAGTAAGACTAAGAGTAGATTAGTGCCTGGCTTGGAAAACTTTAAGGCCCTTTACTTATATCTTTTAAGATAGTTCTCTATTTCATCTTTCTGGAGAAGGAACATAATTCTGCTGCCAACCTTATTTTTGTAATAAAACCCTATTGCAAGGAAGAAGAGTTATTTTCCCTCACTCATATCCTGGAAGTGTGTGAAGGTGGGAATATGCAGGTCTCCATCTGTAAAGAAGAGTGTATGTGTGCCTTAAATGAGAGTGTGCACGTGCCAGGAGAGCACATACACAAGGGAGAAAATTTGTTACAAAAACTACAACAGGAATCCACACTGCTCGCTCTCTGGAGCTATCCAACATCCCAATTATCAGCTCTGATATTTCTGTACCCTACATCTCCCACAATCAATACACACACTTTGGTATCCAACAATAGATTGTCTATGCTCCCATCGATTGCCACCTGTGTTCCATTATAATCTTCCCTGCTGCCTCCATTGTACCTAATTAATAAAGCCCGTTCTCCCTGTTTATTTCCTTATTGATTTTGCTGTCCCCTGCGTAAGCAAGAGAAGTCAATGCAGGGGTGGCACTTGCTTGGAGACCTCACCATACAAATACTTCCTGAAACCTCATTGCCCGCCCCTGCATAATAGGGCTCTGTGGTTGAAGGCACTTCTAGGTAGTGGCATGGTCATAAAATGTAACTTGTGTCCTACTTCATTGCAGCTGACAAACCGTCCACTCCCTGACAGTGAGCTAATGAAAAAAGAAAACTTCTAAATAGCTTCTGATATTTTTGCATTGCAAAATGAAAAGGAGGAAGTGAGCTATTTGAGCAATGTTTCCATTTGATTCCCTACATCCCTAAAGAACCAAGAAGAAAAAGGGAATGCTCCTGCACAATCACCGTATCAGCCAAGCAGCTCAATTCTTAATCTCCACCTCCCCCGTGTTCCCTGCCTTGGGGGCCTGGAAAGTTGACACTTGACTTGAAAAATGCCAACCCTAAGTAGTTTATTTCCTTTTGAACTTTAAGAACTGACTGAGACAGGAGTGACCTTTAAAAAGGCAGGGTTAGTTCCTGTAGGCACTGATAAAAGTGTTCTCGTTTTACATAGTAGAGGTACTAAGCAAACACCCACTTCTCACCACAGGCAAGCAGAACACAATGCTCCACCAGTGTTCCATCAGTTATGGGACACTAGACTGGAGACCTGGTGACCCAATTTACAAGGCTTGAGAAAAGAAGATGAATTGTGCAATGATGATAATCCTATAATCCAATTTAGAAAGAGTAAACTCTAGACAGCAGTCATAACCTCAGGAAAGCCTGACAATCACAAGTGGTAGATTAGGCCACAAGACATCAGAATCTAGAATCTGGAACCAAACCACTGAAACTAGAAAACAAAATAAGACAAGTGTGATTGTTACTTGTAGTGTAGGGCACGGCACCAGGAGTTAGGACTCTGATTCTATTTTTGAACAGTTAACTGACTTAATGTGAGCTTGGCCAAGTCACAATTTCTGTGACTCAGTTTGCCCATATGTAAAAAGGGAGTGATTGTATTTCATAAGGTGCAAACATTCTGTAAAGCTCATTCATGTTTTTTGAAGAAAGGCACTATGGAAGTGTGAGATAAATAATAGATAATGCTTTTTGCCACACTAACAGCCAGAACACTCCCATTTCCAAGCCCACCATATAGTTAATCCAATCAGATACTCAACTAAAGACAATTCAGGATTTTGTTGCAATAAGACGACAGCCTAAGAATTCTGACAAAAGGAAATTCATGAGGAGCATATCTGGAGCTCAAATGGATAGGGGAATATATTGAAGAATGGCAAATAAGCTTGTTTTTCTGTCATGTTAATAGTACTTACAACCTATATAGCATTTTGAATATATAAAACGCTACACAGACATTAACTAAGTCAGAGGTGGGCAAATTACGGCCCGCAGGCCACATCCGGCCCGCGGGACCCTCAGCTCCTGGCCCTGGAGGCTCGCCCCCAGCCCCTCCCCTGCTGTTCACCCTCCCCCACAGCCTCAGCTCACTGAGCCGCCGACACAAGGCTCTGGGCGGCGAGCTCCTGGGGCAGCGCAGCTGCAGAGCCCAGCCTGACCCGGTGCTCTGTGCTGTGCAGTGGCATGGCTGGCGCGCCGCCAGCCATCAGTGATCCAGGCAGCGCGGTAAGGGGGCAAGGAGCAGGGGGGGTTGGATAGAGGGCAGGGGAGTTCGGGGAGGTGGTCAGGGGGTGGATAGGGGTCGGGGCAGTCAGAGGGTGGGGAACAGGGGGGTTGAATGGGGTCAGGAGTCCCGGGGCGGCAGTCAGGAAGGAGAAGGGGGGGTTGGACGGGGTGGCGGGAGGCAGTCAGGGGCAGGGGTTGTTGGATGAGGCAGGGGTTCTGGGTGGGCAGTCAGGAAGGAGAGGAGAGGTTGGATGGGATGGCGAGGGGCAGTCAGGGGCAGGAGTTACAGGGGCGGTCAGGGAGCAGGGTGTGTGTGGATGGGGCAGGGGTCCTGCGGGAGCCATCAGGGAACGGGAGGCATTGGATAGGGCAGGAGTCCCGGGGGGTGTGTGGGGAGAGCGCTGTCAGGGGGCAAGAAGCAGGGGAGGGGGCGGAGGCCGGGCCACGCCTGGCTGTTTGGGGAGGCACAGCCTCCCCTAACTGGCCCTCCATACGACTTCCGAAACCTGATCCGGCCCTCAGGCCAAAAAGTTTGCCCGCCCCTGAACTAAGTACTCCTCACCACATTTCTGTAAGGCAGGTTGGCATCACCACTCTGTCAATGTGTAAGGCAGGCAAACAAGGATGAGGGAGTTGCCCAGGGTCACACAGCAAGTCATTGGCAGAGCTGGGATTTAAATTCAGGAGTTTTTGGTTACTGATGTTCTAGATGATGATGCCTTCTAGAATTTAAGGATCTAGTAATTCCAGAAAACTCCAATGGACAGTATGAAGTATTACTCGAACATCAGCAGTAGCAGAAAAGAAATGCTTCCAATGTAGGGTGAACCTACTTAAGGATACCCCTGACTTTTACAAGGAGTTCCTAAGGCTGCTCTGGCCAGGACGTGCTATTTCTTTTCTGAATAGAAAGTTTATTTTAGACTTTCCAAGGCAAATAGACAGACACCCGTACAATGTAGGCTCAAGTTATTCATAATGAAGCAGACCTGTAAGCAGTTGTATAGTTTAGTCTGAAGCCTTGAGAAAAATTAGAGGAGAGAAGAAAGGGAAGTGGTCATTTGCTCTGTAGATGGGATCAGAGTCATAAAGGAAAACTGTAGTTTTCAGTCAGGTATATTATTTCAGAGGGAGAGATTTTCAAAGGTGGCACCTAACCCACATTGCAAGTCAATGGGAGTTTGGCATCTAACTTCTATTTGTGCCTTTGAAAAAGTCTTCCCCCAAGTATCAGTGCTGCACTAAGAGTATACATATAATACTTTTCAATCCACCATTTTTAGAAATAGTCGTCATTGTTTTATCATGTGTGGTACTGCCATTTTTCTGACTGATACTTCAGACTGGGCTTTCTGCTGAACAGGTGATCGCTGTGGGTCACAGAAAAAGGTGCTCACCACTGGAATGCATGGGAAAAACTTACATTTTCCAAGCTGTTGTACAATCAATTATTTTAAATAGTTGATTTAACAGTGTTTAGCCACCAACTTTTGTTGTGATTCACAAAATTACAAGTCTGAAAAACATAAGCCCCATGCATAAAGAGTTTAGTTAACATCTGTATGGTGGTTTGAAAATGTAAAGCACTAGTTTTCATACTGTAATTGTATAAGTATTATAAACTACATTTCCCTGGTCTTAACCCACATGACTAAACAGAGGGCCATAGGAAACTGCTATCTTATTATATGATGTGTTTCAAGATTTTTTCTAAGTGGAGATGGAAATTAAGGTGATTAACCACAGTGCAATTTTCCTTTAGCAAGCTCTCTCTCCAGATCAATTCTCTCAAGCAAGAAGAATAAAATTTGGGGGGAGGGGATTCTATTTTATTTTATTCACTAGAATCTGGACTCACTGGAGAAAGAAAGGCAGAGAAAGCACAGTGGGTGGGTGGTTTGAGTAAAATTATGGTGTTTCCACAAAAAAATTAAAATAAAAATTAAAATTCTGCTAGGTTAAATAATTCTTACATGCAATTTCCTGAGTGCAGTTTTCAAAGAAGGAAACACTTATTCTACCTTTGTTGCTTTTCTTAAATGAGACAAGTTGGTTGTTGTTGGGGACAGGGAGAAAGAGGGTGTTCCTTTAAGAGGAAGGTGCAAGAGGAAAGTGGGAAGCAGTATTCAGCAACTCGGCGTCCTGCACTTCACATCCTCTCCAGTCACTTTGCAGGATTGCAGGAGGATCTGCAACTGCAATAGGTTAGAGTTATTCCAGATACTTCAGAGGGGTCTTAATGACTCAAAACAGGGAGCTGGTATTCTGCTGGCCTTTTACATAATGACTGAGACAGAAAACAAGCTCCGCAAAGAACAAACAGCTCCAGGAGCTCCAGCTTAGGCACAATGAGCAATCATTCTCCATCCCTTTCATTACTGAGCGCCTACAGACAGGAGTCAACAGTGCTTTCACTGGCGAGACCAGGGAAGGCACCGACGTCCACCACTGGTGCATTTATACAGTTACTGCCACAGTTGCATATTGTGATATCTCTATCACTGGAGCCCAAACAACAAATCACCAAAGGAAGCAGGGTAGTTAAAGAGGAGAAAGCTTCTATCTGCACAATTTCTTTGTTGAAAATACCTTTGAAGTATTGCCATCTGCCTGTGAGATTACCACTCTCAAAATCTGGATTCATACGTTACAGACAGATATCTGCTACAGCAAATGTGCCAGATTGCGTGTCTCTACTCCAAACCTTAAAGTACATGTGTTAGAACAAATGGATGAATTAACAATTTCATGAAACCATGACAATATTCATTTTTATATAATTAAAATTCTTCTGAGTCTTGCACAAATATATTAAACCAGCCATCTTATCAAAATCATCAACCCAGTGAAAAAAGAATTAGCCATTGTGTGAAAACACTGAAGGCAATTCCAAGCTGAACTATGGCTGGTTTCTTGCAAACATATATATTATGATTTCAGGACACAATTATAAAACTATGGGAAAAGACGTCACCCCACTAATCTCACACTGGAACACAGGTGAGGTTGTTCACAAACTGAATTTTGGTTATGGCTAAACTTCAGCTAAAAAGTACTAAGTGTTAATGATGCTCCAAATTGAGAGCTCTGCAGCTGGGAAACTCTGCATGAGCTCTGTGCTAAAAGTAGTCAAGGATTTGTGAAATGTTCCTATAAGCGTTCTGCATAAAAATGCTCCAGTGTTAAGGGTAACTCACAAAGCAACTCTCATGCCAATACTATTGGTCAAGTCAAAAACACAAGTGAGCTGACATACTGAAGTTATGCATATAGCTTTTCATAGCTCTGAATCAGTTTTGTAAAAGCTGCTGGCATTACCAGTTTTTCAACTCATACAACCAATCAGTCAAAGTTTTTTCCCCGTGGTAGGTTACTGCCATATAAAAGGTTATCTACCAGACATGTCACAATCACAATGTCACAATCACAAAAGTTATATACTTTTCACATGTTCAGTGTATTCTACAAATAGATGTTTTAGTGTAATGCAAATCTGCTTGACATAATGGTCAGATAAGTCAAAAGTCAAACAATTTCACAGGAATGTAGTCAGTTTAATGAAATTGTGAAATATCTTCAATAAACAAAAGTTCCACTCAGAATGATTTTAACCAGTTTTAACAAAATAGCCCTGGTTCTATCAACTTCATAAATCTAATTAGAGGCTAATGATTTTATGGCTCCAATAAAAAAAAATTACTGATTGTATGTTTTTTAAAAGTGAGAATCATTTTAAAGAGATGCTATAAACTTTAAAATTATATGTTACAAGCTCTACATATGTTGTTTATAAAACTTTGGATTATGTTACACAAATTTTAAAAACCCAATCTACTTGTCTTTATTGGTGCTATATCCTACACTTCCCTCAGCAATGAAAATCAATTAAGTCAGCTTCACTTTTGTTTATCATCTTTCACTTTCAGAATCTTAATGCTCCAATATTTGTGTTTTTAATATGGATGGGAAAATTGTTTAAAAACAACTGCTTTCATTTTTTACAAAATATGTGGAAAAATTTCTATTAGCTGTAAGTTATTGAAGAGCTTATTTTTGCAAAGAATTTTATTTAGAGTCAAATTTAAAAGGGACACTTCTCCTTTAATGTTTTCTGAATAGAGCTGAAATTCCGTGAATCCAGTTCTTCTAAAGGGTTTGTAAAATAGTTAATTTCATCCATTGAGGTGATGTATATGTTATAAAGAAAACACTACCTTGAAATAAGAGAATGCAGATTCCCATATGGATAATAATCCTTAACATTTACATAGCGCCCAGTGCAGTACAATTAAATATTAACTAAAGGATCCTTGAAAACTTCTGCTCACCTGAGGCAAGTCATTGTATTTTTTTTTATTATTTTTTTTATTTTTTTTTTTAAACAGACAAGTAATGTGTCATTAGCTTTTTCATTATTGTCAACAGGATAAGGATACACAAGTAGATTTTGTCCCAGGTAAATTTTCATGGCAATATTCCAAGGTTGAATTAATTTGGGCAACCTGAAAATGAGTATTGTCTCTAGAATGCAATAACTACTCACACCCAAGTTAACCACAGATACAAATTAAAGACAGATAAATGGCCCTCAGCTTTCTAGTGCAGTTGACACATCAAAAGCAATTAAAATAAAACTCCGTAATGGTATCCAGTACTTTTAACATCTAGCATCTCCATGGAAAGAAAGAAAGCAAGAAGCCAGTGAAACAATAATACCCCATGGATCACTCTATACCACAAAGCTGTGCCAGCTTCCTTGTAGGAAAAACCTTCACTGAGTCACCAGTCATCTAACAATCTCACCTTGTCATCTCCCATCCCAAACCTGAAACAGCACACACAACTACTGTTTGGCTCCTAGTAGTCAACAGTTCTTTTATCTAAAAAGACCTGCAGATGCCAAGTATAAGATCCAGTATCTTCTCCCAGGGCAGACACACTCAATGAAGTTTTCTTTTCCCCTTCCACAAATTGAAGACGGAAAGTGTAACTACATCAGTGTCTTCAGCATCTTTGTTTAAAATAGGATGCTCTCATTTAGTTTACAACTTCTTATGCACATTTAAGAACTGTTATAGGCTAGTCCAAAATGTCCTCAGGTTCTACTTGGTTTACAAATGTTTTGTAATCCAGCACTTTATCAAGAAAAGTGCCAACAATTTGGTTTGAAACAGCAAATACAATTATCAGCTCCCCATGAGGCCCTACAATAATCAGTTAAATAGCAAATACTACACTCAGCACTGTGCACATTCCTCCTGCCCTTGTAGATGCCACTGCAGAAGCAAGTAATGACAGTAGCCATGTTGGCTTTCACTTCATGAGAAGCATCAAGAAAGGAGTGTGTTTGAGAGACAGATATCATGTACAAACTGAACAAATCAGTCTGGAAATATTTCATTTTCAAGTTTCTGTAAGAGCACTGCAAGCGTGTTAAATATAGTCAAACCTATTTTTATAAAACTAGTGAACAGCTATTTTAATTGGTATCTCAATCATTCAGCCAGTAAACAGCAGCCTGAAGAGAGTAAAGCAAACTAATCCATACAGCAGCATGACCAATCTGCACTTGCTTTCATGAGACTCCCTGCTGAATCTTGCAAACAGAGATCAGTTTCACATTATTTAATTGCTGTTATTCTCACCTGTTTCATAAGTGAATGGTGGTACAGAAACCGGGAAGCCAAGGCCTGCAAAGCTGTGTATGGTGGGTTACTGTGCTGAATTGACTGAAAGGTAAGGAGTGCAATTCTATGGGGGAAACTAGGGCCCTACATTTTCAGTGGATAATAGCCAATTTTGGATGCCTTAGTTTTTGATAGCTCAGGTTAAATTATATTGGCCCCAGTTTTTCAAAAGTGCTGAGCACCCATAAATCCGTTGAAGTCAATCGGAGTTGTGAGTGCTCAGCACTTCTGGAATTCAGGCCCAAAGTTTGACACCCAGAAACCAAGGAACAAAGACCTAGTGGTTACTTTTGAAAATGTAGCTGTAGTTTTAAATATTAAGGGAGCAAAACAAGGGCTACGAGCAAATAATAACTTCAGTTGCCTTGGGTTTTTGCACAACTGAATTTAAGATTTAAAATATGTACTACCTTGGTTTCACCAGTTGGTACAGTAATCTGTGGCCATGTTATCTAAATCCCAGTTTACATTTAGAGAACAGCTCAGATTTGCTTTGTACACAGACAGGTTGCTTAGTTGGTGTGCCTCCACCCAAGGCATTTCAGATCAGGATTCAGAGTAAGATGTTACTCAGGGATACACCACAACAGAATTTCTCCCTTGGCCCTATCCATTTCTCCAGGATTTTAAAGGATGTTTAGCTTATAGCCCATATGGTTGGGAAGGTAACATGACAGATATATAATCAGTACAGTGTTAAAGTCTGCAGACATAGCACAAAGACAAATGTGAAATTCCCCTTTAATCTAGTGTGTTAACTGTGAAGAATAGTAATGATAATTAATTATACTGAAATGTAAATTTCAGAGCTGATAATTTTAGTGGAAACATCCAGCTTCTCTGACTGTGGTTGGGGCCTGGCACAGAGAGTGAAACTGGGAATTTATTTATTTATCACTCTCTCTCACCCATACAATCTGACCTTTTTACTGGATATCTGAACTCTCACCAAGCGCAATAAACCAAACACACTCAAATTGGCAAGCCTACAACACTCCAAACCTTTTGAATCAGTCTCCAAACTTGTCCATTTGCGAGAGAAATTGTCCATTTCAAGAAAGAAATAATCTCAGACTCCAGGGTGAAACAGACCACCAGAAACCAGGGAATAGTGATGACTAAATTCTATTGCAGGATAGATCACGTATAACATGATTTTCCTCAGCTATGCATTTTTCCATAACTGTTGCACCTTAAAATATGACTATGTATGTGATTGAGTGAGTTATCTGGTGTCACTACAACCATGTGGTCAACTAAAAATTCTCCTTTAGCTAGTGTAATTTCTGGCTTGATAAACCAGATGTCTTTAAAATATCTGGGAAGGTACAGTAAGTCTAATACACCTCTACCCCAATATAACGCTGTTCTTGGGAGCCAAAAAATCTTATCGCGTTATAGGTGAAGCCGCATTATACCGAACTTGCTTTGATCCACTGAAGCACACAGCCCCGCCCCCCCGGAGCGCTGCTTTACCGCGTTATATCCGAATTCATGTTATATCGGGTCACGTCATATTGGAGTAGAGGTGTAGGCTACCTTTCGATTGCTTTCTCTCACAAATGAACAAGTTTAGAGGCTGATTCTAAAGGTCTGGAATGTATCTCTCAATAGCACTGTGTTTCCAAGTTCTATAAGTAATGACTCAGTGCTTTACCAGACCGGGCAAGAATGATACCAATTTAGTCCATTTCATTCTCCCCCCACAGTAAAGAAGCAACTTTGTACAATTCCAGATAAAATAGACATGCTGAGAAGAAGCCACCTAAATGTGTATTTCCCACAAAAGGAACCAAATTAACTATGATAAAGTCACTGAAGTGATCAAGATGAAAGTACAATTTGTGATATTAAAGGTCCCTCTGAAGGGTTTATAAATGCCAGGACTGTAGGATGGGAGTAAAGGGGAAAAAAATTTCCATTTCCTATCTTGACCAGTTAAATGGCAGACATCTTTAAACTTAATGCCTTTTGCTTCTTTATATCTCTAACTTTTTCCCCAACCTTGGCTTTTTATGTTGAATATTTTAAAACTGAAGTAAAAAAAAAATGTATATTTTCACTGAATCAGAGAATCGTAGGATTGGAAGGGACCTTGAGAGATCATCTAGTCCAGTCCCCTGCACTCTTGGCAGGACTAAGTATTATCTAGACCATCCCTGGCAGGTGTTTGTCTGACCTGCTCTCAAAAATCTCCAATGATGGTGTCAAGGTTCCTTCCCCACTCTGAACTCTAGGGTACAGATGTGAGGACCTGCATGAAAAACCCCTTAAGCTTATTTTTACCAGCTTAGGTTAAAACTTTCCCAAGGTACAAACTATTTTACCTTTTGTCCCTGGACTTTATTGCTGCCACCACCAAGCGTCTAACAAATATATAACAGGGAAAGAGCCCGCTTGGAAAAGTCTTTCCCCCCAAAATCCTCCCAAACCCTACACCCCCTTTCCTGGGGAAGGCTTGATAAAAATCCTCACCAATTTGCATTGGTGAACACAGACCCAAACCCTTGGATCTTAAGAACAATGAAAAAGCAATCAGGTTCTTAAAAGAAGAATTTTAATTGAAGAAAAACTAAAAGAATCACCTCTGTAAAATCAGGATGGTAAATACCTTACAGGGTAATCAGATTCAAAACATAGAGAATCCTTCTAGGCAAAACCTTAAGTTACAAAAGGACACAAAAATAGGAATATACATTCCATTCAGCACAACTTATTTTATCAGCCATTTAAACAAAACAGAATCTAACACATATCTAACTAGATTGCTTATTAGCCCTTTACAGGAGTTCTGACCTGCATTCCTGCTCTGGTCCCAGCAAAAGCAACACACAGACAGAGAGAGCCTTTGTTTCCTCCCCCGCTCCAGCTTTGAAAGTATCTTGTCTCCTCATTGGTCATTTTGGTCAGGTGCCAGCAAGGTTATCCTAGCTTCTTAACCCTTTACAGGTGAAAGGGTTTTTCCTCTGGCCAGGAGGGATTTAAAGGTGTTTACCTTTCCCATTATATTTATGACAGATTGACATTCCACACTCCCCAGGCAATTTATTCCAGTGCTTAACTACCCTGACAGTTAGGAAGTTTGTCCTAATGTCCAACCTAAACTGTGCTTGCTGCAATTTAAGCCCTTTACTTCTTGTCCTATCCTCAGAAATTAAGAACACTTTTATTCCCTCCTCCTTGTAACAACCTCTTATGTACTTGGAAATTGTTATCATGTCCCCTCTCTCAGTCTTCTCTTCTCCAGACTAAACAAACCCAGTTTTTTCAATCTTCCTTCACAGGTCATGTTTTCTAGACCTTTAATCATTTTAGTTGCTCTTTCTCCAGTTTGTCCACATCCTTCCTGAAATGTAGAGCCCAGAACTGGACACAATAATCAGCATGGAGTAGAGCAGAAGAATTATTTGTTTACAACACTCCTGTTAATTTTATTAGATTCTTGCAATGCAGTGGTTAATCAGAGAGATCTTGGACCAAAAGCAACATTAGCACTTTAAAAACCAGTGCAGACATTCACACTTTCCAAATGAACACAGGATCCAGTATGAAACAAAACAGTAAAATTTACAGATCTAAGTGGGCTCCTAATTTTTCATGGTAACAGAGAGGGCAAGCAGCCTAACCACCCTAAAATGAGATGAGAAACCCATCCTGTGCTGAGGGGATTAATTTAGCGTTTCATCTTTCTCTACTTTCATCTCATTTTCCTATGTAAATCTCCTCATACAGGGTGTTAAAACACCCTTTTTTTTTTCGTCTCTGTGAAACAGCACATTATTTCCCCCATGTAACCACTATACACTACATGAGCATTAAAACCCAAAGAGCAGAGTCATTTAAACACCCAGTCAGCTCGCAAAACTTAACTATAAAGCTCTTACTCCAAATTCAAGACCAATGCAACTCTGAAGTCGCCTGCACTGAACTGCACAGCAGTACAAAGACCAGGAAGTTTTACCCTCTGCGAGGACATATAGAAACGAGGTCAAAGTTTTCATTAGAATTGCCCTGGATTGGGGGAAACTGGCATGTGCATGGTATAAGAAGAACAAAACAATACGTACTGCATGGCCTAACTTAGATTCCCCCTCGAAAGGTTTTATTTTAAGTACAACAGCTGCTGGTAATATCCATTTGTATCTCAAAAGGATCTTTCATGCTGCATTTTCGAATAGTGTATATATGATAAACAGCAAGTATTTATTAAAAAAGATGTTGGATGAATTCAACATGTGTACCCAACCAATTAATTTATACAGTGTTGTCATTCTTGTTGCCACATCTCATCTAAGATGAATCTTAACTCTGAGTACCAAAAACCTTCAGACCAATCTGCCAGCAACAACAAATAAAATCACACTTCACCCCTAGGGTCCCAAACCCTTAACACACTTACACATATCTGGTGTTAGAAATAACACTCCCGAAATGCAGTCTTCAAACAAACTATTCTCACTCATGACCCAGGCCTTGTACAAAGAAAGCCTGTGCCTCAGTTTCCCCATCTGTAAAATGGGGCTATGATACTAACCTACTTTGTTAAAGCACTTTGAGATCTATGGATGAAGAGTCAGATACTATTATTCTTGCCTTTCTCCACCTAGCTACATTTCTGTGAGAAGAAAACAGCTTCCTCGGCAGTCACTGTCTCTACCCTGAGCTCTCAATATGGGAGTTTCAAAGAGGCTTAAGGGATATGTGACCACTTCCTTTTGGAAATGGCAAAATGGATGGGAGACCCACAGCATGGAAGCAGTTAAAAGCCACTGATGTAGAGGCTACTAGCACAATATGCAATGTAGTTACAAAGTGTACTCCTAACTGTACACCGTACGTACACTTGTCTAGACATATGAAACAATGTGCCTCTACAGTTGTGCCATTATAGGAGTTCTCAGCATGGTAGCAAAGTTAACGTGGTCAACCTATTAGGTTTTGGGGTTACAAAATGGTAATTTTTGCATATTTAAGATGCTCGTATTTCCTCCTATGGCTAAAAATGACTAATTCTAAAAGCAAAAACCTTCTCTGAATGGTGACAGTTCCTTTGGACAGCCGATACCATTGTGACTTAGCACATTTTAGAAGGATTTTCTCACACACCTTGGCTGCAACTGAAGTTAATGATCTAACAGGTTTTCAAAAGCATGCATGCAAGCCCTCAGCGAAACATTATCTGTAGTTTTCAGAGTAACAGCCGTGTTCGTCTGTATTCGCAAAAAGAAAAGGAGAACTTGTGGCAACTTAGAGACTAACCAATTTATTTGAGCATAAGCTTTCGTGAGCTACAGCTCACGAATCAAAATGGGCTACCAACATCTGATATGACTAAATGCAGAGCCTAGCAACCTGGAATTTATTTAGACTGAAGCCATTAGGGTCCTAAGTTTGGCAATTACTTTTGCTTCTGCCATAATACTTCATTTCAAAAAGTAGGAATGAACCTCTAGTTCTTGACAGTAACCTCCATCTGTAACTGATGGGGCAGTAGCTCCTGCATTTGTGCTTTCCCACTCACATGCTTTTATGTTTTGTATTTGTATCAGTCATTAAAAGTTCACTGCAGAAATGACACTAGCAAGAGGAAGGATGGTCCAGTGGTTAAAGCACTAGCCTAGGATTTAGGAGACTGGGGTTCAAGACCTTGCTTCACCACAGTCTTCCTGTATGACCTTAGGCAAGTCACTTAAGACTCTCTGTGCTGCAGGTCTCCTATCTGTATAATAGTGGGTACAATGGCGATAACAGGACTTCCTTACCTCAGAGGGAAGGCATGAGAATAAATGCATTTTGAAAACTACGAGGAGCTCAGATATTATAGTAATGGAAACCCTATCAGTAGCAAAAATAGATACATAGGATACAACATAAAAGCCACACTTTTGTTGTAATCACATTTAGGGCAGGAATAATAATACCTCCTTGTGAGAGGCAAAAATCTCATAAAGCACTGAAGTCACAAAGTAAGTGTCAAAAGTAAGACAGGGCGAAGTCTTCGCTCAGTATCTGTAGGGACAATGCAGAAATACAATAAATAAAAGAGATATAGGCCTGGATCTGGACAGCCAGCTGGGGGAAAAAATCACCATAATTTCAGATAACGGAAGAGAAATGAGAGCAGACAAATCTGGTTAGTGTTGTTCCAAGGTTATGGATGGGAAACTGGGTATCCCCTGTTGTCTCAGTGGAAGCCAAGCTAGAGAGAACACACAGTAATTATGATTTATTGAGGGGAAGGAAAGAGGCGGAGATGGTGGTGACAGGTGGCACACATAGCACAGTGATCTCTTCATGACGAAAAGTATTTTGCTGCTTCTGTCCAGCCTAATGATATGCACAGCACACTTGACGTTGAATTACTGAAAACAGAGGAAGCCTGAACACTCTTCTTGCAGCCTTCTGTAGGACTCTGGCCAAAGGAGGGGCTTGGAGATTTGGATGAGGTAGAAGGAACCAGAGAAGCATCAGCTTGCTCAAAACTTTCACTATATTGCCTTTCAGCAAAGTTGAAAGGTTAAGTGGTGTTTAAAGCATATTTTGTCAGAAGCTGAAACAGAGGGTCCCATTTTGGGTCCTAAGCATAAATTTGGGACATCCAAGCTGATACTTCAGGCTGGGGGAGAAAGGAGGATAATCAACTTCCCTTTTCCTTAAAGACTTTCCACAAAGTGCTGTCCAAAAGCAGCCAAGAATTGACCAAATGAGCCCAAATATGAGGTTCAGTCACGTCACTGGAAATAAACCAGTTTAAAGAAATGTAGCTCAGTAAGTGAGGACAGACGAAATCTGAACAAATGCAATGCATTTCAAAGGGAGATACTCCGAACAGTCTTCTCTGTGGGCAGCAATACAAGCACGCTGGCTGATAAAGCAGATTCAGCTGCTAAAGAAAATGGAATTCACATTCACATTTAGTTAGTGGAAACCTACTAGATACCCAGGGGTGATAAGCATTAAACAGTGCGAAATTTTATTACATTTTTCAGCTCCCTTCCTGGGATTTTTATGGCAATAACCATTTTTTGCATATAAACAGTGTGAGCTCCAAAAGGTTCATTTTAATTGAAGACATTTCATGAAAGTTTAACATGCACAAGGGCTGTAAGTGCAGGGGTTCTTTTGTGAAGGACGACAGATCATTTAAATGGCTTGTGAATGAAACACACAGTCAGGCTGTAAAGCAGCTGGGTGATTTGGAGGATAACACACTGTGGCTGTGTCTACATTTATGGCAGAGAGTACACTACAGGCACTATACGTGTAGCTACACACCACAGTGAAAGGCAGGCTGTGTTACACTTGCTACCGCGGTGTGTAGCTACACACCACAGTTAAAGGCTCCAGAAGCAGAGGGGCAGCAGGGAAAAGGCTCTGGCAGCGGGGGAGCTGCCAGGATATTTCCCTGCTGCCTCACCTTGTGAGGGCCTTTCCCCACTGCCAGAACCTTTCACCGCAGAGGGAAAAAACCTCTGGCAGTGGGGAGGCAGCAGGACACTGCACTGCTAAAAACAGCATGGAGGCACTGCTTGGGTGTAAAAAGAGTCCATGTCGGCATTCAGTCACAAGGGACACTCTACTCTAAACACTTAAGCAGTGTCTCACCGTTCACACTATTATTTATAACCATGCTAGCTGGGAGTGCAGTGTCTGTACTCTCTACATGCAGCCATAAGTGTAGATAGATCTCAAGGTATGAAGGTTTCAATCCCAGCTAGTTTTAAAGTAAAATGAATTTTCCCTATCCATATTTAGGAATTCATTTGAAAATTGGACACTTGCTTAATACTCTCCTACATAGAAGGTGTACTCCTGATTACTGGATTGGATCATTAAACAGTTCTACATTGTCAAGCATGGAGCTTTACAGGGTTTTTTTATTTGTTTCTTTTAAAGGAAACAGTCCCTTCCTGGAAGAGCTTATAAAATATATTAGACAAACATACAACATGAAGATAACACAAAATATTACCTCCCAAGTGAAGAGAGCACAAATGATCAAAAAGTGAGTAATGAGGAAGGAAGGCAGGCAATAAGGATGAGTATCTCCAGCAGAAGGGAATATATAGATTTGCTTAGAAGCCGAATGCTCTAACTGCATCTTTCTACTACACATTCCAGTGTGCATAAACAAACTTTTCCGCAGAACCCCCACCTCTCCTAGCTGCACAGGGGAATGAGAAGCAGATACAAACTGCACCCCATGCTGGCTATTTCAAGCCCTCTTCTATCCTGATTTTAAAAAACAGAGCACTATCTCACATCTCCCTGCAGTACGAAAGCACAAATACTTAGTGTGGCTTCCCTCTCCTGCATCAGGCATGCCAGAGCTGAAGTGCTGGGACTGGCTAGACCCCTCTGGAGTTAAAGAGAGACCCTGGCTCACCATGCCATCAGATGTCCCTGTCACCTGTCCCACCACGTTTCTTCAGGGTTCACTCCCCTGGCCACTGTCTCCAGCCCCCTTAAAGTATCCATGGGGCTCTTGGTGGTGAATGTGGGGTCGCCACCAAGGATGGCTTGCAGCTCCTTGTAGAAGTGGCATCTCTTTGGCAATATACCAGAATTACTATTGGCCTCCCTTGCCTCTGGGACACCTGCCTCAGTTTCTTGATCTTTGCATGGCACTGATGCATGTCCCTATCATACCCTTTTCTCCATAACAAGAGCAATCTGCACTTAGATCTCAAAGCTCCTGCAACTGGAGCGGGACTCTGACTGCACAGCCTCCTCTTCCCACAGACCCAGCAGATCCACCACTTCCGGTGTACTCCAGGCAGGAACGTGTTTGCTCCGGGGAGCAGTCATGGTCAGCTGCGCAGATGCTATGTGAGTTCTCTATGCCAAGCAAACAGGAAGAGGAATTTCAAAAATGCAAAAAGGGGAGGGGCGCACGCCTGTGTACCTGGCTGCAGGGCAGCAGAGTCCAAGCTGGTGACCAGAGAGGCCACTGTGGGACACCTCCTGGAGTCCACTTAGGGCAACATAAGCAGTGCAGTATCTTCACTGGCACTGCGTCACTCTAACTATGTCGCCCCAAGTGCTACGCCTCTCGTCAAAGCAGTTTTACTATGCTGGCATAGCAAGAGAGTTGATTCGGTGGGCGGAGCATTGCAGTGTGTACACCTCCGCAGTTAGGTCAAAATAAGCAGCCTTATGTCGACTTCACTTTATACTGTAGACAAGCCCTTAGTTATGCATGCGTGCAGCTTAATGGGCATTTTATTTGTGAAGGATTCCACCCTCCCTTGCCCAGTTAAAATATATTTTTAGCTTTTTTAATTTATATTAGTGAGCTATTGGGGCTGAAGCAGGGAAGAAGATATTAAGGAAGGAGTTGGTGAAGGGAGAGAAGAATTGGACGGGGAGAAGCAGTTGGTAGAGAAGGCTTGAGCAGTTAAAGAACTGCATTGATAGGAGACGCGTGAGGATGAAGGGGGACCAACAGCCAATGAGAAAAAAGTATCCAGAGCTCAAGTCTCAGAATCAAGTGAATATACTGCTGTTAGGAGGCGATGAAGGTCCCTGGGATGGGTACCACTGAGTCCAGGGGACATGAATTGAAGGGGAGTCAAGGCAAGGTGAGAGGAGTCTCAGGGAGCTGGGAAGTGCCTAAATACTTTCTGTGCCTGTATCCATAAGTAGTGCTGCCTGCTTTGGTGAACGAGCTCAGAAAGTCTGGCGCTTTCCCTCTCACATGCAAGTTTCTCCCAGCTGCCGATATGCCTCTTCATACAGAGGATGGGAGGAAAAGCTCCCGGGCTGGGAGAGTCTTTCTGGGTCCTGTATGGGTGGGGGGAAGAAAGCCAGCCCTGACTTACCCCCCATGTCCTTAACTGTTGGGATATAGAACAGTCTCCTTTGAGGAGCGACAGAAGCCCCAGGATTTGGATTTGTAAAACTAGGCTGGACAAAAGAGATTAGGGAACGTGCTGTCGGGAAACAATCCTGCACTGGGTGGAACAGACCGGATGATCTAACATTCTTTTTCATCTCCACCTTCTGTGATTCAGCCTATGGCTCACACTCTCACAGCCCCTAACAGAAAACTTAGGGCACTGCCAATGTGCAAGATCTGAAGAAAGAACCTTAACAACACTTTTACCCAGAGGTCGAAGTCAATCAAAAGTGAATCAGTTCTCCCTGATTTAACAAAGTTTATAAAGTATCCAATCAAGGAAGTCAGTCTGACTTCTATCACTTTTACTTTCACAGCAAAAGAATCAAACACTTGGCTAAGAAAGAAACTCCACAGCAAGGTCCTCTGCTGCTGCCAATAAACCCATACCTTAAGGTCCTTTGCATCCTTAAATTCATGCAGACGGAAAACATGTATCTTTTATTTATTGTATGTAAACTGGGCATGACGGGTAGAGTTACCAGAAGCCTGCATTAGTAGGTGAAACTGGAAAGGTTCTGTAATCAACACAGCCAGTATTCTCTAAATCACTCCTATAGACCACCACCCTCTCTCATATTTTATTTTGTTAAAACATTTACACCAGATCGATTTTATGCCTCCTGCCTGGAGACAGGGAATATTCGCAGTTGTGTAAATCCACCTCTAACGGTGGCATTAGCTGAAGCAAAAAATGAAATTTACACTTGACTGCTTTCTTCAACAATGCACGATCACCATTTAATGGGAAAGTAGGGGAGAGTGCAAACGCAAAAAGGAAAGGGCTGATTAAAAACCCACTGGTCACTGAGCTGACAATAACTCGGCCACTGAAACCAAACACGGGCTGAGCTCAGAGGACAGCAAGCCAGTGTTGTTCCACATCCCTCTTTACCACAAATAATGACATTCCAGATCCAAGATTATAGATTAAGCTGATCTAGAGGCACTGAGGAAAGCCTTTTTACCCTCAGTTAGAGAGCTCATTACCCTGATGAGCCAATCTGCCACCTGCTTGCCTCTCCTTTCAAAAAACAAAGCAAGTTCTTTAGCTGTTGAGTCATGAATCCTACTGCATGGATAATGGCAACCAAAATCATTAGGAGAAAGTGAAAGAAAGAGACCTGACCTGTGAATTCCCAAAAGTCTCACTGTGACCTCACTAGAAGTGTGCTGGTGCGTCTCTGGAGAGAATTAACGTAACATAAGTACCTCTAACTCACGTACAGACTCTCTGATCACATGACACTCACTGTTGGGTAATTCTTGGTAATTCTCTTTTTCTAATATAAAGAATCAACAGCCAGCCTATCCCTTTCAAGATATGAAACATTGGTTTGAGGTCGGAGGGCTCTGGTTCTCTGCCAGTAGTATTCCTGGAAAGGTTTAATTCAGGCCTTGAGCAAGTGCAAACATTCCCATCATGGCTATTGATGGCTTTCCCTGGTTCATATTCAACATCTATTCCTCTTTTGCCTTCTTCTCTAGGCTGTGCAGATAGCGAACATTAGAAATGTTATCTCCATCTTCACATGTTCAAACTATTTTTTTGGGGGGCGGGGAGGGAGTGAAGGAAATGAAGTCTTATCTGAAATTTGCAATAAACAGCAAGCATTCCACATGACAAGCAAAGCCTGTATCCATGAACATCCTAGCACCAGCATGCAGCTGTCACAGGACAGGCATTCAACTTCTAGCACCAGTCATGGAAGGCTAAAGCAGATTAATTAGAGTCCATGAGAGTCTCCTATCCCTTATGACAAAAGGGGTGAAAAAGAATGAAGCAAAGATGGATTTTGTGGGTTCCAAAAGCTAAGAGAAGGCCCTTGATTCCCATGTGGCTTCCAAGTTGCCTGGCAGGAGCAAAATTACCATAGAACTGTGGGATCCGTACTGTGAATACAATGAAAAGGCAAAGAGACTGTGAGGATGCCCCCTCCCCCTAAAAAAGTTGTATCAGAGTTGATACAAACTCTAAAACTGAACTCAGAAGCAGGTGAGGACTAGCCATCTCAGTACTATGACCCCAACAACAGGCCATTACAACTTCTAGCCCCTCTTTTTAATGTCTTCCTGCTGCTGCAATACCAGCCACAGTAAAAGGAGGCAGTATTAGGATTCCAGATGTACCCCAAATTTATTTTGATAGTTGCTGCCACCAATGTGGGCAACACAACTATGGCACAGTATTGTTTTTACACCAATGATACCTCCACTGTAATAGCACACCACGCATTCCATGAGTTCCACCACCAAACTCTTATTTTAACTTCATCTTGGCCACACACACACACACACGTACGTTTTAAACAATAATTATTTCAGACCAGGAGGAGCTCAGGAAGACTGCACCAAATGACAGATTTCTCACTACTGTCACCAGAGCCGTAAACCCCAGTGACTTATGGGAGGGATTTCTGGAAAGATGGTACTGGCTTGGGCCTAGCATTTCAAGCCTGGTAATCTCAGAACACTCCACTTAGAGCAGTGGTTCCCAAAACACTACAGGGGGTTCACCAGAAAAATTTCACTAATAACGGTCAGAGGACCCTGGGCATTGGAGGCAGCAGGTGCGACCCGGTTGCAGGGCAGACGGCCTGAGCCCCAGGGGGAGCGGGACCAGGCAGTTGGGGCTGGCAGCCTGAGCCCCGCCCCCTCATCAGCGGGGGAGCCGGCAGCCTGAACCCCAGTGCTCCAAGTGGGGCTGGCAGCCCGAGCCCCAGGGAGAGCGGAGCCGGCAGCCTGAGCCCCGGCGGTCAGTGGGACCTGCAGCCCGACCTCAGTGGAGCTCAGTTGACTGGGGCGGTCAACTGGGTACAGGAGCTGGAGCCCCACAGAGTGCGGAGCCAGCAGCCCAGACCCCGGTGCGCGGCCAGTAGCATGAGCCCTGTGGTGGGCAGAGCGGGAGCTGAGACCCCAGGCATGCAGGTGGAAGCTCAGACCCCTGTCCTTGTCAGACAGGGGAAGCTGGCATCGCGGGCAGAGTGAGCAGGGGCCTCGCTGTACATGGGGAGTGGTCCACGCTAATTTATCCCTCGTAGGGATGGAGCTCGTGGTGGAAGAAAAGCTGTTTGCAAGCCAAACCAGCCGGAAGCACGTTGTAGCCAGTGTAACAGTGTTAAGGTACCTCAGTAATTGTCACTCTCTCTGGAGTAGCAAAAGCATCAGAAGCCCATACCAGAGCAGAGAGCTTGATTGGTCCATGTATAAAAGATGCAGTTCGTTGCATGCTCGGAGAAAAGGCTGCAAAAAGGATTGACATGGTACCTTTGTCCCAATAATACATTGTCACGAAGAATTAATGACATGTCAAAGAATGTAGAGACCACAATTGTACATACAGTGAAAAATAGTCCATATTATGCTATACAGTTGGATGAATCAACTGATGTAGCTAATCTAGCTATTTTGCTACTGTTTGTACGTTATGTGAATGAAGGTATGGTTAAAGAAGACTTCTTGTTTTGCTATCGTACAACTGGAGAAGATATCTTCAATCTGACTAATGCATATTTTCAAGAAAAGGAAATAGATTGGTCTCATTGCCTAGGCATTTGCACTGATGGGGTCACATCAATGACGGGGAAGTATACTGGATTTGTAGGTCGAACAAAAAAGGTTGCACCAAAAGTCTCTTGGACTCATTGCAGCATCCACAGACAAGCCCTTGCAACAAAACACATGCCTGAGGGACTGAAGGAAGTGCTGGACAATGCAGTGAAAATGGTGAATTTCATAAAATCACAGCCAACAAATTCCAGAATATTACACGTACTTTGTGAAGAAATGGGTAGTATACACAATTGTCTGTTGACCCATACTGAAGTTAGATGGCTTTCACGGGGCAAAATCCTTGTGCGCTTGTTTGAGCTTAGAAAGGAAATCCTAGGTTTTTTTCCAACAGACACCCTTTCCACCTTGCCGGCCGTATGGAAAATAATGTCTGGCTCCAGAGCCTAGCTTATTTAGCAGATATATTCTCAAGAATTAATGACCTAAATTTATCTCTTCAAGGCCTCAATATAACAGTTTTCAATGTGCAAGAGTGAGTTGAATCCATGATAAAGAAGTTGCAGCTCTGGGAAAGTAGTTTGGAAAAACAATCGAACTGGGTGTTTCAGTAATCTTCATGACTTCCTGGCAAAACAAACTTCAGTTGGATCACTGCACTAAAACCAATATAATTGCACACCTAAAAGGACTTTGCACAACTTTCAGGGAATACTTTCCAGCTATGTCAGGCGATGACTGGATTCGCAATGCTTTTGATGATACCACATTCTCAACACAGATATTGAACACTGAGGGAAAAGATAAATTGATTGAGATCTCCTGTGATTACGAACTGAAAAGAAAAGGAGTTTCAGAAATCTGTCACTGATCAACTTTTGGCTGAGTTTAAGAAACGAGTACCCCCTTCCGGCAGAAAAAGCTGCTGCAGTTTTGTTACCATTTCCAGCAACATACTTATGCGAGAAAGCATTTTCCTCGTATGCACATCTGAAAACCAGATACAGAAACAGACTTGATGCCAAACCAGACCTGAGATTTCGCTTTCTCCAGTGGTTCCGGACTTCCAAGAGCTATGCAGAGCAAAGCAAGTGCATCCATCACACTGAGGAAATTTAAACTTAAATCCCTGGAAATATTCATTTTTAGGAGGGGGTTCACAAGATTTCACAATTTAGTGAAAGGGGTTCATGGGCTGTTAAAGTTTGGGAACCACTGACTTGAGCATTCCCCAGAGACTCAGCTTCACAACCTAAGCATACTTGACAAGCTGATTTTTTTGTTTTAATTTTTATCATTTATGTTACAGCTCCGTTATTAACAGATTCTCATTTACACACGTCAGAGAAAGAGAAAAATCACCTAATAAACTGCTTTTCCCATCAGCAGAGGAAAAGGGGGAGAGGAGGTGCCAATTTGTACTCCATTCCTTTCTCTTCCCTTTTTGTAAATGTATGCAATTTACAATTCCCTGTCAGATATGAGCTGGAAGAATAATTTTCTAATTACCAGGATTTCTCAACACCAACTTTGAATTGTTAGGTTCTTTTCCTTTTAAATTAGGGAAAGCTCCACTGAGACAATGTTTCATTTTAAATGGGCTCTAACAAAAGTCTCAATTTCTGCTCAGTTTTTAACTGATAGTCACTATATATTATGAATGACTCATCCAAAAGAACCTGGCCAAAGAAAACAAGTAAACAGACTCATCTCAATAATTTACCAACCATCAGAATAAAATGTTCGGGAAAGACTTTTTAATTTTACTTAAATTTGGCAGCAACTTTCCCTCTTTATTTTCCCAGGTATATTTTTATATTCCTAATCTGAGGGAATTTTTAAAAAGATCCAGGTTTGGTAAAATTATTATATTATTAATATATTTTGTTCCTTCCCAGGTTAAGCACACAGTCTTAGAAACTCCAGGTTCATGTAATCTATTATAAAGCCATATGCTGTCCTTTCAGAAGTGTGTTGCCACACAGCTGAGCTCTCAGATCAACATGGACAAGTTGAATATAATTACTACTGTTCCATCGATTAACTACCATTAGACCAGCGTCTCTGGTGCAAAGTTTCTGGCCAAATCATGGTCTCACCAAATGAACTGAAACTATACCACTGATTTCAGCAGGAGCAGGATTCGGCACTACGTGCTTTAGTATTATCAACACATGTGACTCTGAGAAAGCTTCAAACTCACATGCCCAGGAAAACAACATTATGGCTACGGTTAGACCAGAACTTTACTACCCTCTTCTTTTAACCATTGTGCCCTTACAAAACCTAAACCAAAGACAGCAGTGATCCTGTAATGCAAAATCTAAACCAGAAGTGAAAATGCACAAATATTTCAGGAAGAGAGTTATAAATTATAGTTGAGGCAGTAAATATTACAGGCTGCTTTCGCAGTTGTCTACATGACAAACCGTTGGTAATAAACAAATGCCACTGGAGAGAGCGAGCTTCCAAACAATGCCTCAGTTAGAGCAGAAAATTCCACTACCTACTTGGGATAATAATAGGTTAAGAGTGCTATTAATTTTAATCTTAGTTCTGTTTGCCCTGTACTTCAGAAATACAGATAACATCTCAGTAATACACATCAAAGCTGAACTACTAGCTAGTTGCAATCTTGACAAAACCGGGTCCCAAAACTCTCAGACCCCTTTATACTGTATCTAGACCCTGATAATATCCAAGACTGAGTAAACACCATGGGGAACCTTCACTGCAAAACACTCAAGAAAAGAATCATGGAGAAGGGAATATGTAGCTAGTATCTAGAAACCTAAAGATAAAGATAGGAATTTATCTAACCAGCTGCCTGGAGCGAAACATCTACAGTCAGATAAGTAATGATCAGAGCTTCACAGCCCAGCTTGCATGACAGGCAATATCTGTTATTAAAGTCACTGAGGTTTGATTACAAGAAACCTGTGTTGAAACAAATAAGGATCATCTCCCCATTTTAAGTGAGTGGGGACAAAGGCATCACAGATAATAGTGTCTGACTGCTCAACAGCACAGCAATTTAACCCCAGCTGTTCAGTGGCAAATTCTAGCTCTGTGTGTAAATTATATGTCTTACATTCAATAGAGACAAAACAAACCCTGGAAGATTCAACATGCAATAAAATGTTGCTCATTTTCCCAGACTTCTTTTTAAAAAATAATGTATTGAAGCATTCCTGGAAAAGAGCAGAAAATAAGCACAGTTCCAAGACAAGCTGGGCTGAATATGCAAAGTGAGAGCAGCTGAACGCAGACAGCTGACAATGAACTCCAGACCCAACCTGTGCCAGCAGAAGTTACTCTAGTCTAGGGGCAACATAAGATCACCAGGCTATCCTGGAGTTCATAACCACTCCAGTCTTAGCCTCCCCCAGCTGTAGCAGGCTGAAATTAAAATGAGAAAAAATGTTAAGTGTCAGGGAGAGAGCTGCAGTTACACATTTTATAATCAGGCAGCCTGTTAAGCCATCTCTCGTGGTAAATGAATTTATTCCTTGTTAAGTTCTTAGCCTGAAAACATAACTGTTTTATACTTACATGCCTCATTTTGACTTTCCTAATGTTTTTTATATTAAAGACATCAGTTCCAAATCCCATTTTAATCATCAGCACATAGGTGAATCTGATTTATGCTAGATGTATCAATCATTGTTGTTCCACTCAGCAGACAGCAGGCAGGCAGGCAGTTATTTTTAAGTGATACTGATGCTAGGATGTGTCAGCTTCCCAAGCACAGCATCACCCTAAAGCACTATGGAAAATCAGAAGTCCAGAACTGGGACTCCTCCCTTATCCTACCAACAGGCATCGGTAGTAGCCATGAACTGAGACACTCCAATGCCTCACTTTTCAAATTTAAAAAGATTAACAAAGTCAAAACCAGCATTTTGGAAGTATATCGATAATCCTGCACTGAATCAGGTCCAGGACAAGGAAAGTTGCCAATGCAGTTTGCACAAATGCATGATACACTGAGTTACAGAACTGAATTTTCTCTTTCACAATATATTCTACTCTATTCAGGTTCTTATACCATGACCATCACGGAATACCTTTCAGTACCGCACCAAATGCACATGGTTCTTTCCTTTTCTCTCTCTTGCCCCAGAGGAAAACAATTCATGCAATTTTTTAAAATTTGTATTTTA